>NW_027286070.1:0-157500 GCF_022747635.1 Hetaerina americana
AAAATCTAAATTACTTTAAACAACGTTTACTTTACATGAATCCCATCACTAAAAGAGTTACCTCAAAGCCTGTTCAATGCACTCTTATTATTTAAGGGTTGATTTTACAGTTTGTAAGACTATAAGATAAGTTAAAATAAGACTCGCGAAAGAAACTATCGAACGTTGTTCTATTTATACGGAAGCATTGAGTTGTAAAGGTGTCAAAGGAGATCATGCTTAAAGGGATCCTACGGAAACTACATATATATCATATATATACGTGACACTTTGGCCTGACAGCTTTTTTTTTAAAAAATGGAGTATGTTTCCGTAGTTAGCATATTTTCAATTCATTCTTGCACAGTATTAAAGTATTTTGTTTGGAAAACAATGCTAAGCCTTAAAAAGGAGTGTCTCAAGAAGTCTTAGGAATTCTATTACGTGGGAAAGACTTCCCCGCGAGGCTCACACACGGGAGGAGATTTACGACCTCTGATTCGCCCCCAAAACTGGTTCGCTCGGCGAGAGTGGTTCTCCCCGCCAGCAACTTTTTTACGCCCCTTTGGAACCGTACCAATCAAACCCCCTGCCCTCACCCCCTCCGAATGGGATCCACCCAGATTGCGGTATAGAGAAACGATTTGGGTCTAGAGCCGAATGTGCTTAATAGCTAAAGGCCGCCGCCCGAGAAACTCTCCTTCCTGATAAGGCACGGAAAGTAAAACTTTCCGAAGGGCCATTTTTCTGCAAAATAAAAAGAAACCCACAGACAAGATGGAACATTTTTTAGTTTGTTTAAAGGTGTATATGATTCTCCCATCGTTAAGTTTATGCGATAGCGTTGCTCGAGGAACACGATTTGAAATCTTGCGTCGTCAATCAATTTTAACATCCGTTCATGTACCCCACTGTTGGGATGAAACAATTAAATATACGAGGTCTGCCCGGAAGGTATCCAGCCATGCAATATTATCAGAAACATATCCTATATGGAACTACTTGGGCGGCCTTAGACCCCTTCGAAGAACTCCTCTTGGGACCTCACGCACTTATCCCAGGGTCTCTTCCACTTTTCTAAACAATCGGCAAAGTCCTTTTTCGGAATGGCCATCAGCTGCCTCGTTGCATTCTCCTTTATCTTGTATACGTAAAAAATGCCGAGTTGCAGCTGCAGGGGACTTGCTCCAAGCCGCAAACGACGACCCAGGTTTTCTAAATAACGGCTATGACCCTAAAAAAAAGTCCAGTCTTCCCAACAGTCGGTTGACATGATCTACCCTCACCTAGCAAGTTGAGCTTCAGGATGATAATTTCGGTTTTTTATTTATGTCATTTTTGTTACTTTACATCAGTTAAAATCATCATATATCGCCCTAATAAACAAATATTCTCCCTTATATTATTTATAATTGCGGTATTTAGCTCATAATTCCATGATTATTGTAATAACTAAAATTCTTTGCAAGATTTGTCATTATAAACATTCAATCGGCCCGTAAAAATAATACTTGATTTGTTTGACCTTGAAACTGAATGTTCACTGATTTAAAGCAGATGTATTCTGATTGCTACGACACATACTATTTATACTTTGGTGAAATTATTATTAAATGTAGTCATAAACTTCAAGGTTCTAGTGAAATATTATCTTACAAGAATGGAATTTAGTGAACTATGGGAAATATGAAGGCAATATCAAAGAGGATGATTGATATATTTTCTTGGGATTTTTAATATTAAAGGTATAGCATTTGAGAGAGTACGAATTTGAACTTATTCCATTTTTGTTATCAATAAGTTCGTGTAATTGCAATTGCCAATTAATATTTACCTTTTATTCAGTTTTTTCATTGGAAAACTGTAATTTACCAAAATCATTCTTATTTCTTAGCAGGGTTTTCTTACTTAGATTGTGGTAAAAGAGTGACGCGTCCGTGTTTTAACCCACTTAGAATGCTTTGATGTTCAATCCGAGTCAGGGTTTGGATTGCCGGGCCCTGAGAAAGCCTATTTAAGTCCAAGAACAATGCACTGCATTTGCACCAGAAGAGAGCGCAGACCGTCAAATATACCCAGAGAACTAAAAAACAGTAAAATGGACATTAAACAGCAGCAAAAGTGAGGAACAGTCATTTGTGATTCATTAAAATGAACTTTCCATGGATAAAAGTTTTAAACTGAGCTCCTTAAAGCATTCTTGAGCACGGGTATTTTTATTTGACACCACTTCTTCTCATCAAATTTTGAAATAAGTGCACATTTTGGCCACCTGAAAATTTCAACTCGAAGGAAAAGGGACGTATCAAATCGGATTTAATATGATAATGATTATTAGTATTAATCCATAAAAATAATTAGACGTGTATAATTTTTCAAGAAAAAATCCAGCAATGGAGCAATAGTAAATTATCAGAAGCATCGACAGCGCGCTCTGATAATTTCCAATGTATTCCCTTGTAGTTGTTTTTAGATTCCTTCAAATTTTTGGAATATTTATCAGTCGTAATGGAATTAAGACGCAATTTCAAATCCTCAAGTACATGAAGCAAAAAGGATATACATCCAATACCTCTGTAAAATAAAACGAGAGTGGTTGTTAAACTTTTCGGAGAATAACATAAATATTTCCAAACGACGAAATTTTAACAAAACTTCATGACATATTGACTGGACTTAAGTATTGCACCTCTGTAAAATATGAACTTTCCATTACTCGGCTAAGCTGAACACGATACCGTTTCACAAATCTATTATGGATAGACTTAATGACTGGATAACATCAACGCCGTTAAAAACCATTTTCGACTTAAATCCTGATTCTAAATATTAGTCGATATTTGAAAAATTCAATTACTCTTCACAACATGTCAATGAAAATATATTTTGCAAATAATCAGAAGAGTAAACTTCAGTAGCAGTTTTGGGGATATCACAGATTGGTTGGACCGAAAAAGATCAAATTTCCTTCAGGATTAAAAAATAAATAAATTACTGACGTTTAAGGCTCATACCAGAGCGCTCTATTCCAATTAAAAACATGATGAACACACCGGGTCGTTTTCTATGCCGGATGCCTGAAGTTCTTAGAACCGAATTACAAATTCAATGAAGAATTTCGTACTTTTAAAAACAAGGATAGCCTCAGCATACTTAACTTCTACCGAAGTGTTTACGCACATGGAATCAGCTTAATTCAAATCTAAAAAATATTTCTTACCGAAAATACAACCATTAAAAATGAACTGCTTGGGGGTAAAATAAGACGTATGCTCTCAAAGTGTGTCCTAAATAGAGCCAAGATGAGTTTAAAACAAATAAATCATTTTGTAGAGTGTATAATTTACAAAAATGACACTTGATGACTACCGAGCATGACAAAAAATTGCATGGAGTTTTGAATTCATTCAAAAACCCCAACGAACCATCAGAAAATCGGCTCAGAGAAAAATAGGAGTCTTCCAGAGTCGAAAGAAGAGACCAAATAAAAATGAAGATTATGAATGAGAGAAGAGAAAAATAAGTCACATAGAGTAGAATACAGAAAAGGAGAAAGAAATGAAGGCACACGAGGAAATATATATTAGAGTGAAAAGCTCATGGACAATGAACAAGGTCGAGAGACAAGAAATCATGTCAAAAGAGAATCACGTATCACTGATTACAGAAAAATATTTTGTTGAGAATAATAAATTTTCAGTCAACACCCTAAAACAGGTAGATGAATCCAATTACTTAGAAATTTCATTTAAATTCAAGATGGACAAAGACGTAAGGGGATTAAAAGAAGAACTGCGTACACGAAATCTAATTATTTCCATATAAATATTTCAGAGAAATCCACTCAAAAGGATATAAAGATTTTCTATGAGCTCTTAGTATATTGTTCTCACAATTGGCATTAATTTTGTAATTAAATGAGTTTTCAAGATGGCGAGAGTGGAAAAAACTAGTTCATCACCGGTGGAAGTAATCTTATAGGAAAACATCCGAATTCTAAAAACGTTAAAGACACGCGAATGTATCCTACTTCATTTACTTCGAGTGACTGCTTGTAGGAAATTAGTTCATCTATTGTACTAATGTGTGATTACCAAACATCGTCGGACTTCAATTCGGTGGGCCTCACCTATCAAACCAACCTTCAGGTTGATGACAATGGCGGTGACCGATGGCAAGTAATGGCTAACTGCAACCAAGACGTGATTCTAATGAGTTCATTGAAAAAACTAGGGTTCTCATATCCCTATACATAGAGTCCTTTATTGCCCAATTTATGCCGAGGAAAGACGCGAACTGGAATCTATCCTTGGGTATTTGCACAACGTCCAACAAATTGGGCAATACCTACATGAGGAACCGATTAGGAAAATATTGGAAAGATTTATTAACAAAAGATAAAGTAAGAACGGGGAGAGTAACGGAAAGGAATGGCATGTAACTCATATTTTGTATTTTGTAAAATTTACGAAATTGTATTGGGGTTTAAACATAAGGCACCCCAAAAAACAAATTGAAACAATAAATGCCCGATCGTGCTCGAACGGGCCAAATTAATTATTATTATTATTATTATTATTATTATTATTATTATTATTATTATTATTATTATTATTATTATTATTATTATTATTATTATTATTATTATTATTATTATTATTATTATTATTATTATTATTATTATTATTATTATTATTATTATTATTATTATTATTATTATTATTATTATTATTATTATTATTACTGTGACCAGTACTTCCGTATCTACACATCGAACTTTATGATCGTACAATTAATCCAGTCGCTTGTCACTATCACTACTTTAATAATGAATTAAATGACGCAAAACCACATCTGAGCGTAAGTCGGTCATATACTGGTCGATCCTCTGCCGAACTGGAAAGGAAATATCTGAGACCATCGAGAAACTTTACGATCGATCGGTGAATAACCGTCCGTTGATGCAGCATTTCCACCTTCACTTGCTGCTCGAGCCAGAGAAAACAAGGTGCAGAAATCGAGGACAAAACTGCCATTTCACTCGAAATGTGTGAATCAAAAACGTTCCTTCAGATACGCCATTATCTCTCCTTTCTCATTTCCGATAGCGAGAGCTTTATCGGCAATCGGCCTTCGTTTTGGGTGATACAATCGTCGGTAGAAAGTAGAGAGACCTGCTCCGATATCACATGTAAGACTCCTTACTCACAATACGCTCCGAAGAATTTCCGTTCGCATAATGTTCTTGAAAGAGGAGATTCTTCAAAGCGATAGTTACAATTAACCCCATAGTCACAGGTGTACTGCTTCCAATTCACGGGAAGTGACCAATATTGAAGGAACGAGGGAAGAAGATATTACACGAGGAAAAAATCTCGTCAGAGGATGGGGCACAGTCTGATAGTCATTGTTGTAGATAGGGGGTTAAAAATCTCCCTCTTAGACGTTTTTGGGCTGTCCCTAAGGACAGCATTACTCTACCTGCATATATATTGCGAACCACCTCTCGTATTTCCTGAATCCTTTTCTTCTCACGCCCTATTTCCCTTTCTTCTTCCCTAGTGCTCTCTCTCTATCTACCTTCATGCTGTTTGAAAATCCAATTCTTTTTATTCCTTTACTTCGCTAGCCTTGTATTGTTCCTCCTAACAAACTCATATCAACAACCAAAAACCTTTCTGATAACTCTACTCTCACATATTTTACTCTCTGCGAATGTATCTCAAATCAACCTTTTTTCTTATTCATTTTCCGAACTTAAAAACTTCATCGTTCGCCTTCCTCTCTACCAAACTAATTGTCTCCGTTTTTCTCCAAACTATGTCTCAAAAGCCTTAAATAGATTTTATAATTTCGTCATAAATGTGTTATTATATTATGCTAAGGTTTTAGGTCCATAATGTGAGACGCTCCGAACTTAAGTCACGAAAAATTTATTTTTTACTAATTTAGCCGGTTAAAAATTCCTTTCTTCAAATTTTTCTCATAAAAAAGATTCTTTTAATCGATTAACCCTAATAGAATAAAATATTCACCCATGATTCGTTCTAATTAGGTCAGTATGTGCCGTTTACTCCGTTCAGGAGTGGCCATGCGAGACATCGTCGGTAGCACATTCAAGCCAGATTTCTTCGATCGGAAACGTTGATCGGGGAAGAGTACTAAGACGTAGTATTAAACGTAACATAGTCTTAAAAATCTTAGAGGTGGTATGATAGCTAATGCACTACTAAATATGAATTTTTATAAATTTAGTTTTTATCCTCTGCCATTTTAAGAATTAATATGAAATAATTTGAATACAATAAGTTATTATATTAGATTTAATTGACAACTACTATCATTGTATTTAATTAATAAGTTACTATTACACCTTTGTATTTCGTGAATTATTTTTGTTCAGGGAAACTTATTAAGGGAACAAATTTTGAAAGTTAAATGACTTTCCAATGAAGTTAAGCCCCTTTTCCCTAATTTATTTGAATTCTACAGAATCGACCCTTAAAAAAATGGCATCAATTAATTGAATTGCTCTCATGTGCCTTTAAAAAAAACTATTAAAAACCTAGAGTTCTGCCACGCTGTAGATCACAGGATCATCCTACTTGGAGGATTTCATAATATAATATCGAATTTCACCTCCAATTCTTAAAACCTGGCCTAGGGCACTGTGACAGGGCACATATAAGCGTTCAATTACGAGACGACATCTGTTCTAGGAATGGGCGAGGGGGAATTGCTGTGGCTTGAAAGGGGAGTGGAGGGGAGACGAGGGTAGTGGTTTCCTCGGAGAGCGATGGGAGGAACGGTGGACGTCGATCAAGTCATCCTTCCCGAAACTGGGCTCGCTCTTCCAGACGGATGGCCCCTGGTCGAATGCGGCTGCGAGGGTTGAGAGGAGAGCGAGGGCAGGGGCAGGCGTAGAGTCCATTCGGGATAGCTTGTTCGGCACTCAACTCAGGGGCCCATTGAGCAGGCGCGGCTAAAGTCCATCTCGGATAATACGTAACAGAGGGGAGCAAGTCTCACTCAGACGGGAGACGTGGAATCCGGAAGGGGTCTTGGCTTAAATTACGTGAGACGTTGGGGGGGAAGAGTGTCTGAGTGCCATTTCATTACATTTTCTAACGGGGAGTTGGTTCACAAGGAATCTTACGTGGAGTTCATTACTACACTATTTTGGGTATGGTTCATGGAGAAAGAATTTCATTAATTCTTTATCACCAAATAAGTCACCGTGCAAATAGTAATGTCGTTTCATAACTATTCAAGCATACTATATATCACTTTATTAAGGGGCTTCAAACTTTTGATTAAATTCGCTTGGTATATTTATTTTAATATCACTAAAATAAAAAAAGGAAATTGTATTTCAACGTAATGTACTCTTTCAGTTCAAGCTCGTATTTTAACTACAAGAATGTAATTATACTACAACACTAATCATGGTGGCAAACGATTTCATCAAACTAAATTTTTACCTTTTTAAAGTAAATTTAACCTTTTAAGTTCCCGTTACCGTTAATGTATGCGCCAATAATTTCTCAAAAGGATTCATATCTCGTGTTCCTACGAAGAGCAAGTGAGAGGTAAAACATTCGTAATTGGAATCCAAGTGGAAAGGGTAAAAAGGTGGAGTAACAAGGGGCTGGAGACCGATGTCAAACCCTCCACCAACGATTAGGGGAGCTATTTTGACTACATCTCCTCACAAGGTTTGTATAAAAAATACCGGTAACAATTTTTTCCTGTCGGTTAAGTGTTCGCATCATTGGAGATCGTATTGGCATTGATAAGATGACACTGCACACCGTTACCACCGAAAATTAGGCGATGCGAAAGATCTGCGCTAAACTCGTCCCGAAGGTCTTGACGGACTACCAATAGCAGAGTCGAGTGCCTGATTGCGAAGACCTGTAATGGCATCGCGACGATTTCCCAATCCCCTTGCAATCCCGAATCGACTCCAGCAGACATTTTCTATTCCCAAAAGTTAAATCCTACCTCGAAGGACACCACTATAGGACCATAAGTGCCGTCAAAGAACGTTGCACACGTACCCTTACGGAATCCACCCGATAGGGAGCCTTAGGGTCGTGGAAAAGCCGCAGGCAAAAGTTGATCGACGCTCAAGAGAAGTACTTAGAAGTATTTTGAGGCATTGTAGCAATATCTGAAATAAGTTAATTTTACGAAATGCGCACCTCCGTAGAAAGGTCTCCGGATGGCGAATATTCTAAACTTGTACTCGCCAGAGCCGAAATCAGCCACTCTGCACGGCGTCTAATGTGCATGCGACCCTCTATTGACCCCTCCTTTACTGCGCTTATTTCCCTTTTCGCTTGGCGCCACCACCACGAACAGCCCCCTACGCTTTCGATTCCACACTGACAAGTGCGTGAACGGCGACGCTGAGTGGAAATCCTTCGAACCAACTTGAATGGCAAGGTCGGAAGTCTTCGACGATCTCTCTTCACAAGCTGGGTTAAATGATGTATTCACTCTTAACACCGCATTTTACCAAAGAGGAGGAAATTAATGAGATGACCTTTATGTGAAGAAGCAATTACAATTTTAACGAATACTTTTACATTGAGCAGGGTGTTGCTTGAATACAGAACCTTAGCGTTTACTACGAAATGTTTCCATTTAAATGCTTTGACTGTATTATTTCCTATATTATTTTGCATGCAAGTATTCTATTATTTGTTTTTAGGTTCAAAACAAGTAAAATTTATATATTCATAAATGTTATACCAGTTTCAATTGCTCCAGTATGTGAAGCTAGGGAGAACTAACCAAGAGAACCCGAGTTTGATTCCGGATGACGCATCTCGGAACCCTTAGTTTCACACAGACTGTGTGATTTTTCGCGTACCAGACCTTACTGAGAAAACGCGGGAAAGCACAGAAAAAGGAACTGGTTCCCCTTATTCACCCATTTAATGCAATAATTTCACCCTCACCTAACAAAGTAGCCTTTAGTTTATGGTATTTGTTGATTTTGTATGTAGTTACTGTGTAAAAAGAGTACATAACAATGATATTTTTCATAAAATACAACGTTGTGACCTACGATGATGAGGAAGTGCCAGGTTTAAATATTTTAAATTAAATGTCTTGAGGCATTGGATGACCTTACCTGCTGGAAAAAAAATTTTGGACTTCGCTGGTACACGAAGGTTTTACACGGCGGTTTTAATGTATATTTTGAAATTTATTATCAATGGGCAAAATGGTGTGGCAGTTCATTGTGCATTACGCAGGGTTATTACCTGGAGGGCTGAGTTCAATTCCTGGCTACGCATCTGGGCAGCCTCATTTTACCAAAAACATTCTTGCGGGGATTCTATCTGCCTAAGAAACCTCTGGCGCCACAGGATAAAGAAATGTCTCCCCTTAATGCCCTATCAATGTGCGGATTCTACACATTTCAAATGAACTTTCAGTGTGAAGTTTACTCCCATCTAATGACACTAAGCTTAGGGTCCTTTAATTTGGTTTTGGTCGCTCAAGTACACGATGCGGTGGTTAAATATATAGATGCTTGATAAATCATAGAAATATCAATATACGACTAACTATCCAGAAAGTAACTAACGTTTTGAAATAAAATATGGACATAGTGACATCACAAAGTTTAATCATATAATTAATCATAAAAGGCACATACTTAGACTATTTTTCTACAAATCTGCTATCCAAATTGAGGCATTTATCATAACGATAGGAAGGCTTTTCATTTCCTTCTGTGAAGAAATCTGTCGCCTTAAATTTTAACCACTTGTTTACATCATCATTCTGCGTTACTATAAAAGCACTGTGTGACAAGCCACGTCTAGCGAGAGATCCGTAATCGTAAATTGGATATTTTCACGAATTTTTTCGATGGTTTTCACCGTCAGTTCATCTATCACAAGGCTTGGCCGACCACTTCGGTCCTCGCCATGAGCATTGATGTGACCTTTTTTCAAACTGAATGTACCACTGCCTCACTCAGTCTTCACTCATTATTTCGTCTCCGTACACTTCACAAAGTTGCCTTTGAATTGCAATTGGCTTGTGGGTTTTGACAGTACAAACCTAAGCACAGATCACGCTTCACAACTTGCGGGATTTTGTGTTGAAATGCACATTTTAACACAGTTCGCAGTGAGTAAAGTAGAAGAACCACAGTCTACGAACTCTCACACTACGGCAATACTGAATGCAGGGACATTTAGGCACCAAGATTTGAAACTGAAACTCTACTCAGATCTAACCACCGCCACGCTAGGCCAAAACGTAAGTTACTTTCTGGACTGGTTACGTATTTTGAAATATCCATAACCACGTTGTTCGAAATATCGATATGAATCCGTGATGAAAAAGGAGGACGCTTAAGGGATCGTCAGGGTGGAGCCTGGGTGGGGTGATATGCATGCGTTCAATCTCGTGCATCTTGTTAAAAAAAGTCGCCGAAAAATGCTTCCCACTCCCCCGATTTTAACGCTCGGAACTCGGAACGCTTTTGGGCAAAGTTTTGCCCAAAATCAGGCGTAGGGCGCGTTTTATAGGCGAACACGCTATCATATAAATTTCTCCAAAGAAGCACATTCTCATAGAACGAGCGCTAAAATCCAATCCCGAATGAGGGGAAGAGAGAGACGTTGGAGACATTCCGCGATTGCGTTGCATATTCCCCAGACTTTGCGGTCGACACGACCGGTGGCCGCATTAGGCTCACCCTCGCTCAGCAAACATCCCCCCGCCCACCGCCTCCCAAACGCGCACGCTCCCCCATATACCACATATACAATGTGCATCACATCTTTTACCTCGCTTCACGACTCTTTTGGGGAAACTTCCGAGTCGAGGTCTAAAGCCCACTCTTACCACCGAGCAATATTAAAGCCACAGGTGACGCCTCTAAAACTTTTTCTCGCTCACTTTTACGCCTGGAATATAAAGCGGAGCAAAATCTTCACTATTAAGAAGCAAGATGACTTGTGCCTTCATGCCGGCCATTGGGAAATAATGAGCAGGGATTCCAGCCTTCACAAGAGCAAGCGCGATCAATTTCAAGCGGGGGGTGGGGACGTCATCAAGAGCGATCGACCCCTGGATTGGCTTGACTGGACTCTCTCTACTCCCCCTATATTCCCTCTAACCAAATAACTTAATGCGCCATTTGCTTTCACGTCTTTAATTTTTACCGTTTAATGTATCTCACCCGGCAGTATTCCCCGCTCACTTTGCCTCCCACACCTCTCTTTATCGATCTATTCTCCACCATAAAAAGCTCGAGGTGAAACAGGGTAACGCAAATGATTTGACGACGAAAAATATCACGGATTCATGGATCGACAATGTTTAGACTTCAGAGAACGCCACCCGAGGAGTCAAGGTTTTCCAGAAACCCGATTAGGTACGTATCTTCCACGGAGGGGAAAACAGAGGAAAGCAACGGAAAAATGAACGAAAGCTAAGGCAAGAAAATGAGGATTGGCATTATCTAGATCTGATAAATGTCGTCGGCTTGCAGGGCATCAAATAATAATATGACAGAGTGTGTTAGGTAGCTTTTTGTTAAGGAAAGTTACTGATTTTCAATGAAATTTAAAGGTGATTTAGCATTTCGAATTGGTCAAGGATATATCGCATTTTTTTGAGAGTTAACCCTGAATTGCGATTTCTATCACTGTGTTAACCATTGACTACGTGAAGGCGAAAAATTTTCTTTCCATTCGGATTATTCGACACATTCTCTCTCTCTCTTAAAATCTCGCGGTCATTGGAAACTATTTTGGAGTGGGATAGAATTAATCTCTAGGTGCCAACATTGATTTGCTATGATGTTATTTGCTATGATGAATGTTATTTCGCCAAATGCGTAATCAGTTTTCTCTGCAATGATACTAAATGTTTGAAGTACTCCAGCGGAGATCTGAACTAATTCGAAATAGCAACATCACATTCCATTCAAATATTTATTTGTTGTTCGCCTCATGATGAGAAGTTTCTACGCTTCAAATTAATTATTGCTATTGTTTTTGTAACGGCTAAGGTAGGTTTTACATGGAACATACCTATACAACGGTACAGCGTTTATTCCTTTGTCTCTCTTAACAAAAAACAAGCTGTCGCCCGACATAACATTCAACGCCTCTTCATCTCTGTATACTTACTTCATCACGTCAAACATCCCCATGCTATTCCCTCCCCTTCCTCGCTTGCCTAACGTTCTCCCCTCTATCATAGTCTTCAACATCCTATGGTCAATCAAAACGCACAGCATTTACCTTAGGCCTTCGATTTTTATATAATTTTTCGTTTATTTCGACCTTGTGAGAATATTTAATAATTTAATTCAGCTTTTGAATAGGAACGATTTCAACAAAATGTATTTTTACATTCATATATTTTAAGGCAGAGATAAAGAGGAACTGATTGTAGAATGGGATGTTGGGTCGTGTTTTGTTGGGAGAAACAAAATATTTATTTGGTATTTGTGTCCATCCAAAACCGACCTCCACCAGCAGATTGCCTTAAAATATATATATTTTTAGGTCAAGCATCATCGGATGGTAAATGAATAAGCAATAGCTTTCCTCACTTATTTAAATTCACATTTTATATGTAAACAGATAATTCTCTTAAATTACTGTAGGGAAGAAGATCTAAGGGAGGAACATTTAAGCCAAATTTCTTTGGTTCATGGTTAAGGTTAATGATTTTGCTATGCCCGGAGAGCTTCTGTCACCTCCATTTACTTCCAACCTGCTGTCTACATCCATCTTTCTTGCCTCCATTGGGTTTTTTTCCCAACAATCCCTTCACCTCACCACCATCTCTAGTGCTTCCTCGTCTGCTTTAATTTCTGCCATTTCACCTTCTCCATCCTTCTCCACACCCACACATCAAAAAAACCTCCAATCCATGCCTATCGTCTTGCTTCAATGACCATGTTTCCACGCCGTTCAAATCACACTCCGCATCGAAGTTTTAACGAGCCTTCAACTTAATGCACCTCCGCATAGATTTCGAACGGTTTTCCTCTTGTCGGGTCCGATCTCGAAGCAGCAAATACGTTTCATTTGAACTGAAATACTTTAATGATGAGTTTTATTGGACAGGAAATGAATTCCTGTCATCTTTCCAGACTCGGAAAAGAAAAAAAACTCGGCATATCGAGCAAAATATAACTAATATCACTTGAAAGAACCCCACCGAGCAGGTTTATACACGAATAATTTGGCCGTCACGAATGCAATTTCATATCACGTGTGCATACAATTTCATACATGCATTTTACTTAATGTATGTATTACATTTCATATGTCGACTGAGAGGAGGTCGTCAGCTTCCATCCTCCTTCCAATTGGCGTTTCCAAGAGGATGCATTCACCGTATTCAAAGAGCGTGAAATTACCTTCGAGGGCCGTAATCCTCCCCCAATGCTCGCTCTCCCCTTTTCTCAATGGATGATCCGGCGATGAAAATAAAACCAGGCTAAAAATCCTCGCCGTTCTTCCCAAGCCACTCCACACTCCTCAGACATGAGGAGGTAGAGATAAGTGCTTTACGTACAGCAATAAGAATGTCGGTACCCTGGTGGCGATCATGACGTGGCTTCGGTCGGAAACAACCGAATATCATGGCACGTCCAAACCCCGCCCCGCCCGCCGAACCCTTAAAGGCCTTCTCCTCGGCAATACCCTCGCAAACCCCCCATGCGAGGCGGACATTGGTTTTTTATCGCCGCCGTAAACGCCGCCCCTCTCACACTCCGCGGTACTTCCCCAAGAATTCCTCAAACTCGTCCACCAAACGTCTTGAGCTGTTAATCAGGTGCCTGCGAACGGCCTGTCAAGTTTTACGACCCCGTCATTAATTTTATGTCCCTTAGAATTGGATTCTCAGTCAATAAAATTCTGGGGATTGCTGCACACACAATAGCTAGCGGACGGACGAGGGAGCAGATGACAGATTACATGCCAATTAAGTGCACAGTCCGAGAGACAGCTCGACGACAAGGTTATTATACTTCCATACCTGCTGCAACGCACATAAGCAGCCTAAGTTCACTTCGGTATTCTCTAGCTCTCGGATGTACACGAAAATGAGAAATTACATTACCATTATCGATAGAGATTTGACAATCTAATGGAAAAATCATTATTCAATAATCCAATATGTATAGTTCAAAATTTACATTTGAAAGTGCATTCACAGCCAGATGTGAAAATGATCGAAAATTCATTTCTAACTCTTTCATTGCAGGTATCTTTGCAAATCAAATGCTGAAGACGATTTTGTGAATTTTAAACCATTTTTGTTACTAATATAAAGTGTAAGCCACCAGTATGGTAAGTTTTGGATAGATTAACGAGCAAAGCTACTCTTTTAAGTCTCACCTTAAGAAAAATGAATACCCAGCATTACTAAAAACCATTCTTCAGCTCCTTGTACTTCCTGCGTCTCTTAACTCCGTCCAACATGACCAATCCTTTCCTCCATCTACCTCGCTTGCCCAACATTCTCCCGTCTACATCACACTCTTCAACATCCTCTTGCCACCCGAATACGCCCTATAATTACTTTTCCTTGCTAAGAGTTTTCCCACTCTGCATATTTTCACGCCCTCACTTTCATGGCCACCGGAAGAGAAAACTGATTGGTTTAAATGGACAGGCTCATATCTGAAGTGGATTATATAAATTAATATTCGTGAAAGGAAGACAGAGTAAATATCTGTGCTACTAAAAGTCTGCATTGCTGTTATAGAGCGCTAGCTGCAAGGAGACGGGATAAATGCTAAGCTCAAGAGGCATTGATGTGTCGGAGTATTAAAACTCATGAAAGTTGTATTGATATCTCCTCTGCTGTGCCCTCTCGCTTCCAAGTTGGTGTTTGGTGTTTAGGAGCCGTGGTGGGCGTAGTCGGTGAACGCCTCCCTCACCCCAGAGTCACACCCCCTCCCTCCCTTTCATCTTTCCATACCCCACCCCGCCCCCCTCGTCCGCCCATCCGACGGAAAATCCCAACTACGCACCCGATAATGAATGATTATTGAAAGGGAAAAGGCCCGAAAAGGACCCCTCACTGGGGAGGGATGGGTTTCGGAGTTAAATGTGAGTAAACGCCCCCTATCCTTAGACGTCTCGAAGAAGAATCAACAGAAACAAACTTTCGGTTTTCTATTGATGACGAAGTTACAGAAGTGGTGGTTAATTCTGTTAACGCAAACTTCGCTTCGCTTCAATTCGAGCCAACTATTAATCCTGGGGATGTGTGGAAATGCAAATAAAAGTGTGTAAGCCTTAATCAGATGAGCATTAAAGGTAGTGCGATGACAGAAATCGACGTCTTTACTTGTAGTTACTACTCGGTCCACACACTTAGCACTCGTTTGGGAGAGGCACGGATTCGTGAAAGGGAGCATTTAAAAGGACTCATTGGTGGCTGGGAGAGGTGAGGAGGGGGGCGGCGAGAGTTTGGCGCGAGGGGAGGCGGGGGACGAGCGGCACCACCCGGGTGACGACTGGGCCGGAGGTGGGGCGTGCATCTGCCTAACGTTTACTCAGCTGCACGTGCCCAAATGCTGTCCTTGGCCTTTGACATCAGCATTCCGTGAAATTCACGCATTGCGATCGGTAGGTAAGTCAAACTATCTATTCACGTTTCACAGCCTACAGAAATTTGGCGCATTCAATTTTGTACCGGGGAACGAGAAAAAAAGGGGGGGAATGTTCTCCTAAGGAAAGATTTGAAGATTCGCTCATGTAGATTCGAATGACATGCTTTCTTCCTCTTTTAACTTTTTCATTTTTGCCTCATCTACCGATTTATGAATATAATTCAGATTGCCTCTTTTATTCCTCCGATGAAATTGACTGCATGATATTTTGCAACACATCTTTTCAAACGTTGAGTCTTCAAGACTTCAGATGCTATTACCCAAAATGTCAGTAACTCTAATACGTTTTCTGTTCTTTCGCGGGACGTTTCCACGGACCGGGCAGCTATTTTGTACTTTAAATAATTTATAAAACCTTTTATCATGCGATATATCCAACATTTTCATAACATATTTGTGATAAAGTAACTACAAACGGCACCGCTCCTTCACTTATGAATTAAATATTTTCCAGTTCTGTTTACCGAGAAAGTTCTACTACCTTCTTCAGGATGGATCTGCATGCATCATAGAAGATACAATTTTTCAATACTTAGATGCATGTGATGATTATAACCAATTATTTGAGGCTTCTAAAAGAAACATCTTTGGGTAGGTTGGATTTCAAAATATCGGCATGTGGTGTAATATGAAATATTTCAGACGGAAAATGTACTATTTATAATGTGAGAGAATTCATTAGGTGTGAGACAAGGAATAAGAGGATCTAACGAATGGATCCTCAGGAGTAAATTCCTTACTCTGTTCGACGTAGGCATTGACAATAAATACCCAGCGATCCACCAAAAAGGAATATGGCAGGGGGTGGACTATATCCTAAATTTTCATCAGGGGTTTAAAAAGGGAACTTGTTTGAAATCAAGAAATATTACATTTTTTCACGTAATGCATTGAGTTTATGAGTGAAGTATTTTTCCAACGCAGTCTTTCATTTAATTTCAGTACGGACTTTCTCATAATGTCTAAACCATAATACTTGAGGGTATTTTGAAGGGAGAAATGGATTAGCATGTTCTATTGTACGAGAAAAAATGGTAAGAGCATAATTAACGAAAATAAAAAATAAATATTTTAGGGGGGAAAGTCGTGCAACAAAGAAGTAATAGATCCCAAGAAACTGCGGGAGATGTCGTAACAGTAACTTTTAACGGAGTCATCTGGTAATATGCATTTCAATGCAACAATTTCATAGTGTAAAATACATTCACCTTGACCGGGATTCCAGTCCGGTCGAGGCGAATGATTTTTACACTCTGAAATTTGTTACAAGTATTAGATGACCATGAAGGGAGCCGAATAGGTCAATTTAGAGCAACGTTCTTATACTGAATTGAATAATATGGGGAATTTAAAAATAATGACATTACCTTTTTTTATCCATGTTGCCATCATAGGAAGTCTTAAGATTAGCGGTAGGTTTAACATGGCACCTTAAATGTACTACACATTTTCTCAGGCTTCTTGAGAACTTCCCGCGGTGTTCCCAGGCCCGAAATTATTTCCTACTTTGGCTCTTCGGGCATGACTCTTTGCTATACCGGCCAAGGTGAGTATTCAGCATTTCTCTTTCCCATTTACTCCATATATTTCAGTCCCTTAACGACCTTTAACACTCCCATCTTCGTTACCAATATCTTCCTGATTATTTCTCCCTCTGAATTTTCTCCAAAAAATTCCTTTTTACCCATTTTACCTTATTTAAACTTCTTCGTTCACTTTCTGTTCACGCTAACTCTCTCCAATCTTCCCTATGATCCCAAAAGCCTTCAATCTAGGCACAACCTCTTTTCTCTCCACAAATACAAAGCGCCTGCCACAAAACTTCTCTCTCCCTACACGCCTTTCGGGTAAGATGGTGCCTGCTGCAGTCAAATTACGCACATAGTGATTGAGGAACAGACCGGTTCCAACAATATAAATTTGTGGGCAGAGAGTGTCATTACGCTCAATAGGGCTAAGTAATCATGTCACTCCATGTGCCTAACTTAATGGCTTCACTAATCAATATGATTTCCGAGAAAAAGCGGAGTAGCACTCACAATTGGTAACCAAAAGCGGGGTTCCGTCGCCTCACGTCAGATGCTCCAGATGGTGAAATTTTGCAACTCCCACTCCCAATGGAGACCTTTACTTCGCTTCAACCCATTTTCCCCATTACTCATTTTCTGCAGCTCAGTGGTGCAATGCCTGCGGATCGCCACTGCTTTCTACGTGCTCACTCGTATTGAAGTTACGAAATTTAAATTTTTAACAAATTAATTCATACCTGAAACTTGAAATTATAAAATGTATAATTTTCTGATATTTTTGATTCCAGGTTATGTTTTCTTGAAGTAATTCTTAATTAATTCTCCCATCACATGCAAGTATTAGGCTATTTATATCTGATATCAATGCAATTATTCATCGTAGAAAATCCATCGTTTAAAAAATGATTGAAAATATTTGTCAACTATTGGTGCACCTACTAGTATAATAAAGTAAATCAAATGCATGACGTGGATTCGATGTTTACTGAAATTTTCCTTAATCAGCCAGCAAACTCGAAAAAAATCTGTTGTACGGTCCGTTGATAGAGAAACCATTTTCCTGCTGTACCCTATTGGCACTCTTTTTTACCATTCCTGAAAATATCTAAGAATTAAATGGCGAATAACTGAATGCCGCACCAATAGGCTTTGCGATGAATTGAAATCCTGGACCTAGTTAATATATCACATGTGGGAAACGAATTCACACATTTTAATTCTCGACACCTCGAGACTATCAAACTAGCACCTGGTAGGAGTGCGACAAATAGCTGGGGGACAACACGTAGCTTGAATAGAGAATGGAAGCAGACGGCCTTCTCTCAATCGACATAAACACGTAAAATGAAAGGCGTTCATGAAATAAAATGCAAGCCTGAGATCAAATGTATTTATGAAAAAAAATGCATAAATAACTTGAGAAGGAAAGCATGACAGTCAAATTGTGGGTTTAAATCTGCTAGAAGGTTCTTTCAAGTGATGTCAGCAATATTTTGTTTGGTGTTCCGAGTTTATTTCTTTCCCCAACTAAGGAGAAATTCGAGGAAATTATTTTACCTGTCAAATAAATCCCATAGCCAAGGAATTTCCTGTCAAATGAGACGCACACATGCTACCCTGATGTCTGTTGTCAAAATATTTATGCCGAACCCTTGGATGCCGTCTCAGCCTGCGAGTGACTGGAGAGCCAACATCGATCGGCGGAGCGGTGTTCGATTGGGTCGCTCCTCGAGCGGTGAACTTCGCCGGACCGCTGAGCACCCGCCTCCCTCGCACCCGGAGGAGCACCACGCCGACAAGAATCTCCGATCGCCTCCGCCCTTCCTTCCCCACACCCTCCACTCTCACCACCGTTCTGAAAAACTATTGGCCCGTCGTTTCCGACGCACGGTCTCATCCAATTTCTCCCCGTTTTACATCTCCGGTGGGGGATAAAGAGTTTCAACTTTATAATCACTCAATCCAGACTTAGAATTTACCGCCTCTTTCCCACCAAAACCAAGTCTCCCCACTCTCCCGCCCCACCTTCAGCGATCATTCCCATTTCCCATCACCGTACGATTACCCCACTCCGTTCTCATCTCCCCAACTTCCTCCGCACCCCTCCCAATCTATACACACAAAGAATCCAGCAGCGTCACAATCCCCTGCTGCCATTCCCGATCCATTCCCCCACCCTCCACAAGGAACTCCACTGGAGCCACCACCTGGAACTACGAACCCACGGGTGTCGGAACTCTTTAACCCCCGTCGACTTCATCCCTCTCACTCCTCCTTCCACTTTCCTTTACTCTATCTCCATTTTCTTTGCTCAAGACACGAGAGGTTTCTAAAAACCATAGAGCCCACTTTGAAGTCATGGTAATCAGCCTGGAAATTGGCTTCATGGGCGATGACAGATCTCACATTTAAAATTCAGACATACTGCTTAACATGGAGTGGTCATCTCATTTCTCTGTACCGCCAGTAGTTCTCCAGAAAGATCAATTACACGCAGCTTGTGTGACGATGAGGATGCCTAGCTTCAACCCTCATTTGAACTCAGGACCTCCAAGCACAGGAGTCGAATGCTCTGCCCACTTATTTACTATACCAAAAGAAAAATGTCAAATACATAACTTTGTCGTTTTTCATAAGCAGGAATTTATTATGCTTGCAGATATTTTGTACTCGTGGGTTTTTTCCTTTTTTAAAATATTTGAATAAGAATTATTAAAAAAAATTGGCGCATAAATAATGTATACCCTAAGGGAATTGATGCATTGAAAATCAAGGATTCATCCATTCAATCGCGATTACAGAGATATAATAAATGAACGATATAGATGCAATTTAAAAATATAATGAAACTAAATTACAATTCATTGCACTTAAGGATGATATATGTCAGTGATTAAACGAAAACGACAGCATTATGGCGTCTGCATAACGAATACTGAGGCTTGACTGTGATGTTGAAAAGTTAGTTTTAGGATAATGGGTTTGAGAAGAACGTGGACAATTACTTGGAGGAAGGGGAAACGTATTGACGAAGTTTTAAGCTGGTAAGAGACGAAGTCACTAAACAAATCCTGGGGTAGAAAAACAACGTGAAGGAACTATGGAGAGATGACGAAATGATGTTGATGGCCGTGAGAAAAGAAACAATGTTAAAAATAACCGCGGTTGACAAAAAAAAATTATTTTGGGGACGACGTGAAGGAAGAACTGAAGAGAGAAATAATGTAGAGAAAACAAGAGGAAATTTTCGCGATACATTGAAGTGTTTAGGTACCTTACTTAATCTAGCTTTACTATATAATGAAAAGAGAAACTTTGTAATTCCACATAGATTTATTATACGGACGACCTAGGTTTCGACGTGGCACGTCATCATCAGGTTATATAATGACACCTGATGATGACGTGCCACGTCGAAACCTAGGTCGTCCGTATAATAAACCTATGTGGAATTACAAAGTTTCTCTTTTCATTATGTTAAGTCGATTCCATGAAGTCACGCCCGAGACAACGAATTATAGCTTTACTAGGTTATAAAGCTTGAGATTTAAACATATTAAAATTTTTGGGGTGATTCCGACCTTCTTCTATCTCCAAAAACACTTCCAGTTGATTACTGCAATGATACGAAAGAAAATGTTTGGATTCCGATATAATGCAGAAAAGTTTTTGAATACGGCTTTTTCATCTCAAAGGAAACAAATCATGAGAAAGGAGCCCAGATGAAAACCAAATTTAGAGGGCACATAAGTAGAGCGAAAGTGAATCCAACCGGACGAACTCCACTCCAAGGATTAATTACGAAACAAAGATCAAATTAAAATATGAAATTAAGGATCCCTGTGGACGCAACAGCGTACAAGAATGAATCTAACCACACTGGTGCAGCACTACATGCCGCCACTTAAGTATTATACAGGTCAGTATATTCAAAACTAAACAGATCGGATATCATTTGGGACGGTCAGGTTGGATCAAAGAATATATCGGTAGGAAGCTTCGAGGAGATCGAAAGAACTTTTAAGTTCCACTTTCTCGCAAACCACACTTCCACCTCAGCCATGTTTCTTTCTTCAATGCCATGCGTTTCTTATTTACAATGACCGGTAAAGGTGGGACTTCACTCACCGGGACGGCTTATACTTGCCCGCTTGGGCAGTCAATGAACTTTTGTGTGAGCCTCGTGCACGGAGTGATAAGTTTGAATACGAAGCAAAAGAAGGGGACACTCCGTTTTTATCCTTGATTTCCATATAACTTTCATGCCCTTCATCGTGCAAACGCTCATAATCAATTTGAATAAACCTATGGTATGAGATGTGATATAAAACATAAAGAGATTTGTTTCCTCGTAAAACTTTATTATGAGTGCCGCTAATGTAGAGTTTTAGTTTAAATTTTATCCATCGTTAATTGAAACATTGTCTTTCTGAATTAAAATCATTGGGCATAAAATGTGTCATCACTTTGAATATCTGCGGAAGCAACAGGGAAACGCATTTTCAAAGTATGACGGTGTTCAGTCATGTGAGAATGTAACTTGCACGGAAGTAACGAGTGTACCTCACTCTTCTAAGTCACACATTGAACGATGCCGAGTCTTTAATTAATTGGGATGACCTTAAACACAAAAACTACGAAGATTTTGTATGAGTTAATTGGAAAGTATTGATTTCTCAGGAGGACTCCTCATGTAGAAGTGGGCAGGGATCAACCCAATACTTTACATAGGGTTCTACTTGAAAGCCCCTCCTTGGCTCGAATACGGTATAAGTAACGTGATATTTTATTTTTAAGTATATGAACCTAGGCTTGAGTTCGAGTCCTGAATGCGGTCAGGTCTCATCTTAAGTACGAGGAACAAAGGACGAATAAAAGGTACGAGGGACTAAGGACGAATATTTTTGTCAATCATCTTAGAAATCTTTCTCAAATATTTGTACAAAAATACCCATTTGAAAACGACGACTTTGAATTACAGGCATTGATTAATTTAAATGATGATAAAAATATAACCAGATCTGATATGATTTAGATTTAATTCTTTCTTTTAGAATTAATTCTTCGGGACAGGCAAAAACGGTTTATTCATTTTTTATTATTGAGCATTGGCCTTGAAAACATTACATATTGGCCTTCACATTGGACTGTTAACAATTATAACGATGGAAAAAATTACAAAAACCCAAGATTTTTGGAACGCGATTAAATTCCTTTCCACCTTCGCGGAAACAGGGCTTCTGAAACGTTCCGGCCAGAGGGGAGAGGCCCATTACTCGAACCTGTTTGTATGTACCCGATGATGGTGCTTTGTAGCATCGACACCGGTCGAATCAAATTTATATAATCAGAAATTACCAGGTGCGTCTCTTGTTTCATGTAACCTATTTCGATTCGGTTAACAATCCCAACCGCACCGCGGGAACTCGCGAAGCAGCAACGAGGAAGACGAGCGCAGGGGAGCCCCGCCCTCCGAGCGATCGGGGGTTCAGGGCCGACCACCGAAGGGGGGCGGAGATTTAGTGGAGTGAGGGTTGTGTGGAATTATATTTGGGACCCCCTACCCGCTTACACACACACACACACAGCAGAGCAGAGGGAAGAGAGAGAAGACCGCTGCTGCTGCAGCTACACCCGTCCATTGCGCGGCGGTGGGAGAGAGCCCCTACTCACCGAGGGGGAAGCAATGTGGGGGAGGGGGGGAGGACGATGTCCGGCCGAAGGGAGTTAAGTAAGGGTTCTCACCAAATCCTCCGCCGACCCGAAACCGGATTAAGCGGTCTCTAAACCACAAAGCCTCCAGCAAAAGAAGTCGGCTCGTCTCGAACCGATTCATTCATTCATTCCTCGACGTGGAATTTCTCTCTCTCTCCTTTCCTCTTCCAGCCACACTCCGCCCTTCACATCCACCCACCTTCTCCCCCACCCTAACCCGCGCGCGCCCTTCCTCTCGTCGCAGAGGGTACTAACTCAGTCTCCGGGCACCATTCCAACACGTCACACCACAACTCTCACCATGCGTTCGTTCTCCATTTGTTCCTCTTCATTCCCTCGCTTCCTCCGCCCCTCCCCCCTTTCCCCCTGCCTTGCCTCGGACCAACCAGTTCGCCGGGCGCGCGCGCGCACATTCGGAAACTTTGGGAAGGAAACTTCGCGGACGCGGGGGGTGTTGCGAGGGGACCTGGGGAGGGGCGTTCGGTATGGAGATGCCCAAGATTTGGGGGTGGGAGGAAGGATGATCCGGGCGAGCGAGGAGGGTGAAAAACAGATCCTCCAAGTCCACTCACACGCCCGGAGGAGAATGCCAGACTCGAGATATGAACCGGTGAGAACCATTATTATTATTTTTTCCAGCGGGATCAAAACCAGACATGACGCCATTTTGGGAGCAGATGAACCAATGCTAATGCACCTCACCTGCAACACATGTGCCCTTTCCGTCCAACCCAGCCGTCGTCTAACAAGCATTTAAATTCCACAAATGTACGTGAAAGGAACAAATACAAGGATACCAACGATTGTTTCCCCTAGCTACGCATGTGTAATTATCAGTAGAGATATTAATGGCAAAGTGCGTCTCTTGTTTCATGTAATCTCTATTAATTGATATTTTAGCATTTAAATCGATCTATGAAAATTTTGTCGATCATTCCAGCTAGGTTCCTCAACAATCCAAAATGTGGTGAAAATTGGATGAAGTGATCTTCTGGCAGAGTTATTCCTTCAGTGCCTACTATTCAATGAATTGGAAACCGATACATCTTTTACCGGATTAAACATGTTTAGCTTGCAAGGCATTATTAAGTTCCAACAACTTCGGGGTGAAAATGTGATGAGACATATCGGTTAGAGAAATTGAACACCACAGCAAAAATATTTCTTGGGTCGTGATCTGTTGACTATTGGCAACCATGAACATCGTTCAGCATCAAGTTCAACGTCATTTCCAAAAAAAAAATTAAAGATTGCTAAAATCAGTTGAACGCTCAAAAGAATACAGTGAAAAACAATTGAGTGAAAATCAGTTATTTCAATTGAGTCCTTATTAAATTAAGTATTGCGAATATATATATGTATATATATATATATATATATATATATATATATATATATATATATATATATTCTGAAAAATAAAGATTTAACCTCCACTCAAAGGAGCGACTTGGGGGAAAGTAATGGTTTCAGTCACAGAGAAAGGACGATGGAATAATTTCCTACTCTACCTTCATCAAAAAACTTCATGGTCAAGGGTGGCTGAGCGCCTCCGACTCTGACGGCGCGCTCCGACTTTTGCCTCGGGGAACTCGTCGATCACGCACTCGATCTCACTGTGAGGGATTTATTGAGAACTGAAGTTATCTGGGAAATCCGCAAGCGGTAGAAGAAAATGGATTGGCGCCCTCACCTCGGAATGGTTTCGAATAAATACTTCACGTTTCTGGAGTAAATGATCGCTCAATGCTAGCAGAAAAATTTGTGAAAGCTGCTAAAACCTGACATTATAGTAGTTACTGTACCCAAATTTCTCTTCAATTTATCCACCAATATAGAGGCAAAACTATTTATTTGGCGAAAATAAAAAAATTAGGGGGAGAACATAGATATTCATGAAAATGTGTGATCATCACAAAAAAGTTAGGCTGTGTATTTATTACACAAAAATATAACGAATTAGATTTATTGGGAGTTCAAAAACACACCATCCATTCTAAACGGTTATCTAGGTCTCAACGTCTGAAATATTGTTTAATCCGTCATTTTTCTATATTTCATCAATTACTTATTGTATCTTCCTAATCATCTGCACTGTATTTCCATAAAATGTATAAATAATGAAGGATCTCAGTTTTTCCCGGCGTATTGTATTCAGGAAGTTCTCTCGGGTTTCCCACCGGGTCAGCGTGGTGTGCACCGACTTCACCCTGAAGACGATGGCAGAGTTAGCCGTCGAAACGTCGGTGCACACCACGCTGACCCGGTGGGAAACCCGAGAGAACTTCCTGAATGTATAAATAATGTCAAATTGAACGTTCTAAAATTTACTCTAAATACTTTGTTGCTGAAAATGAACCGAATTGATGTAAACTCGGGGACATAAAACAATTTCCATCATTCATTTTATGCACAATTAAAATGTATAGTTAACTGCAAGTGACACCAACAACTCTTCGAGATTACCATTGATAGTTAAATAACACAATTATAGCAATAAAAATGGAATCGATTGGCACAAAACTTACCAGCCGTGTATATACTATGTTATTTTAGCCAACTCACCCAAGGAGGTCGTGGAATTGGTGTTACTCTACATTAATCACAGAACGACAACCGGACTTCTGCAAGAATCGATTGCACACAACCCGCTTTCAGAAAAGGCTTGCAGGGGCACTGCGCACCGGGATTGGACTGACCCGTGCCACACAGCCCGGTTTTGATAGCCTGACCGGCATTCAGCAGCTGTGATGCTGGCGTGGGTCTTGTACTTTTCGGATATTAGGGTAGTTAAGACTAAAAAGGGGGAGAGAACGCTCGGATGGCAATTTGGATGAGAAAATAGGAGGGAAAAAGATGTTAATGAGACTACTAAATGTACTCCCCTAGATTGATGGCATTCTAAAATTAACGCCCGAAACAAAAGCAGTTGCATATGACACCTACCATATAAACTGTCACTTCCATAAGCATACGGGCATATACCAGACACCCTAAAAATCAGCGAAAAGCGACAATTTTTACCATGTCGACACTAAATGTCTGGCAAAAACTTGGTTTTCGGTGGTTCTACGTCTCTCCGAGATGCCGGAGTTCCCATTGAATGCCCTGAAATTGAGAGTCATTGAGTGCCAATATGGCGAACGTTTTCCGGGGCGTACCGAGAGAGGGGAAATATATAAATACAAAGGATTGGGGATTACGTTGACAGCTTTTCCCCAACACTTGACTGCGTGCCTGTAGACTTTTGGAAGCGAGAGTAACCAAACCCATAAGCATGCCTCTGCACTTCTTCATCCCTTTCGCGTGACGTCATCGGTCAGGTTAAACGGCCGTATATGTTTTGCTTCCTAAGGTGACGTCGGAGGGGAGGGACCGGGTCGAGGGGATGGTCAGGCTCCCCCCCCGCCTTCGTGCACCAACATGAGGTGGCGCGTGTTCCCGCTTATTTCTCCCCAGGCCTTGAATGACTTCGGGGAGTGAAAGGAGGCGCACTTTGGCCGTTGCTTGTTCTTGCCTCTCCCGCCCTTTTCGACAGGCAAGTGAGGAAGGGGGAAAGGGCGCTTTCTTCCACTCTCGAATGGGATAGGAAATATTCACGTAGTCACTCCATTCACCTCCGTCTAGTGTGCGGGGTGTGTGTATACAGCGGGAGAACACGCAGCGAACGCCATGCCCCCCCTTTGAAAAATTAAAACAGCTGGTAGGACGAAGAGGATATAAAGCGCTTTCATGCGTACCCTCCCTCCACTGGGTATCCACGCATGTGCATTTGTATATATGTATATATATGTGTGTGTATACTTTTGCATACATATAATTGCATATATATGCAGATATATACATGGGTATATGCATAAATATGTACATATACACACAAGTGTGTGTGTGTGTGTATATATATATGTATATATATATATATATATATATATATATACACACACACTTCACATATACACGATATCTCGCAGAGACACAAACATTGTGTGTGTGGACTATAAGGCGCCCTTATAACCCGCCCCTTCATTTTTTCTCTTCCATATCATCATCTCCGACGGGATTCAAGGGCGAGGGGGGAGGGGAGGAAGAAGGAAGAGCGGAGAAGGCTTTTCACAGGGTCCCTTTTTCTAATCTCCAGTGCAGGAGGCCCAGCCTCGCATGGCCTCCCTCGCTGCCAAGGGACGTCTGCTCCCGCGGACAAAAAAGAAGCGGGCGGGAGGTAGAGGAGGGTGTGGAAGCGGGGCGTTTGTTTGCCCTCCTCCGTGGCGCTCAAGGGCGTGCCGTGGGGAGTGAGGGGGGAAAGTTCGAGAGGGGGAGAGGGGGGGAGGGGGGGATAGAGAGAGAGAGAACGAGACGACCTTCCCGTCTCGCCGAGCAGCGATGTGCGCGAACCAACGAGGGAGGGGTCTCCCAACTCCGCTCAAGACGCAAAAATAGATCCAGAGTACCACGTCGGTAATATGAGTGAAAACTAAACGTTCATTTACAAACCTGACTTAGATTGATTTTCCCTTTTAGTCGAATAACCGCAAATTTATCCGGATACTTTCATCGAAGCGTCTTGAATTACAGTTTCATCAATTAAAAGTCTTAAAAAAAACAATGCTCTTTAAGATAGTTTCACCGTAATATTTCCTTCAAAAAAGACATTAACGTGGGCTCTTATGTGCAAGTTTGGTAAATTGAGGAACAGAAACATATAAAATACGAAAAAATAATTTCTTTAACGAACACTTTGTTGATTGATTTGATATTTTCTTTTGTGTTGAAACATTCATACTCCTACTTACATTACTCTGGGCGATATAGCTCTTAATATTACCAACATTTCGAGTTCTTATCGTGAATTCTCAACAACAGAGTTCTCTTCCTGATGGAGAAATTTGCACCTTGACTCTCATAGAGCTGGCAATTTTGTATACATATCTTACTTGTAGGTTGAACCAAACTGTTTGCTGCTGTAGAAACGCTTTGTAATTATTCGAATACATATCGCACGAGTTCCAAGTTATAGGGTCAACTTTGGATATATATTGATAAAATAAAATTGGAAAATTGATTTTTAAGCTAATTAATATAGATATCCCATTAAACCATGCTTAGCATCATTGTTTCAAGTTTCATAAAATTGAAACAAATTTATTCTGTTTTATTACATTGCTTGTAGTCAATATAAATGGAATATTTAATTATTATGATTTCAAAGACATGATTCACTTCACAGTAATTATTAATGAGGTTTACTTTTGGAGCAGGTTTCTGTGGGTATGTAACCATGAAAAGGGCGCCAAACATCTAAGATCAACTTGTCAAGGGTGGAAAATGTTTTTTGAAAATTAAAAAGATAAAGTTGTGATGTCGCAAATTGTGTGCTCTTGGCAGAATTTACGGGTTACATGGGCTCTCGAGAAATACGTCAAATCTTGTGTGGCATACTGAGTTATCGCTTTCTTAACATTGAAACTAGTATGATTGAAAAATGTCACTTCCGATGTAAAAAATACGGGATCAGAATAACTACAAAAGATGGTGCCAAGATAACAAAACGAATTATGCTAAGTAGCGTAGTACATGTAGTCACCATTTCATCCAAACCTAGTTTTCTCGCTCTTCCTATTAGCATATGTTTATGTGCAGTATTTTGCACTGGTATAATTTAGTGTCTTTAAGCTGTTGTATTAAAATTGTTAAATATTTCCACTTTTTAATTATTTTACATTTATGCTGGTAAAACAATCTAACCAATAATAAATTTTGTGTAACATACCTAGGTATAAATTATCCCCTGCCACACACCTTAGAGATGGCTGGCTGAGTACCACGCAGATGTAAAGGTATTGCTCTTAACTATACTTCCTATGAAGACTCCCTCGACCATAGCTCAAACCAAAGATAAAATATTATATAGTTTCGATAATACACAACGACTTTTTCCCTAGGCTAAAATCATGCAGAAAACCTTTTCTGTAGGAAGTATATTGTTTCAATTCTGAAAAACTCATAACATATCGTTCCATTATGTTCTATTGGTGACTGCTTTGGAATCACAACGGAATTGATGAATGCGAAAACAAAACTACAAATATTTGTGGAATATATACTTTATGAAAGAACACGTGACTTCAAAGACTTTAGTAAGCTGCTCTTCTCCGCAAGTAAGTACTCAGTATCCGTGTGAATCTCGTCTTGTACTAAGCCCTATCTCTGATTTATAAAATTCACAATCCAAGACAGAGGGGATTCCTTTCTGTGGAGGCCGTAGTTTTCTGGTAATATCTCGGGCCCGAAAAATCATAACGGTTTGGGCGAAGCCGAGGGTTCCCAGGGACGCCCCTGGGAATCGAACCAGGGCCTTCCGGTCAGTGTCCCAGCACATTAACTACTGAAATACAACAATTCCAAAGTGTTGAAATCATTGTTACACTTTAGAATATTGGCATTTAAATGAAAATTAGCGGATGACTCTGTTAGAGTTACTGTCGCGGGATCTTCTGCAGTAATTTGAATTTCTCTACGTACTTGATTACCATGTATTTACCCACTTGCCAACCTATGCCTCTCTAATGTGATGTAAACGAATTTAAAAAAGAGCATTCCGATCGAATAAACAATCATGAATTGTGCACAATAAACCCATCACGCATTTTGCTTAAAAATTTCATAGATAAATGGAATATTAGAAATTTTTAGCAAAAATTATTCAAACGTATCACCTCTGTTACATCAGGATTTTTTTTTTATTTTCGACAAAAACCACCGCTATAATAGTAAAATGAAATGTATACCCATGGCTAACATCAGCAACATCACATCAGCGGAGTGGACGGTTTAAGTATTCCAAGTACCGGATTGTCAACACAATCCACTTATTGCTGCAATTAACTCTATGTACTCTCTCAAACAATTGCTAAATTTGAGACTTGGCGGGAAACCAGATTAATAGTCGAATTTAGGTGTGATGTGCAAGTTCTAAGCGTTTAAACAAAGAGCAGGGAGAAATCCTGGAACACTTGGCAAGCTCACAAAGTCTTGCTCCCTTCAATAGCTTTGGCAGAGTTACGCGTTCAACACATCGGGGAGGGGGAGGAGGGACTAATCCTAGGCAAATAGGAAAGTTAAGGCGTTCATGGCGAAAGACATTCACTGGTACATGACGATGATTTCGATGGAAGCTGATGGAATCTGTCCTCGAGTATCGCGTGCATAGAACACCTGCGCTCGGAGCGGTCGTTTTGCCCTCCGCTAAAGAGCTCTTTAAACCTCGCTTCCACACCGCACGGCTCCCCCGCGACAAGGGCGCGCACCACACCTCCAGAGGAGAAGCGTGCAGCATTGTGTGTCCGATGGCTTGCGATTGGGCCGCTCCTGCGTGAGTGATTTCCCAGTTAGGAATAGAGCGCGTCGTGGCGGCCCAGTTCGCGAACCTAGTGCAGACCGCCACTGCTATTAAATTCATTCATCAACCTACGGACGCCGCAAAGACATGCGAATTCTTTATTTATTCGTTCATTAGTTTTTACATCTGAAAGTTCGAAGACAATTTCTATATTTCCTTCTTTTATGTTTCAAAAACTCATAGAGACGGAAGGTGTAGTACCCAATTCAGATGGCTCTTCTTTTCGCTAATGCCCATATACAGACATATCCTCCTTTATTCTTTAGTACGTATACATTCTACTTTCCCATAACAGAACGGCTATTTGGCCTCCAAGCACTGGCTATGACACTAAATTTATGGGTACCTAAATGGTCACATTCTTCCCTTGACCTTTCAATGGCTGAAGTTCCAGTATGCACAATACTCCGCGTAATTTATTTTTACTTTCTTGGAAACATCTTTATCTTATTTAGATATCGTAGTGATCTCTTCCTAACTAACGCCCTCTTAGCTCAAGCTATTTATTCTGTTTCAGGCATATCTGATTATTTACTCTGAATTTAACATGAATTATTGACCATTCTTTCCCCTAGCGACGAGTGAAGATGATATTGCTGGATATCCAACAAATTGGTGGTATCCACCAATCCTTACAAACAATGAATTGAAGGAGTGCTCTGAGGGAAAATAAGAAATCGGCAGTTGCGGATCGAACCCACATGCTTCTATAGACTGGTAGCCATATTTTGCTGGTTATCACTTTTCTAAGCCGTCATTGCTAACCTTGCTAGCATTGCTATGTAGAGATTTAAAAATCTTTTGGACGTAGTACACACATTAACGGCTGATGTAATGCCTCAAATTATTTGCCCAATGAATAATTCATTAATTTGAATATTAATTATATTCGTTAATCTAAAAGTTTTTCAAGACGAATAATCACATCAGCCAAAGAATCTTTTAAAGCAAACAGGGAATCGATTACTGCGACGTTGATTAAGGATGTTAAGCTCGTTAAAACTTTTATATGGATCGTAGTTTTGTATGGCGCGGAAACATAGCCATTGAAGCAATATGATAGGCTTAGACGGAAGGCTTTTGAAATGTGGGTGAAGTGGATTGAAAGGAAAAGAGAAGAAGTAGTGCTTGTCATTGTGAGTGAGGAGAGAGGATTGCTGGGAGAAATCAAAAATAGGCAGGAAAGATGGAAGCAGAGCATTTTGATTGGCGATGAAACGTCGAAGACTGCGATAGAGGGGATTGTGTTAAGCAAGCGAGGAAGAGACAGGAATAAAGATAGCAATTCAGGATGATATGAAGAGAGAAAGGAGGTTTTCTGGGATTAAGAGGGGCTTGTTGTAATCTTGGTAACCAAGTTGTGCTTTGTAAGGGGAGACAAGGAAATTGTCGCTGTACCGTTTGGTGGATTGTGCCCTACCAAAACCTACTAAAATTACTGGATTACCGGTGATAATTTAAATTAAAAAATATCTAGTTTGCAGATATGTAAGCATTTAAATGACTAAAACTTGTTTCCCTTCATCTATCAAAAATTCAGGTACCATTTACAATTTTTTCCCTAGTGATCTTGAATAGTTTGGCAACGTGGTCTGCGAACATCGGCTTTCGCTAATTTGTTTGTTCCAGATGTAAAAGAAGTCACAGATTACATGAAAAGATATTAAATGGAAGGTACCAGATTCTGAAAGTGCTGGTTCTATAAATATAAAAACGCAAATGAAATCAGGAATCAACGATTGGCTCATATTCCAAATAAAATAGAGTAAGGCCAATATATTACAATGACAGTCAAACGATAGTTATCCGGAGAATTATGCAAGAGAAATCGCTAAAATATTCTGTCGTTTTAATCAATAGGATTAGTTTGTAAATAGAAGTTCACTGAGCTCTTGGTAGCTAGAGTAGAGTGGTGTAATTTTTAAAATACAGGCATCTGTACTGTCCTTGTACTGCACTATCAAATGGAGGTCATATCAAGCTATGCCGACGTTCATGATGCAGAAATAGCTACTAGTTATCAAAGAAGATAAAACTACAAACAAGGAAGAAGTAAAATAAGTATGTGCCACCTTAGGATCAGAAACGTAGATCAGTGAGCAATTAGACCGGAGTAATTCAAGATTTGTACATAAAGTATCGGTGTAAGTTTCGGAAAAATAGATTTATTCCAGATATTGCCACAATACCTCGAAAGTCTTCAAAATAAATCACTTGAGCGTCGACACACTTTGCCACGACTCGAAGTCCTGCCACGGTAGACGGATTCCGTAAGGTCTTTAAGGTTACACATGCGAGCTTCTTTGATGACACTTAGGGTCACATGGTGGTGCTATTTGAGGGAGGATTTCACTTTTGGGAATAGGAAATGGTCTGCTGGTGCCAAATCAGGACTGTAAGGGGGTTGGGGAATCGTCGCAATGAAGTTTTGTGCCAGGTAGTCGGTTAGTTTGGTGCCGCAAGCGCTCAAGGCTATGCGCAGGTCTTTCCCATCACCAACTTTTCAGTGATAATTATACGTACTGTTTTATTATTACTGACAATACGATCTGCAATCACCCGCACGTTCTAAATTCAGCACTTCACGCACAGGTTGCACGTTGTCGACGGTTCTTGACGTCAACGGTCGTCCGGCGCGGGGCTCGTCCTTCACACTCGCTCGCCTATCTTTAAAGAGCTTGCGCCACTTAAAATCTGCAGTTTGTGGCATGCTTTCATCCTTGAAAACTTGGCTAATCATGTTAAAGGCCATCGTACCCGATTTACCCAGTCCAACACAAAATTTGATGGCGTATCGCTGCTCAATCGTTTACTGCATTTTGCGCCTGCACCGAGTCACTTGACAGGGGTTTATTAAAAACACGATCTAGCCTGGGTGAACGCTCGCAGGCGATTTGCATTTGACGCCTATTGAAGGAAAGACACCCCACCACCGAGCCTGATCACTGCTAGCCCGCAACATTGTCACTTAATGAAAAAAATGTCACCAATACTTTTTATTAATACAATATATATCAAGGATCGAATTAATTCCACCCTTTTTGACATGAGACGTGAGCCAGGTGACGGGTTGCCTAGGCATTGAAACATTTGTTAGGTATTACGATAATAATTTAACAATAAAGATCCTCTTCTAAAATTTATATTCATGTGGAAAAAACGAATGGGTGAGACAAATAGGGAGAGTTGTCGGGCGGAAGTTATATGGGCGCAATAGAACTCGAACTATACACAGAAAACAAAATACCTAAAGTCAATGAAACTTTGAATTGACAATATAATATGTATATGGACGTGCAAAATCAATGTCTTTGAAACATTGAACTTCTGCCTACCAGGCCACTAAGTCCCTGGTAAATCCTTGTTCCTGTAAAATCTCAAAGAGAGTAGTGTGGGTGGCTCGTTGCATGCGCTCGATTTTCTGCTTCCCAAACTTTCGGGTCCCGGAGAGGAGAAATTGAGTTAGATGAGCGAGTTTTAGCGGGGATGGGAGGGGAGTCGGTTCAGACGTAAACTATCTCAGGAATACACGGCGGAAACGAAAATATTTGAAAATTTTTTATCCAACACACGACGCAGGTCTTAAATATATTTACCCCAATCCATTATAGTGACCCACAAAATGCCGCATGTTTTCGCGTGACATTCAATTAGGAGCGAGTAAAGCCTCATAAGCAGACTTAGAAGAACTTAAGATGCTTTTCAGCACAATGAATCTTGAATGAATACATGTTGGAGTAAGTGTTTCACGCATATTACTCAAAAATATTGCTCTGCGCATAATTTAACATTAGTTAATCCCAGCATAACTAAAAAATAAATAATCCCAAAGAAAAACACAAATCTCAAAGGAAAAGTAAATTCTGAAAAATAAAAATTGCCTCAAGAAATTAAAGCTCCATTAATAAAGATCCTATGTTGGTGTGCTGTTGCTTATTATGTATCACAAGAGGAATATTCATATTTTATAAATTTATGCTACCGAGGAGAATAATGATGACGGTTTATGACTGATTTTTAATTTTTTTACTCGAATTATTCCATTAGGTGTTTATGTTACTATGGCACGAAATCTTATAAATAGAGCTCTTATGAAGGTAAAATTTCCCAGGAGTCGTACAAGAATCTGTCCGTTTTCATCACCAACAAATATGTTGAAATTCACATCTCAATACTATACATAAAAATAGCATGTTGCTTTGCGAATAAAAATTTTAAAATTGACAACACTTTCAAATTTGACGGTTGGACCCAAAGATGGATTCCTTAATTTTTATTCTTCACAATTTTCTTGAACGATGTGAAAGCTGCGGCTACCACCATTGCTGATATGACAACTTCGGTCAAAGGTGACGTTTTAAATTCAATGACCATAATTAAGATTGTAAAAAGACAACAACAGGATAAAAGTGAAACTTTAAAAATTGTATATATAAGGGTTTTTGGAAATATAATAAAATTAAGGGCAAGGAGACATCTACAACATCTGTTTTCTATTAGAAAGATAATCTACGAAAACCATTTGGTTTATATAGTTCTCACAAATTATGCAAGCATCTGTTCATAATGTATACTATATATATATATATATATATATATATATATATATATATATATATATATATATATATACATATACATGCGTTCATATATTATACACACATACATATTTGGTTTTAATAGTTCTCACAATCATCTATTATGCGTGCATGCGTTCATATTGTGTATATATATATATATATATATATAAATATATATAATAAATAATATATATATATATACATGCGTTCATTTATTATACACACATACATAAAACATTCATCCCTATAATAAGTTGTAGACGCTGTTACTTTATGGAATTTACTAATTGAGAAGCATATTGTAATTTTAAAATTTTAAGTGCCGGTTTCTATGGCCTTAAATCATTATCAAAAGTACAATTTTGCATTCCAAGGTGCCTCATTCATTCATTAAAAAATCTCTTAACCGTCAGGTTATATAAAACATTTACCCGAGGAAAATTTCTTCTTAACACTAAGGACCTATATTGGCCAAAATTCTGTGCATTTATTGATACGAAAAACTGCAAATTATATTTGTTTTATAAAATATCGAAATTGTAGCAGATTTAAAATTGGTACTTTGAAACATTTTAAACGCTTGGAAAATCACGATAAATAAGGATTATTAAAAACTAACTCATAAATGATGAAATAGTTCTGTCAAACACCCATCACCACCTTTTGAGGCCTCGTTCTCCCTTTGCCCACAACCTTACTTCCCCTTCCCCACACCCACCAATGAATTTCTGAGCTGACCTTCGCCTTACCCCATGCCTCCTATAAACCCTTGCCTAACCCTTCCTCCTCTCCCAAGCTTCCCTTCCTCTCGTTTTACTTGTATATGAGTGAAACGCCACTGAATGTTTTATTATGTAATTTTAATAATGATATGAGGACATCGAAGCCAGCCAAGTGCAATGATGCATGGAAATTTACTATGTTTTTTCAATAACATTAACGCTTTCAAAAGATACAATCAGACGTAGTGACGAACCCCCCCACCTTGGCGCCCGCGCGCCCGCCGTGTAACCATGGCAACGGTAGACAACACGAGCGAGCCGCATGTCCACCCCATCCCCCTCCTCTTTACCCCCACTCCAACACACACATGCAGGGGTGAGATCGAGCCGAAGGGGTGGCTTTATAAACTCGCCCGGCCCGGGCCCCTTTTTGGTTCTTCGGCTCATTCAGCGAGAGGAGGGCGATAGGGGAGGGGACATTTAATAAGGGGAGGAAGCTCGCGATGTCTTTTTACTCCCCCTTCGCGAGCGTGCTGTTCCGCGTCCTCCCCTCCTAGCCCTCTCTCCCCTCCGACTCGGTGAATATAAATTGTTTACGAAAGGTCGCTTTCCGAAAGGATGTGTGCAAAAAAAAATTCTTCCCGCTCTTCGCGCAAGTGTGTAGATGTGCTCTCCCCGGGAATATATATCCGGCGATAAAGGGAACAAAAAAAAGGGGATGGGTAAAGCCTCGCGAAAATTCCACTCGCGATCTCGCCGGAAAAATTTCCGCACTGCTTCTCCCGTAGCTTCCCCCCTCCCCCTTTCCGACCTCCCTCCCTATAACCCTCCTTCACCTCATCACATTCCCCTACTTGCCCCTTAACCTCCTCCTCCACCTGCCTTATAAAAGAGCGGACGCGTTGTCAAAAAGTCTCCACCCCCGGTCGCTCTTTACCCCGAGACGTCGGCGGCGCCCGTCCGCCCGTCCGCGGGAGAATTCCCAACCCCTTTCGGCGAGGAATCCGTCCGCGCTGCATTTAAAAGGGGATTTGATCTTTCTCTTCATGAAGTCCCCCATGAACTAGACACGAAGCACTGACAACTGAGTTAGGTGCACCAAAGAAGATATGCGGCGAATCTCAATTATCTCCGACGCGAAGTGGGAGGGTCAAGCGTATTGAATATAGCTGATTTTCAAAATCCAAAAACAATACATTTACGTTTAAATAACACTCTACAAGCCAACGAAAAGTTGTATGGTGGGACCCTAGGTCGTTGCTCACACCCTAACAACCCTCGATTAACGTCCTTGAGGCGGCTTGAGGGATGTTGTGTAGATGTAATTAATTTAAAAAAAATCCCAAATATCGTATTTTTGTGTTGTTGCAGTTTGATTAAATGATATATTATCTTATCAAAATGTTATCTCATTGCCGGAACCCAAATTCTTTTGCCCGATCATTTTTCCCTGTCCATTGAAAACCTCTTTAAGCCCTGATAGGCAGTCTTCCGGCCGATGCCCATCGCTTGGCCTGTAGATCTGGGAGGTATAATGCATATATTTAAAATGCTAGAGAGACGATGATTCCAATTAATTTCAATGTTACCTGCCTACTTATTTGCTTGTGGAGATTTTGATCAAATGGTTTTAGATGCACTTGACTCAAAAACTAACTATTTATGCATCAACACGGATTATTAGATTAACCAAAAGAGAGTTTTTCAGCGCTCGAAAGACTCAAAATGAAATTTATAAATCCACAATCACAAATTCAACTCCTTTGAAACTTGAGGAATTAGTGCACGATTTGAAGAGTAATGATGCGTTAAGGGACCCACCTCTGAAAATATTCATTCGTGTTGTACCCTATTATTTTTTAATACTCCATTTTAGTTGAACGAAAAACTACCCGACGAAATTTTCTAAAATCATACAAGGAAATATCGTGACCTATTCATTTATTAAAGGTTATTTATTAATTGGGGACTTGATATCAATGACATTGAATGTTAATTTAAAAAAAATAAAGTTTTACACGCCAAGAAATGTTATCATAAAAAATTCAAAACTTATTTTTCATGGTAGCTCTCTTTTATTTCAAAATACGATTATTCTCAGGAGTAAATATAGTATATCACTGTCGTTAGACTTATACGTCGCATTAAGATTTTCAGCAACTCTCCAACTCGATAATGGTAAATATTTGCTTTTATACGCAAAAACATAGCAAACCCGTTACATTTTTCCTTGATCATAATTTATTTTAATTTATTGCAAGAATAGAGCCAAGCAGTAAGAGATGAAATCCACCGCAAAAACGGAATCTTTGGCAATGTCGAGGATTCATTTAGCTGAACCGCTGAGAGTGAACGGCTGACAATATGCTATGAAGTCTCCATGAGGACGGATGACAAAACAAGTATTACGGCTGGGGTAGAGAGGGGGTTTATGAGGTGCAAACAAGGAAGGGAGAGAAAGTTGGTGGAGGAAGAATTACAAGATTGTAGGGTGCTGAAGGTTAATAGACCGGAGTATGTTGGGTATTCCGGATAGAACGAGGAGAAGAACAGGTCCATCACAGGGCCATGATGACCATATATTTCTTTTCGGGAGGCTTCCCAAAAACCTATCACTGATTGAGAGCCTGCCAATGACAAATAATGTAAGAGAGTGGCGCACCCATCGGGACAAACTTAAAAATTTCATCTACCAAATTTTACCCACCAAGCTTCCATGGGAGCATGGCAGAGGATGTTAGTCACCAGCCATTTTACTAATTGGAAGAAAGTAGATATGAATTCCATTTGGTCCCAAATTACGTGTCCAACTCCTGTAGTCATGGTTTGTCTGAGTGAAAAATGATTCCTTATTTCAATTAACTCTGCAGCCAATTACCCTCTTTTAACTTCTCTCATCAATGGTCAAGCTTACTCTAATGGAATATTTCTCCTGCTACAGCGTAAAACTCCAAAGATTTGTATAAATCCGACAGTTAAAGTCGTACGTTTGTTAATCTTCATTCATACAGTATCTCCAACCGAGGTTATCCAATAATTACAATAATAATGAGACACTGTCTGTTCATTCATAGCGATTCGTTGCCAAACGCACAGCTGTTTACTTGTGCAAGCCTTTCTCACCTTTTCCGTCTGTAAAACGCCTCACCTCCGTTTCAACCCGAAATTCCGAGCGGATCGCACGGAGTTTCTCTCTTCCTCTCGTGTCTGTGAAGCATCTACTAACAGAAACGTCGATCTCCCCCATCCCACTCTCGGCGGTGCTATTGGCGACGCACGCTATGGGGAAGGGGTTGACAGGGGGAGGGGGGGTTCGCTCGCTTTTAATTAAACTGCTGCCAGAGGAGATTCCTTCCATCGGTCGCCAAGGAGACGGGCGACGCAATCACTTCTCGCGCTCCGAGGTGATCCGTGTGTGTGCCCGATCCAAATATCGCCGAGGTCGAGACCGCCAGAGGGTTGGAATGCCCATAGCCCTTCTCCCGAGGGAGGCCGAACGCCAACGGACACGGCCGTGCGGAAGACTTCAACCTCTCACACATCCAATTCCTCCTCTCCTCTCCCAACTATCGCAACGTATCCAACGGGTGGGGGAGGGGTTCCAATGAACAACAAATCTACGGGTGAGGGGGCATAACGGTCTGTTCGCGCTTAGCTGGCCGATGAATTCGCGAGAGAGGGGAAATACTACGTGGAGGGAGAGAGGCGGGAAGTTTGAAAGGGGATCAAATGCGAGGTGCTGACGCCGTAAGTAAGGGTTGATTGCTGATTCGCGCAAGCTCGAGTTTAGAATACCGCCCATCGACGAGAGTGTGCATTTCTTGAAGGAAAGTGCAAGAAGATCATGCAAATCAGCACCCTCAACTCGTGGATGGAGAGGAGGAAAACGATCTTTCTTCCCTTCTATGCTTATTTATATCACCAATTTCAAAATTCATAATAGTTTGTGTTGCGTTGGAACTCAAACCAGTCTGAAGGACATAATATATCTTGGTAGTATCGTGAAAATTTCTTCCAGGTGGTTATAAAGCACTACATACTCAAACAAAATGTAGCCTAAATCATCTGGTATTACGTTATTTGATTAAATCATACTAGCCCCTGAATCCCCTGCAGTGGAGTTAAGTCTCATCAAATATAACCAGTTTGCAGTTACATACCCTAAAGATTATTTATTTTTCCCTTTCAACCACCACGAAATATTCAAAACCCTCACGCGTAAATGCAGGGCCTTCTTGGGTGCCATGTAGGTGTTGACCATAGAACCACAGTTCATTGATATTTCGTGTGTCGTGGATGATGATTGTTGGGATAATTTTAAGACTCGGTAGAGCTGAAGGTCTTGAAAAATCAGAATAATTTTATTAATACTGAAGTTGAGAATAATCTCGTTTCCTCAGGGCCATGTGACAACCCGAGTCCAGGAAGGAATGATAGCGTGAATGGATGACGCATCGGCTTCTGAATTCGCGACGGCCGCACCCGCTGCACTCCGGCGGAGGGGACGGGGTCGGCGGACCTTCGAGCTACGGCTAAGATATTCGCTGGAGGAAGAAAGTTTTCGTGCTCCTGCGATTAAATTTCACTTAACGGATGGTGGCAAGCCAATTCCCTGACGGGTGCCTTGTTTATGTTCTCCGCGTATACAGGGTTAGTCATCCCTTTAGCATTGATAAATCAGGATTAGAGGATGTGTGCCAGCTGGAAAAGGTAAAAAAAGAAATAATTTCTAATTTGAAATCATTCAACGGTGTGTTTCTTATCCATTGGGATTATATAATAAATCACAGTTCAGTTTTTCCTTTGAGAAATGTCGCCGGATGGCGTCTTAATGCTCATGAAACCAATTAAATTTTGCAATTCATACCTGGAGTATCAGCTAACGAGTTATGTCCATGGAGAGAGATAAAAGCATATAAACCAGTACTCCACCTTATCTTAACCATGCATCACTGGTTCGATCGAAGCCTTATTCGCGCACAAATATTCGTCTCAATCAAATGTCTCCCAAGGTCCACCTTTGTGGGAATTTAATTAATTATCCTAGTTTTCACTGAAAATGTCAAAGTATCGGGATACAAATGTTTCAAAAGGAAAGTAAAAATATGATAAAATACATGGAATAATATTCAGCGGAGAAGTAAACGTTTTGACCACACTGGAAGGAGCCAAGTCAAGTTCCTTGGTATACTGAAATTTGAAGTGAGTTTGTGCGCCAACAGAGAAATAGGGGGAGATTTTGGAGAAGTATGTGCTAATGGCTATGGAAAGGATATTTGGGACAAGGGCAGGGCTAGAGTAACAGCGAAGGACGAGGACTGAACTCATGGCCAAGGTCAGTTGAAGGCTAAGAATTAATAAAACGAATTGCGAAATCGATGAAAGTCATTACTCAAACATTTCTCCTTGGACCATTTGATTATAATTCTTAGATCCACTGATAATCCATAAGTGGTTGGTTTTTTCAATCAGAACTATCCAACTATACTTACTTGATAATTATTTCCAGCATAAGTTCGACTAAGCTTGGTTTTAGGAATGCTCATGTAGCAGGAGTTCGTATTTCCCTGGACGTTTTTACATGGGGATAGAAATTTTACTGCTTTTCGTTTTCACAAAGTGCCAAGCCAAATATTTATCGCAGGCAATGTTTTTTCATTTAATTTTCGCCGAACTTAGAACATTTTGGAATTCACAGTGGTTAGATTCCAGAATGCTTGTGTTAAAGAATGCGCCTTTTTGTCTATAATGGCAGATCTAAATTAAATCACGGATTTAACCTGAGTTTTTAACGGAAAGTTTTCATCACCTTTTAATTTTTAAGGGGTAGAATATTTTGCGGGAGTCATAAAACAAACATATTGCATAAAACTCGAGTATTGTTGATAGGTTTCACACAAAATGCTGCCAGGACAGTTACTAGTTTATGCCTTATAACTTTTAAGGTGGATTTTTTACCGTTATGTGCCATCAGGAAGGAAGAGAAGAGGAGGGGTTACCGCAAATGTACTCCTAGAAGTTGGAATCATAAACTTTGTGCAAATCAAAGTGATGCTTACCAACGGCAATGATAGGTTTTATGACAATAACTGAAATAAAAATTTTTACGGCGGAAAAACTTTGTGACTGGCAATCATAAAAAGTATATTTATTTTCTCCTACAATGGATAAACATTCTTGTAAGAAATAAAATGATAAACTTGGCATAGTTTTTGTACAAATGCCTTTGAAGTTATTACATTCGATACAATGAATGCATGCTCACACTACGATACAATGCCTCTTATAAAACAAATGAAATACTATATTATGATTCATTAAATTTGATAATTATTCAAGCTGTGAATGTGCAAAAACTTCACATTTTTTTATGATTAACATATATTGCACAAGATTCTATGAGAAAAATATGGAAAATAACAAAATATTACTATAAAATATAAACAGGAATTTCTTCGGTGAAATATTCTATAAGAGAATTCTTGTATAAATTATAATAAAGTGAATTATAATGGTCAAACTAAGACGCCAATTAAGAAAATAAATTAAATGCCGCGCAATTTGTTTTAGGTAGCAAATAAAATTATACTCTATATTTTACTCATTTTTTAAAATCATTTTCTTACATGATCGGCGAACAGACGGTTTTTTACAGCATGCATAAGTCGGAATGTATGCCATTAAAATATAAATAAACATTTTAAATGAAGACGTTTTAAAGAGAGTTAGTCACAGTTTCCAGATGAATACAACTACAATACAATACAAAGTGCACATACAAAGGTGAGACTTACCCAGCCTCGTTAAAGTGCGTATCTTCGCAGTCATTATCAGGCAACAGAACTGAGATACTCAAGTTCCGTGACTGAAAATATTCCATTTCTGCTGCCGAATAAAATAGCTCTATCCCATGTTGACGATGTGATATATGCATCCTTTCGTACTGTGAACGGATAGGTATTAACTTATAATAAACTTTAATGTTCCTAAAATAATTGAAACTGTGGAATAAAAATATAGGGAAAGCCGCAGTTTTAATTGTGAATAAGAATGAAAACATTTAAAATAAGTAATGAGAATATGAAGAATATGCAGTCTATTCAGAAGTTGGATTATACTAGAAGAAAGTTTCTATTGCCATTCGAAAACACAAGTTTCAATCTGAGGTAGGGTTTTATTAAAACCCATCTGGAGTGCAGGCTGGGGGACAGTGCTTTACGGATACTAGCTGTAGATCCTGGAGTTCAACTCCTGAGTGGCATGCATTTGGACAACTTCATATAAAATCCAAGAGGGACGATTTTCTGGTCAATTGGATTTCTTGGGAAACCGTATTCGGGCACAAGGAAGCCGCACTAACCAGAATCCGCGAGGTTCACACGGCTTCGGGTAAAGTTAAAGTTGAACTCCACCCTCACGCCTATCATTATTAATCTTCGGGATGATTACTGCGAATGATGTTGGATCTGGAGCGTGTTTCTCTTTGCCGGTGAGCCATGGGCAATAAAAGCAGCAGATAAGAGAAGATTGGAAGCAGTGGAAGCGTGGTGCTATAAACAGGAGGATGATGAAGATGAAACGGACGTATCAAATAACTTAGGAAGAGCTTCCAAGAGGATTAGAAGGAAGAAGTTAACTGAAAACTCTGAAGGAGAATATACGAGAAGATCTCAGTAGGAAATACTTGGAGGTACGATGACGCAACAAGAGCAGCAGTTGAGAGAAAGAGAAGGTAAGGCCTCCGTTTTTGGCACATGCGAAATATTATTTCAGACGTGAGAAACGAAGGAAATAAACAAATAGGTTATGATGCCGTAGAGCCGGAAACAGTTTGCGGCGAGCATTTAAAAATCCTCTTAAAAAATAATTTTGAGCACGTTCACACTTGAGCTCAAAAGAGGTCTCCCTAGTATTTGCTCCCACTGATTGAACATTTAAAAAATATATTTTACTTCATTCCATTTGAACACGAACTGATGGCATTTAACTGCTGTTAAACGCATTCCCACAGAACCGCTAAATTTTAGATGGGAAAAGGTGATTTTCTCGAGTTGGGACGAAATGTTGCCACATTTTAATGAAACCTTTTGTCAAAGAAACGTCTGCTCAATCACGTGATATTCGCCGTCCATATTGTTGAAAGATATTTTTCTCACCATTAAAATATTCGCGGCAAAGGGCAGATGGTGCAAGGTGGCCAATCTCCGAAGCTGATCCGATTACGTTAAATCGGAGAGTCCTCTTACCATTTCGTAATGTTTCGTATGCGACGATAGAATCGAGTAATTTCTTTTGGAAATCCGCGAACTACCACGGACTACTGCTGCCTTTTACGAGTCGAGAAGAGAGCCGCCTTGAATCTTGGGCCGGGTCGATTTCGGGGCTCAGGAGGGGCGGGGCAGTGCAAGACGAAGGATTCATCGGGAGCTCTTTTCCGCTGCCTTATCTTCGAATAGGAGACGGATGAAATATGAGGAGCGAACGGGATTGGCACGACGTGGCCTGATGGAAGAATGGCTCACCCCCCCTGACCGCCTCCCCCCCTTCCCAAACCCCCGACTCGCGTTCCACTCGGGGGTGCGGCGTCCGCGAACATCCTCCCACCCCCTGCCGCCCACCCAACACCCACGCCCCACTCTCATCCCCGGCGATTGGAGACGGAATACAGGACCCCCTCTCCTCCTCCGCCTCCTTTCCTTCCTTCTTCCTGAGCTCACTTTCCCCATATGCCGGAAGAGGTTGCATGGGGTGTCGGGGCCCTGCCTGAGAGAGGGCCCGCCGCCGGAAAATTGCGAACTCATCGATGGCCCTGAAACAAAGAAGCTGCGAGGATTCATGGACACCAGAGCATTTTCTGCCTGGTGATTTATATTTTCGAAATTATGGATCGAAATCAAAGCGTTTCTCGATAAACAAGTCATACGGGATAATAAACCGCAACTTTGGCCGCAGAATCGACATCATTTAGCTCGAAAAATCCCAATGCTTAGAATATTAAGGATTAAATTAATTTAAAAAAATATTTTGGGCCCGCCATAATGGAACCACAGTTATGCTTTTTTGCATATTTTGACTTCGGATTGTGAATCTGGAACCTTGAAAGTCACATGTTATCAAGTTTCATATAAAAAGATAGAATACGCTTTCGTATTTCGACCAGTTTTTTTTGGGGGGATTTGGCACCACTGCGCGGACCACCTCGCCCAACCCAAACCCCCCTTCCTTGATCCCCCCTTCCCCTCGCTCCCTCTTCCTCCTCGGAGAAATACAATCTCGTCGGACACACCCTCTTTAAGGGGCGGGGTGTGTTGGGGGGGGGCGGCACTCGCCGGAGGAAGTGTCTCAATCCACGAGCAGGGCATTCCTTCTCCGAGGGGGGTTATTACGCGGAGATCCGCACCCCTTCATCGCTCCCACCTCCTTCTTTCGGAATCCCCCGGTTGTGAAGGGGGGGGGGCGAGGGGAGAGTGGTGGAGGGTTGAGGGAGGGAGGGGGTAAGGGCGACGTGGAAATGGATGACAAAGGGCGAAGGTGCGCGCGGGTGCCGGTCGGTTATCTACTTGCCAGCAGGCGTCGTTCAAACACCTCATTTCTCTCCACTTGACGCTCCAAGATTGAGGCAAAGCGCATACCCCGGCCTCACCCCTCCCCATCCCCATTCGGGCGCCATGATATTCGATGACCGAGGTAATTGAATTATATTCTCGAAGAAAAGGTGGATTCCTTAAAAGACTCTTAAAGAGACAAACTGATACCTTAGTTCGCGAACCATGGAAAACAACTGAACGAAGGCAAGTGATAGACGCCATATTTTCATTAAAACCATCCCCACTCTCCCAACAAAATTTTCCTAATTTCCTCAAAGTGTTACCTTACTTAGAGCAAAAACCCTGTAAATTCTATTTGATACCGATGTTTTTTTTGAACAAGATAAATAACTTTAATTAAAACCTTTCTGCTTCATTTCGTGACGGGAAAGGTAAATACCATTATTACGCGGCACGATTCCAAATCTGCCTCCTTCCAGTCACCTATTATTCCCGCACTCCCCTCCCTTGGTTTTTTACATCCAGCACCAACCTAGAAGCCTCAGGAAAGAGACGTGATCTCTAACTGCAATAAATATTTTTTTAAATACAGCATTAATGAGAAAATTATATTTTATTCGTGACTCTTTCGAGTTAAACTGTTGGAAAGGATTTTGCGCATCACGGCCAAATCTACTACACTCTAATCCAATGCTTTTACTTGCAATTCTCGCCGAAGGGTAAATGACTCCTGAGTTTAGCGTAGTTTTTAGGTGCAACAACAATTGGTATGAGGAATGTGGGGTGAACTATATTGTTGGAATCTTCATGCTGTGCTGCCTTCATTTTCATGTCGTATGCGTCGATAAATTTTGTAATTCTGCGAAATTCTGCAAAAATATTGATTCTATTACCCGAATCTTCTTACACAAAACGCAGGGTAAATTGAGTTGATTGGAACTTATGCAAACCACACGAATCAGTGTATAGTTTAGTGGTGAGAGAAATTAATATACTTTAAAGTCGTCCAAATTTGATAATCACAACTTGAGACGTGGACACGCAATTCCGTTAACACGGTAATAGTAATTCGTAAAGCGAACTGCCAGCGATGGATATTCAAAAGTTATGCTCAAAAATCCACTTATCCTAAAGCTCCGTTCACCGAAGGAACACTGCGGGAACATTGTAGATACAAAAAGGTGGTAAAGGTAAGATAATGTTAGCTAGGTTATGCCCTAATTAATCTGGAACAAAATCTGATTTATCTAATTTTCGGTTATTTTATAATTAGATAAAAACCAGGGACTCCTCTGTCCCTCTATTAAAATAATTCATGCTGCTTTTTCATTGACTACTCCCAAACTACTCCCAAAAGAATTTTAATTTTTTTATTTAACAGCAAGTGACTTTTTTTTAAGACACACGTTTCTTAAATATCTAGAACCATTTTACTCGCCCCCGGACAGGATTTTGAGAATAAAGTTGCGCTTTCGCGGAAGAGGGGGAAGGCCTTATTCCCTTGACTCTTTCACATCGATTACGTTTTCCACGACTCGCACCTTTTCGGGATCATCGGCACACAGCGTGAATCGCAAGCTCGGCATGTCGCGCGCGGGCACACACTGAAGCAGCGCGGAGAGGCGCCGGGAAGCAAATAGACCCACATCACCTCTCCCGGCCGTGAAACGGGAGGGAATGTGGATGGTAGAGGGCTTTGGGAGGTGCCGTAGGAAGGAGGAGAGGAGGGCAAACCCTCCCGCCACGCCCTAGCAAAAGAGCGAGGAGGCGTGTGTCTGTGGCTAACGACGAAAGGCGTCCCTCCCTCTCTCCCAATTCATCCCCTTTCCTCCTCCCTCCCTTCCCCTCCTCGCATTCCCCCCACTCTCTTGCTCTCCCGCCACCCCCTCTTGAAACCAATTCTCTAGAATCGTCGAGGCGAGAAATGGTTTTTCGGATAAAGATCCCGATTATGGAAAATTAAGGAAAAATTAACTTACACTCGACAATGGGAAGTTCAGACTCGTGGATCACCAATTCCTTTCTGAGCATACAAACCGGTATTAATCGGTTGAAGGGAATATTGAGTGCGCGCAAGCTGTAGGCTAGGCGCCATTTATAGTATTCTTTCGAGAAGAAATCAACTAACGCAAAGAAAACTCATTCCATACTGAATGGATGCGAAACTTAAGCATTAATATTGAATTAAGGTAGTTAGTAAGACTCGATAGAAGAGTGCCTAAGGTAAAAAAATACGGGATTGGGAATGTGTGGGCTGAGGAAGAATGTGGATTGAATGCAGTAGTAATAGACAATTATCAGTTAAGCGTCCTAGCCTAGGATTGGCCATGAACACAGGGTATGAATGCGAGTCGGATCGCTAAACAAATCCTGGGTTCTCAGAAAATGTGATCGTTGAAACTTATGTACGGTTTGCCTTTCGATTCCATACAGGAATAAAAGTAGCCACGCAAATTCTTATCATTGAAGATATCAGTGATTCGCTTGATGTAAAAATGGACCGGTGAATCCAAAAACTTCTCTTTATGTATTCATTTGGTTTTCATATATATTTAAGTTGATACCTCTTGCATAGAAAATCAAAGGATTGCGATGAAAGGACGGAGACGAAGCGATGGAGTAGAGAGGGACATTATTTGCTCGGAGAAATACGAACTCCTTTGGACTCATGGTGCGGGCGAAAACTGGAGCGTTATCACATGAGCTCGCCATACAGAGAATCAAAATTAATCGGATACTATCAATTCACTTTTGTTTAAAATATTTCAATGCTAGGTTCAAAAGTAACCATTTGTGCTAATAGCCTCATTTAGGCCCATTAATTGCATTGAATTGGAGGGTACACAACGTGAGTTTGTCGGTATCTTTCTCATACATATTGATGAGAGAGGATGAAATATTCTGGGGGAAGAGGTTGTTTTCACATAAAATAATCGAGTTATCATAAGGCTGTAGTGTCCAGTAGGATACATTTATTCAGTTATGGTACTACGGTGGACTCCTGGCATAAGTATAAAAAATAATTACAAGATAGATGCTAGGTGATTTCGTGAATCCAGATTAATTATCAAATGTTGACACATAAGCGTTCATGAGACTGCGCCATTTTCAAAAGGACTCGCGATGAGTTGAGCCCACGGCAGGCGAAGGTGCCTTCGATGTGTCTCGTGCCAGGACGGCCGCACCCTAAGAAATAAGTATCCCAGGTTAGAAATAAGATTTCGCCAAGGCATGCAGGCAGAGGGGAGAAAGTTGATTCAGGAATCTTTCGAATGCATTTTTAGGATGGAAAAACGGTTTCTAGAAAGCGAGATGATTTGTAGGATTCTTCAGGAAAATTAAATAATTGCTACAATAAACACTTCTTAGAACACAGCAGTGACTTGCAATAGATTTCAGATTCCTTCTAAGACTTAAATTTAACTGGTCGAATTTCAACAAAAATAAATACCATAGAATACTCGTATTTTTGTCAGTTGCTACGATCCTTATAATTAATTTTAATTCAGTGTCCTCCTATTTTCAATCCTGTTTTATTCTGCTACTGTACCCATTCACTTCTTGCACCTGCAGAGAGATTAACTCAAAGTTTATATGCATGAATTTCTTAAATCATTCTATTATTAAACCGTCCAAAAGTTTTTCAATTTTTTAATTATTTACATGCATTCTATTTTTCCATTCAACGCGTGCTATCCTCTCCACCCTAATTAGAATCGTGAGTTACACGAACGAAGTAATGGAACATACGATAGTGACCTTTCTTACTTAGCTTCACGGAGTTGGTGATTACGACGAAAACCTTCCTTTACTCATCATGCTACCAGCATACATCACATATAATTTGACACGCTCCGAATTCCAGCACTTATAATGTCGAGTGCCTAAATATAATGTAAATTGTGTTTTTCATTCCTCCTGTGTCAATATAGGGTCTTAGTCTTAAGTCGAATGAGTTTATTTTAGGGTATTTACTTTTTTATTTTAGAATTTTTATTTATTTATTTCTTCACACCCAAATCCCCTAGTTTTTTCCTCCTCTTCCATGATTATGACTGATGAATGTAGTAAGGATCGAGGGTAACAAACAAGAACGCGATCCCCGGATTATCAAAGTCTCCGTTCCCTATTCCTCGCATTAATCGAGATTACCGTCAAGAGTCTTATGCTTGCTTATTTCTACAACAATGGGACTCAAATGACTTATTCGTTCATTGGCCTCTGGCGACACTGTCGTGGCTTCTAAATGCCCTCATGACATTTTTATCGTAAGCACAACTCGCTGGGAATGAGAGCGTAATTAGTGGCGAAAGACATGTACTGCACCCGAAGAAAATCAATGAGACGGTATCTAATTTATTCAATAAATATTTTAATGTAGTTAAAGTAACCACATTTATCTCACTGTTAATGCTTACCGACAACTACGTAATGGTATTTAAAAAGAATTTCAACGAGTAATATAACTATGCTCAAACTTGAAAAACTGAGGGATTATATCAAATCCACGCGTGGAAACCTTCGAAGCAGAGAATTCTCTGAAATATGGATAAGGGCAAAGATGCATGATATTTTCTCTTAGCGTCCGAAAAAAAGCAAGCAAGAGAAATCGAATGATGCATGCCAGAGGGTGGAGCCGAGTTGAGTGACAGTTGGGTTTGATAATACGATATATTCTCGCACAATCTGTATAATACGATGATAGTGGGAGATAGAAGAGTAATAGGGAGAGCTTTTTGAAAAGAATGTCACGTCATTTTAAAATTCAAACGAATATTAAATGGAGAAATAAATATTAAAAACAGCTTCCAAATTAATGAAGATGCTCAATCCAAGGCATGCAATGATATTGTAGGTTCAAAATGCGTACAATATGCGTCAAATAAAACCTCCTGAATGTAAATCATTCGCGTTGACGCCTGGCACGACAAAGAGATCTCACCTGAATAGTCTCATGCTCCAGTCAAAGCAAAAAGAGTTTCCTCGGCTAGCATAGTTTAGAAAAATTTGTCATGTGTTAAAAACGAAAAAAATTAAGAAAAAACTTGGATGACATTTTAAGCATACATCATTTTTGAACCCTACGGAAAATGCAACGCACAAGTGAATCCAGAGACAAGTCAAAAAGCAATGTCACTGGTTGAACCTTGGTTTAATAGCCATTGATAAACCTTCTCGAATGATTTCTTTCTTCACTCGAATCAAAACAATTCCTTCTCTCACATCGATCGCACGAGTCACGAAATCAAATAGAATTTGATATTGAAAAACCTCACCCCAGTCCTTGGCATTTAACCTATAAAAGAAAATAGGTTGTCAGGAGGAAAACGACTAGGATTGGAGTAGATCCAAAGCCGAGTAAGTAAGCGAGCATTAGACTTATTGAAGGGGACAGGGCGCAACTGGGTTCATGTGACACCGAGAAAGTCTTAACAAAATATAGCGGCAGATAAATACGTCAGATATAACTACTTTAGTTTAAACATACTTTAATCATTTTTCTGTCCCATGAAATACGCTATCTACATCTGCGACATGATGTCCTCCAACTTGATGGAGCGTGGCAGAGGATGTTAGTAATCATCCGAAAATAATTAAAATAAATGGTGAATACTGACGTTTCATGCATTTAACTTTTGGGACGTTCAAATACGTGATGTTCTCTACTTTCATCATGAATTCCACGTGGTAAAAATGATTTCTCGTGAATCGATCGATTCTGCAGCCAATTTACTTTAAGCTTTCCTTATGGCCTCGCCTAACAACCGATTGAGGGAGCTAAAATTATTCCCACCCTGAGTATTTGCGTAAACGTCAATAAATTTGAGAATAACTTATATTTTTTTAAGCCGCGCATGTATACCTCGTGCTCTTAGTGCCTCCTAACCCAGGTTATCATATAGTAATCACAACAGGAAGAGACTTGCCCATATGGAAATCCCACGCCTGCCACACAGGGTAGGGCTCCTCTCAGGGTAAAGGGTAAATGTTGATGACAGTACTTGTACCCGTATATTTTATTTCCATTGTTTAACCTACACCAATGATTGACGGCCGCATATTAGGTCAAAAAATAAGAACACATCCCTAAGCAGTGACCTACAAATGATTTATGACTTTGGGTGTTTATCGTTTCTTCAAAATTGTAATTCACTTCGAATCGTGAGTATATTGATTGTCTCAACAAGAGTCTTAAACATTACGCACTCCAAAGAATCTACCTAAATGGCAATTGAAAAGCAATAATTTTACACCTACAATGGATAATTAAAATTTTACTCACTTAAATTAAACCGAGAATTATAACAAATATCTTCATTTTTCACCGCAATGGCCGAGTAATTGCTCCGACAAAAACAATTAACCCGATAAACAATTGAAGCACAATAATAGTAGTCATTATGATAATTCGAATGTCAATGTAAGAATTACCGATAAAGATTTCGTTTCATTACCGATAAAGGCGTTTCTTTCAACGTTTCCAATTTTCTCCGAGAAAATTCGTTGGACCGAGACACCGTTTCGGGACTGTGGACTTAGAGTTAGTAAAATAGCGTCATTGAATAGATAGGGTTAGGAGAACCTAAAGGCATGAATTCCAAGGGACTTATATAGATGCCGCAACAGTAACTTTTAACGGAGTCATCCGCTAATATGCATTTCAATGTAACAATTTCAGAGTGTAAAAATCATTCGCCTTGACCGGGATTCGAACCCGGATAAAAATTTCAGAGTTTAAATGGACGCTTCGATATCTTAACTGGCTCAAGCACTCGACCGGACATTTGAGGGATCCGGGCTTGAATTCCGTTCAAGGCGAATGATTTTTACACTCTGAAATTGTTGCATTGGAGGCATGAAGATTACATGCCCGAATAGAACTTAAAGGTGAAAACGTAAGAGTCGAATTCAACCCTGACGCACAATGTAAAAGTTTATACCGCCTATCCTGGCAGGCGAGTTGAGGGCAACCTTGTGCCGAGCAGGAAGGTTCACGAGAACACGTTTCCATTCACGCAACTCGTGACAACAGTGGGAAGCATGCCGGACGATATTTCAAAAAGTCCCGAAAATATAATGAGACGAAACGTCAATAACCATAACTCACGATAATTAGTATGGTGACTTAACAACTCTCACACTCCCTTGTGGTGGATCTCTGGGTATGACGTGGATGAAGATGAATATAAGGCAATGTAGAGTTTGAGACACCCGTAAAATACCCCGAAGATGGCCGCGAGAGCGTGCCATGGCACCAGTCGGCATGATTACCAGCCATTCATGCTCGAATATGAGTTAATACCTGCATGTTTTCATACACAGAAATACGTACACATACTATAATACATGCACTGTTAAATAATGGGTGCGTGGAAATAATTAAGTATTTAAATAAAACTATTCGTGAAAAGAATCCTTAATGGCCCCAGAATTCTATGTTAATCATAAATTCTTCGATGAATTCTATCTTATTCCTTCGTATCCAATTCACTGAGAAATCATTCACCGACCGGGATGGATCGACAAAGGCAAGTAGAACTCGCGTGTCCTTGAAAGACCGTAGGCGAGCGCGCGGGCAGCGGAGACAGAGGGACGCACACACACACACTCGCCCTCCGGAGAGGAAGTCATACACTTCCGCCCCTTCTCCACCGACAATTAACGCCCCTCGTTTGTTTGTCCGCATGTGTGTGCGTGTCGACTCCCGAGAGAAATGCTATCCTTTCCTCCTTCCCTGTCCCCTCATCCACCTACGGCGACAGACACCCTCCGTTCTGACGGTGGCTGTTGTTCCAACTCGTCCTCTTCTGTGGATCACCAGGGGGTGGGGGCACTTTGTTTGCGGGCGCGGTAGAGTTGGGCGAGAGAGGAGGTGTTTTGTGGGGAGGGGGTGGCGTTGGGAGTGATGGGGGAAGAAGGTATTTGCGAGTGATGACACCCAGTTCCCCACCCCCCCACTCACTCCCCCACCAGTCGTTTGGGGAAGTGGCGACAGAGGATGTTTGAGGACGGCGGAGAGTGGCCTGGGCGGTCGTCAGAGCGGAAGAGTGAGAGAGGAGAGGGTAAACAGGTTTTGATTGGTGCACGCGGAAGAGAGGGAGCGGAGCGAGAGAGAGGCGCTATGTTTAGCTCCGCAAGGGCGCTACGTTTAGCGCCACGGTAACTCGTGTTCCGCGGGAACTTTCGAACGGCGAGGGAGCGTCCCTCAGGGTGAAGAAAGGGATTTCATTAAAAGACCACCCCGGTCGGAGCCGTTTGCTTGCGAAGAAACCTAGCTCTTAACTCTGCGGACAAAGTCTCCGGAATCATTGAGTACCAATGGTTCCCATTACTCAAGGAATTTTGCGATATGGCGACCACCGATTTATTTATTCCGATATTTTTCACATCGACCAAGTTGATATGGACATTTTTAAGTAACCGATACACCGAAACGAGCCGGGTGAATATTAGTCTAAAATTTGGAAAATAAAGTCCAGGGGCAATATTGATGATATAATAATAATTGATTGAATATATTAAGATAATAAAATACATCTTTTCTCGTGGACATTCTGAATGTGCAACTCTAATAGAAGAGAGTAAAAGCACAATTTTCTGAAATAGGAAAATGGTCATATAGTCTCTGTCGGCAGTGTTTCTGTGCCCGATATTCGATATAGGTTCGGTCGATCGAAAATATTAATTTGACTATGAATATGAAGAATACTTACGATATCACACAATATACGCACTATTGCTCTACACACTTGGTATTGCCGGTCTTAAGAGATAAAACCAAAAAATAACCCCGCATTGATGTACCACCACCACGTTTATTTTATATTTTAATGAATATAATTTACACATCAACATTTCCATTAGGTCAATAGCAGAAAAGAATATGAAACAGCCCTATTAATGTGCTGCGTCTAGAGGGAATTAATGTTCTTCGCAGAGTTTATATGCTTTTCACATTTATTATTCCAAATATTGAACAAGTTTTAGCTTTGGGGAATAAACCTCTTCATTACAGAAAAGACAACTGATTACACCATCAACTTCTGGCTCTTCAAAAGTATTATTTTTGGGGAAAATAATTTCGTGCAGAAATATGAATATATGGTTAAGTACTTACTATGATTACAATCTTCCAAAAAGCAGTAAAATAGTAAGAACACTAATAAAATAAATTAAAATTCTCCTTAATTTTGCTAATCTATGAAAAAAATCTAAATACAGTACATTGGCGTCTAAGGTATAACTTAGAACTTCCTGCGCACGTGGAAAAAGTTTTGTCATTGGATAAAGAAAAAAACAAAATTTTGTAAGTTCCACAACTTTTAATTCCAACTACCTGTGTAATCCAACCGTAAATATCTTCAGGGCTTGAGGATGTCGACGAAACTGGTAATTTGAATAAAAAATTGTGGAACTAAAAAGTTTTCTTTTTCTGTGTTTATCGCTAAGTTCTATAAATTCGAGCCTAATACTTCTGAATTTATTTGATGCATTATTTACCAATGAATTGCTTTAAAAATACGTGGTTAATACGAAATTAATATCGATTATCAATGACGTTAAATCTTGTTTTCGCTGTAAAGTTGTGTAGAACGAGAGTATTTTAAGTCCACATCTACATCTACTTAATACCCTGCAAGCAGCCGCAAGGGCGTGTGGCGGGGGGTGTTAGGACACCACCCGTTATTTAGTAAAGAAAAAAAATGCTAGAACCACAAATTCATACATCCACAAAAAAAACATGGCACACATTCATGCAAGAACATTTACACCCCGCACATGCAAACACTCAAACTACATCTTACTTACACATGCACCTGAAAGTATACCTAACAGCTTTGCAGTGTTTAACTTTGCTCCGACCTATAAATTCAATGTTTTTAATATTTCCAAACTGACCTCGGTTTCTTAATATTACGATTTCTGATTGTTCGGGGAAAGAATGAGTATTTGTACCTATCTGTCCTGGAATCTATCTCCCTTATTTTATCTTTGTGGTCTGATCTACCTAAATAGTGTGGGGCCATTATAATTCCTTCAGTGTCTTAGTTAAACTCGTTTGTTCTGAACCTTTCTAAAAGTCTAAGCCTCGCTTATTCTCTCCGCATTTCAAGTGGTTCCCAGCCTAATTCCCCTAAGAGACCTGTCACACTTGTGTTCTTGTCATAACAATTTTTAGGGAATCTAGCGGATTTTCTCTGGACTTTATCTAATTCTTTTTGCCAAATTTTCTCCCAAGGATCCCAAATACTTACGGCATATTCCAAATGAGGTCTAACTAGAGCAAAATAACACCCCTCTTTAGCTTTCTCATATTACATGTCCCCACCACCCGTTTTATGAAGCCAAGTTTCTTTAAAGCTGATCCGCATATTGTCCTGATGTGTGCTCTCCATGAGAGGCGTGGTGTTAGAACAACCCCCAAATATTTAACTTGATCGGCCGTAGCCAGTACTGAACCCTCTTTTTCACGCTCGTCATGCTCGTCATGCTCAAGTCACGCTCAAGTTTCATGCTCGTCATGCTCAAGTCACGCTCAAGTTTCATGCTCGTCATGCTCAAGTCACGCTCAAATATATTTTTCTTAATTCATTCCTGGTTAGATCAAAGCTGCTAGCAGGATCTTCTAATAATTTCCACACCATCCGGAGTATATTGGTAAAATGTTTTACTCCAAATTAAATTAAACTAATTTCTGAAATATTTCTCAATTTGAGAAGTCCTCTGCGTCAAAAATGGAATGAGTTCTTTTTGATCGTTCTCCTGTTCTTTTTGAGAATCGTAAAAACACCACCAGCGTTGGCAGAAAATTGTAAACAGAGGTCTAACTTCGACGATAAAGGACCTCCTCTCTTAGTTTCACTGGTAACTTAATCGTTCAAAGGCAGAAAATCTTATTTTATTGCTTTCAAACATTCATCTAAACTATTGGCTAGAGAAATGTGTAATATCACTGTGCTTTTTATGCTTCCATGCTTGTCCATAGAAATCCCGAATGACACCTTTGGAAAATTCTGCCTAACACCCAAGATGTTGCTTAGTTCTGGATCTCAGTAATTGTGTGAAATTGTAGGGTATACTGTAGAGGAGAAGGGACCGCAGTAAAAGAAACCAAAGGCATTCCCTGAAACAATGAGGTTTTCCTTGGAAGCATTTCATTGGGATTTATTGAAATATTGACCCATAATATGACTGAAAACCATATTAAATTCAGGTCTTACTGTAAAGGCCTTCATTGAACTAGATATTTGAGTGAAATTCGGTCTGAGGCATGCTCAGTACTGCATACAAAAATGTCCAGATAAATTGAATAGTTTCATCTACATATATAATTCATTCATCTGGCGGCATAAAACAAAAACAAGCTATTAGAATTTATGCGGCAAGACTTCTTTCAAAATATTACCAGACATCCGATGATATTTAAAAAGAGACTCTTTTTGCAACGAAGAAATGAGACGTTGAAGGTTTTTACCTAAAACGAAAAATATTTAGAGCAACAGGATGTTCTTCATTCTTCATTTCTCTTTCATGTATTATTCGCATAAAGGTAATTTTGGAAGGAATTAATCAATATCAATCATTTTTGGTAAACATTAAATTCATTTCCAGTTTATCTATAAAACTAATTTTAATTAAATTGAGATTAAATTTATTTACCTTTCTCTCTCACTACGCCGATGCAGGGCTTAGCATAAACAAGTGTCTCCAGATGTTAGTGTGTCAGGTAAATAATCTTATTTTTACACTCCCGTGGGAACCTAAACCATTGGCGTGCAAACTGAAGCGTACAGATACTATCACCTTCGTTAATAGCATGCTTGATGAAGCATTCACCTGATTATTTCATTTCACTGAAGGCTATTTTTCGTTCACGGCAAGAAAAGAATTCCTTAATTCCGTAAATAACTTCCTCATTTAGCATAAACGACGAGAATATTAAGGCAGAACAGTCATTCACTCATTCGTCACCGCAGGGGAGAAGGAAAGCGAAAGAATGCTCCACAGGCGAAAAGGGTTTCTACTTGGAAGGGGGGGGGGCGTTTTCGACCCGCGTATTGGGCCCCATGCGCGGACTGAGAGCGTTTGAGCGGCACAAGCGGCAACGAAGCGTTCCTACGAAAGAGGGTAGTTGCTGTCGAAGGAATCCACCCTCTGCATTTCCTCTTAAAATTCTCTGGAACCCTCATTCACTGCGGCGCGAGGATTAAATACTCGTATGAATAACAATTCCTCATGGCGGAGTCCCGAATAGCAGGCAAAGGCGTATGAACTTCCAAACTTATGGATGAAGGTGGAATCCAATTGAGTGGACCAAAACAGAGTTCCAAAGGGCGTGACATTTTTATATGTGTACAGCCCTAACTATTAAAGACTGAATACATTCAGTGCTTGGTCATTTATACTTAACAGATGCATATTGAATATAGTTCAATGATAGGAAGTTTCCAGTAATGACGTCTGTGAGCATTTATAACTGGATGAACCAAACAGAAATTACGAGACTGAATGAAATATTTCGGAGATGCCGAATGTTTAGAACTCATTCTGGTAGATAAAATTCCACTGAGAAAACTTAAAAGAAGAATATACGGATGAATCTTTAAGACTTGCCTTCCAAAGACATGATTTGGGACAATTTAATAAAATAGAATACGAGTGGTGTGGTTGGAGAATTTTTCGAATATTCGACAAGCACCGATTTGGGAGACACGGAGAGGACAAAGTTTTAACTAAGGAAATCGATGAATTTCGGAGAATGAGCCCTTATTTTGCGAATACATTGTACGGGAACAAAATATGTGCGAGTGATTTTTACAGAAGAAATTAGTATATCGACGCTTGCAGGAATGAAAAGAGAAAAGAAGACAAACTTTTTCAGAAACCTTCACAGAACTCTTTTTTCCTGAAATCAGAGAAGAAATCATCGGGAGCAAGTGGAATTGTGGTAGATTTTCCCACCTTCCAAATGATGCATCTAATGAAATAATAACATCATTTTTTTCAATTCGTCCCCATGTAGTTTTTGTGAAAAAGGATTTTTACCTGGGTGGGTTATCCTTCAAGCGGAGGAGATTTGTTTTGCTTTAATTACGAAAAGTGGCGCCGGCTGAAAATACTTAAGAGAGAGTGACCGAAAACAGAGAGCGCATTACTTCTTACCCCTTGCCCTCAGAGCCTAATCTCTGGGAGACTCCTTGCGTCCCTCTCAAATCAGGAGCACTTTGCATATCCCCAAACCCTTATGCGCGAGGGATGAAGGACATATCCGACTAGGGACGAGGATGAGAGGGAAGGGAATGGGTGCAAAAGGGTCCGCGAGAAGACACGACCAGGATGGTAGGGAAAGACACGGAGGCTTGAAGGGGTGCGATGGGGAGCAGGGAGGGGGCCGAGGCGAAAGCGGAATTTCCAAATGGGTGGATGGGGTGGAAAAGAGTGGTGATTCGGAAGGTAGTGGGGGAGGGGAAGGGCATGAGGGGGAGGAAGACTAGTGAAAAGGAGTGAAAAGGGAGGACGTGAAAAGAGAGGAGTGGAGGTAGAGGAGGAATTGGTCGATGTGATGACGAGGCAGGAAAGAATGCGGAGGTTGAGGTGTCGGGGAAAGGGAGGTTGGGGAAGAGGGCGGAGGTTGTGATCCGGAGGGGGTTGAAGGGGTTTATCAGGGCTGCCAACCCATTCCAACTGCTGAATGAAAGGCGCCGCCTGGACGTTGACAACGTTAGCACTGCCGAGGGAGCATTCCTCAACCCCTATTCCCTGTAGTTATCAACCGGGGTGTCGCGATACACCGATATAAGCGTCGTGGAACACTAACTTCACGACGATAAAATATCTCTATCGATACAAACTTTGTCCATTGGCATAGAGAGGTTGTACGCAACTCCAGATTGAACGGTAGTGCACAAAGAATCACTCTTTTAGCAACTGTAAATTATGACGTACATTACCCTATATGTATTAAAATTCTGAGAATTTTGAAAGTTTTCACGCTCATAACGCTGTAAATTATTGATTGACTGAATCCCAGAACAAGAAATAGACAGTAAATTTTCAGAAATTCCACAGAAAATGACAACTTATGATGCCACGGAAGGTATTGTTGATTTGAGTCGCCTTCTTGTGAGTATATTTAAATCATGAAAATGAAAAAATATTGAATGTATTCACTGACTTGAATAAATTATTATTGCTACGCATTACACAATATTTATAATTATTAGAGAATTAATTGAAAAATGATAAGGAAATGGGGGTGCTCTAAGAAAAAATTACATTATTAGGATTGCTACTCTTAGCAGCAGTTTAAAAAGAACAAAGACTTACGACCTTGTATTCCGCCCTTGCCTTACGCAAACACTATTCACATTCAAAATACGTGAAAACAGCACGTATTCTACGTGAATTCTCCGGAGGTACAACTATTTCTTTGAGCCGTGACATTTTGACGGTACACCAACGGAAGTAAAAAAAGATGAGATTACGGCCTTTGGTAGAGTATATAAAATAGTTCCTTGCCATGATCCAAGTTCCCCGCCAGTGATATCGTAAAACTAGCAGCCTATACGGTTTTCACAAATTGTTTGCATGGATTGTATATGCTACGAGTTAAAATTTAACAGTAAAATGAATCACCTCCGGGGAAAACACGAGTAGATTTGGTATTTTGTTGCGACGGCGCAACCCTGCACGAAAACGAACGGTGCCTGATAAACTACAAGTAAAAACAGAGAATTTACCCTTCTTTTCCCTCTGGAGATATGAAAAAGGATACAGAAGAAATCTTCCCGTTACATGAAAGATCGTCATGAAGGAAGCGAGAGCAACACACTATTGGATAGACTGTAGACGCTGGAAACTGGACGCTCAAAGATTACGTGCACGACTTAAATTTGAGGATAAATACTAATCATACGGATTTAACGATGCTCAGAGAGAGTAATTGTAATGCTGTATTACATCAGCAGGCAATACCAGTAGTTAAAAATGAAGGAAAATTGATTGCTGAACCGATCCATGTAGTGAATCATTATTTTCCCACCCAAAATTAATCATCAATACCATAGTTCCTTCATACATCACGTGCTGCAATATGTACTCCCCGAAAGCCGTTTATTCTCAATCGTAAACTACGTAATAGCTCGCAACCCACAGCCCCTGCTACACATATTCGAGAGATTTTAAGAATAAGATGTACATTTACATGTGCCAGCTACATTCCCTCTACAGTCAAAGGGGAATTTAAATAGAACGTGATCGGCTTAGGTTGTCCTGATTGCGCAAGTCAAGGTAGTTCCCACGGGTATGTGTACAGGCAATGGAAAATGCTGTGAGACCATCACACATTGGCTCATTAATTCAGTCATTACTTCGAAACGAAACAAAAATGAAGATTGGGGAAAATACGAGGTTTTCGTTTGATTCTGATTTGAAGTAAAAATTTGAGATGGTGAAATGGCCGTGAGTCATATTGGTATTACTGCGATGAGTGTTCTGAAATGAACCCATTCAGATGAAGCCGTTTTGGGTATTTTGCGGTGTGAGTAGGCAACATGGGTAAAGCGGTGGCACCTTCGCTCATTTAAAACCCCTTTTGACTTCATTGTCTGGAGGACGTCGCCAGTTTAGCACGCCTTCTTACCGCAGACTTGAGCTACGATCCCCATTTATCTGCTGCCGTAGACATATGCTTGGAATACCAGCAGGAGACTCCACCCTGAAGGAATTCTAGAGTTCTTAGTTGAGGTTACTGCCAGTTCTCGAGTTCGCAGTTCAAGTAAGAACCCTGGAGACCACACTGCTTGCATTTGATAAAAAAAGATGATAAAGGACGAAAGTAGGAATAAATTGTTTAAGGTATAACTCGAAAGAGTTCAACGCTAAGCTAACTAAAAGGTTCAATTTAGGCCATAGAAGAAACTGGATGTACGGTTCTTCTTTGCACCGAGTATATATTATTAGCAAACATGTCTTCGTACACACCTTGAAAAATCAACTTCTACTGATGTATATCTTCAATATCTTCATTTTCTATGAAAGAGCAGTTTCCAGCTTTGATCAAAGAAACACAATTTTCTCGATCGCACTCTTATGAAATGACGGGAAATACAAAAGGTAATAATAAAATACTGAAAATTTTTCACTTTTTTCAATATATTTTAATACCACTTTCCTTTCTCCTTTAAAAAAATTGTTTTCCTTGGTCACATACACAGCATTAAACAACGTACAAAGGAAGCAATAAATCATGATTCCTCTTAATAAGTTCTTTACGTTAATCAATGATTGTTCCGTATTCATCTAAGAATGCGCAGAGTTTGTGGTTCTTGTAGTTAGTATATTAATTTCATTCAAGGATTTTCCATGGAACTTAGCAGAAAAATTCATATGTTCTTTAAAAAATTATTTCAATTAAATTTTACAAGAATTCTTGGTTGCCGTGTCTTGGAAGTTTGACGACTGGGTTTGAGGGAAAAATCCAAAGGAGGCGGGAAAGGTGGCTTGAGATAATTTTCATCGGCGAGGGGATGTTCATGACGCGCTAGAGAGAAGGTCATTGGGAAATTTAGGGAGAGGTAATTAAAGAATAGCAATCAGAATTGAACAAATAGAGTTCCTGTAGAATGTACGGGAGATTTGAAACTAAATAATCGATGAGAGTTTTGAAAAATGTCGACGGGAAAATTGAACCCAGTATCGGAATTTTTCTCGCCGGTTTTCTAGCGGGAATAATTGTAACTCAAGTGTCTTTCATCCGAGGAATCGCTGCAAGTACTGAAAATACACATCCACAAACGCCATTCGACCTGTGTCCGGATTGAACACCCTAGTAGAACGAAGATAATTTTTTTAGTTACGTTTACCTTCAAAATAATACAACGATTATTGCGTGTCAAAAGCGCAATTTATTTCAATCGCTTGCTCTATTTTGATAAGAATAATAGAGAATCCTCCGTAGCATAAATGACAACGTGCTGACAAAAATATATTCGCGCCGTGCATTTTGGTGATAGAAGTACGGAGTCGGGTGCGTCCGGGCTCAGAAATCGTGGTTCTTTAAATTATTTTGCATGGATAAGAGAGCGGATGAATGGAACAAGCGTGTCATGAGGCGAAGGGAAAGGGCGTGGGCCCGGGGAGGGGTTTGATGAATGCAGTGCTACCGCCAGAGTCCAATACTAGATGGCAGCACCACCCGCGTGCGCGGAAAAAAAAGCCGAGTCGCCTTCTCCCCCTTATGCTTATTCCGCAGCGCAGATCCTCGGACGGGACACAAAGTGGAGCCCCTTTCTCCCCCTCCGACCCCTACCCCCTGCTCCCCACCCCTATCCCGTCCATCCGCCCGTTTGGGAGAGAGCTGAGGGCACTTGAATTATTCATGCGCCTCCGTGTTGTTCCAAGGCCCCCACCCACCCACGCCGCCCTGCCTGTGTTTATGCCCGCTCCCTCCACTCATCTCCGCAACCTCTCTTTTTTATTTTGTTCCGCTCCTCCTTTCGGCGGAAAAGGGTTAATAAAAAAGAGAGCGCCCGCCTCTCTCTCTCTCCCCCCTCCCCATTTACATTTGAGCATTAAGTGGCATGGTGGGCCGCGCCGAGCAATGACACTGCACTGCCTCTACCCCTATCCCTTAACCTTCCCTTCTCTGTCCTTCTTCACATCCTCCTTTCTTTCATCCAAAGCGGTTCCCCCCTCAGAGGTCGAATCACCACCGTGGCGGGACCCCTCAACCCCCCCTCCCGTGCATTTCGAGTGAAGAGAAGCTTTCCTTCACTGTCTATGAGGTTCGCACCACGAGGGCCTCTGAGGCGAGGAGCAGAATCCGTTGCCCTCGGCGGTCTCACCGCTAAGAATGCTGTCCATTTCCCTCGATATCTGTCGAACGAAAAATACCAGGATACACGACTCTATGGTCAATTACTTTCTATGGTTTAGGAGTATAAACGTAGTAAAGTTCACATCTGTATGTAAGGACTTCATTATACTCAAACTTGAGCAGTCGTGAGGTATTTATTTGTTCATATTGATACGATATTGCAAAGGTGGGTCATTCAGTTAACGTTTTTCTTCCCTTGCGGTGAGCAATGGAAGCATTGTTTCACGTTGCTCGCGTAATTTCAGTACCACGTATGCTCAAATATTGGGACCCAGAAAATCATTATTGAGTTCATCGCCGACAGAACAGTTGGAAATATACTACTGAAGGCTTTGTGGACTTAATTACTAAACATTTGGATATAATACTCATACTTTATGTTACACTCATGAGATTCAAAATGAATTTTGGACACGTCGTCATGCCATAGGTGATTCCTCATATTTCGGTTTGCATTCCATACACACTTCTCAAAGGATATTGTAAATTTGTTGACTCGTACCGCAGAGTTAAAGACCACGATCGAATATAAATCGTTCTCGCTTGTGATTGGGCAACTATATGCTTTCGGTTTTTATGATGATCATTAAGTACTTTTCGCTTTAATTTTAAGCTCTAAAGGCGCTGTGCAGACGAGCCTGTTTCCACGCTTTCTCTCATTGTCGAAAAAAGTTGCTTTTTTATGTTCTTTTGATCTTACATTCAACTTGAGCATGAATAAAAGTAGACGCTAGCTTAAGATGGAGTTCGATGTAGGCAGTCAAAGGTATAGTCAGCTGTTTTATCGATCTATATAATTTCGCATGAGAAAAAGTGACTCCAAAAGAATCTATTATGCTCCTGATACCCATCTTTGCCTTCAGTGCCCCTAACGCCAATGTATCCCGATTCGGCGCGGGTTGCGGTGATTCGGTGCGTGATCAGCGAATTTCGATTATTGAAGCGATGTATTACGCCATTTAATCCACACAATCAGCATTATATCTCTTTCTTGGAGGAGGACTCATTCTAAACCGCCTTTAGTCTAGGTCATTGACATGTGGGCATCTAATAACGTGCAGTTTTAATATTACACGGATTCCTTGGAGACTGCCGAAATCTGAATTCGTAATTTCAAATCTGAAAGAGAGGTTCTCCACTCGAGCCATCAAACACGTCGACGGTAAACTCGTGTCACTGCTCTTTAGCCAAACCTCTCATGTTCCTCCCCGCACGCATCCCCTACCCCCTCTCCGCTTTCATGCCCCCATTACTTCTCTCACCCCCACTCGCGTTCGGGTCCTTCTATAGAGGATATTCACAGTCCGTCGAATGGGCTTATGTGATCTTCCACAACCTTCTCTTCCCCTCTCTCAAACCTCTCTCTCCAACTGTAAAACATCTTATATTCTCCCATATTCCCCGTCCAGCCATTCTCATCCCCCATTTTTCATTCATTAGGGTTTAAATCCGAACGGCTTTACAGTCTGTCTCAATGAATGTTGTATTCTCTTCCTCTGGATAATTTTTTCTGCCATAATTCTCTTAATTTGTCCTTAGCTTTTGTCCTTTAGTCTCCCTGTAATGACCTTTCCATCTATTACTTCCTGGAAAATCTGATTTTTCAAGGCGAGGCCAATCCTTCAATTCGAATACCCGGTCGCAAAAAGAAAACTAAAACAAAGAGAAGCAAATTCTTTATTACAATTCCTTTATGCAATCCGCGCAAATGAAAAAATCTTCAGCACGCACATTATGTGAGTTTGACCTCTCTTTAATGCTTTTCATATAACAGATACAAATAAAACACGGTGGCAGGTGTGTCAAATAGGAAGATCACCCTACCTTCGGCGTTTTATTTTCTAGGGTCAAAAGTTGAGAACGTATCACAGAAAGTGTGTCGATTTACGAAAAACGGGGATTGGTGAAGAGGCGTAAGAAGCCATCACCTTGAATGCAGAGATCGAGAGAAGTAAACTAAAATTCGGGACCGTAATGGATGCGGGCTGAGTATTCTCCTCTGGACAGGGGCCGTCAATCCATACACCGCGGTGTCGAAAACGAAAACATTGGAGACGCGACGCCAGTCGACGGCGGCCGTTAAACGGGTTGACCGATCCTCCATCTACGGAAACATTGACACTATTTCCTGCGCCGGTTAAAAACCACAACTGACTGGGAGTCTTGAGTAGTTTCTTCCGCCTAAGTACCCTCAAGTTCAAAGCATTAGAATAAGAAATAAATATGTCACCGTAATAATATTTTAAAACAGACTATGCAGTGCCATTAGACAAAAAATCATCTGATGATTGACCTAATACATTGGGGATTATTCCATTTACTGTGCTAAAAAACTTAAAATATTTTCAGTTTGATTATAAATTATCTCAATAGCCTGTATTTTATATAAAGTACGTGCAGCACATTTTATAAGCAATATTTACGTTTCGGATGAATTATACTCATCAGTTTGCTGAAACTAAAATGATGGATCGTGTCAGGTGATTTTTTCACAATCATACGGTAAACGTCCCCTAAAAATACGATATCTCAACAGAGGGAGATTAAGTGCTGAAAGCAGTGATGTTAAGTACCATTTGTTTTCTATGAAATCACAATTATTTCCACATACTTCGATTCACAAGACTGCCCAAAAAGCCTAGCTACTAAAGTTTAGTAGAGAGTAGAATTTTTAGCAGACTTTGTCAAAACCGGCCATTGTGCTATGACCATCATAAAAAACTTGTTTTGCATAAATAGTATTAAGTTAAAATCAATCCAAGTTAACCGCGCTCATGGTGAGACTTTTATAAGCTCAGTTACTCTTATTTTTGTTAATTTCGCTTGTCTAGCTCTGCCTTTTAGGACTACGCACGCGGATAGTGGCGTTTCTGGCGTGGGGTCTCCTGCCGCCATACACAAACACCCACGGCGATGCGGTGGTTCCGGCTGGCCGGGGGCACCATGTAAATGCAGACGGCTGCCTCCGCCCGCCGAGGTGAGGGATACGGGAAGTAACTTTCATTCTCTCTCTCTTCCAACCCCCCTCTCGATCACCCCCTGCCCAATGCGCCCGCGCCACCACCAGCTTCCCTCCGGCCCTGGCACATTCCCTCCTGGCCTCGTGAAGGGGAGAGAGGGGGGTTGGGTGTAAGGGGTGGACGAAGGGATGTTGGAGGGGGCTAGAAGGAGGCAATCGGTGAACCGCAGGGGGAGGAAGAGAGGGAGGAGAAGGAGGAAGGCGGGGTGGAAGGAGAGGAATGATTTTCGATGGAGAAAGACTCTCTATCCTTGCCTCCGCTTCCCCTCACCCGCCCCCCGGACCCAAAAAGTCCTCGTGCCCACTCTCCGCTCCCCGGGCGGTGAAGTGAGGGCGAATGGGAGAGAGAGAAAGGCAGGCTTCCTTTATTTGGTGTCGAACCAACCCACGGGCTCACTCTACTTCCTTCCAACCCCGCCATCATCCATCCTCGATCCAACCCCGAAGGATCCTCCGTGCAAAGAGATCCTCTCTCTCCTGTCTCCTAGGCTCCCCTCCCACTCATCCCTTAACTCGTCCCCCCCTGGCACCCACACGGCAGCCAAAGAGGCAGAGCGGCGAGATTTCCTCCGTCGAACCGGTGAGCAAGCGGAGGAGGATCCTCATCCACGTCCATCTCACAAAGGTTATTCACCGCGTATAACGAGGCCTCACCGAGTGGTGTTTAAAGCGCCGCCATAAGAATTACGAAACTTTCGCCTGATTCTTCGTCTGAACGGAATTACGACTTACGGTACGGTGAGCGCTAATTTGTCTCATTTAAGAATGCGCTGTAAGTACGTAGACGACTGGCCTTCGGCAACAATGGGTTGCATTAAATAAAAATTGAAAAACTCATACATTTCTGTCTCATTTTATTTCAGGAAAAATTACTAGGCTATATGGATAATAAGTCACTGAACAGGGAAATTTCAGGAAATATGTAGGTGTATGTTATATAAACCAGGCACAATGTAAAATTGTTTAGTAACTGCAGTAAAGATATATTTGGGTACCCCGTTCTGTTTTTATAATCAGCGCTTTAACGCAGAATTATTTGGCGCATCGCCCTCTGTTTGAACTGTGATTTTAAAACAGTGGTAGTTTATTTTTAAACTGCCATTTTGAAGGCGCACAGGAAAACATTATTCAAAATGAAGATTGAATAAGCAAAATAAGGGAAAATATTAAGTTTAATATTTTTTGAGGCGCATCCTTTATCCTTTCTTGCATTGGAACAAAACAAGAGATGCCTCAACAGAAGGAAGCTCCGCCCAAAATGAAGACTATGTGATAAGAATTTGCAATAAACCATACAAAACATAAAGTTTGATTTGATTATATTGCAGTTAATCATAATTGAATGCTAAACATGAATTTTACTATCCAAAGATGAATTTAATACCGCATGAGATAGCCTACGGAAAGAGGGAACGCATGCAATCGATCAAAAAAAAACTACTCCTATATCCTCCTCCTTTAGGCGAAATAATGTTATAAACCGGGCGTATAGCTAAATTCACAATTTATTATAAATAATTAAATAGGTATAAATTGTTAAAATATGAACATTGATTAATAGTTTAACATGATTTACGAAATACTTAACGCCTTTGCGGCACGTGTTCTTATTTATTAGTTGTGAAATCTTTCATGAACGATGCCGTCTTAAAAGGGAAAAAAATAAAGAAAAAAACCCCAAAGATTTTGATTTTGAATTTTTTAACGATGGTAGCGTTAGATGGGATGCGATGCCTCCTCCGACGACCCAGGCCTAGTGGCGTCATCACCATCATGGACTACCGAAGGGAAGGAATTGCATTCAAGAGCGCAAGAGAGGATTGACAGGGGGGCCTTCCCCGCGAGATGCAACTCAACTGATGCACCTGAGACGTTGCTTGAGGCACATTGTTGGCCTTACAAGCATGCTGAGAGTGATGTCATGGATATTTTACCGCGACATGGTACTTTTCTTCAAATGAGTGGGGTAGTCTCGGAGTCTTGACGCAAACATTTTCTAAAATTCAAAAAATATCACGTGCAATGGATAATACGAAAGAGAAAATGTGATGACAGGAAAAATATGCATCATTATTACCTTAGAGCAAACTGACAGTCGGGGAAAAAATGAAGTTCTCTTATTCCTCATCAAACAAACATGAAATTCATTAAAAAAACGCATAAAAGTATGAATGCCCTTAATGAATTTTCTGTCTTCATTTTTAGTGACTAGAGACCTAGGAAACCCCATTAATGCACCATTAGTTCACCGAACCTGGTATTATGTAGTCGCGAATGGATTCTTAAATTGCGGCGGTTCGGTTCGAGTATGAACACTAGGAAGATAGAGCAGGCGGAGCAGAAACGCACGGTTGGGAGGTTCACCGCATTCACAGCGTCTACTCCTGATAAATACGATATGAATACCTCAGCCAAAGACTTCACACCCGAATAAGTGTGCACAAAATCCACATAGGTCTTCGCATAATCTACGAGAACAAATAGGAATATCAACCGATATTCAACAGCCAAATAAATAGATTCTGGACCCTGGACATAGGAAATCATTACTGTGATATTAAGTTTCTGCGTATTCATTTAGGTACACAATGAGAAACTCGGTAAGGTATGCCGAGAATGCGCGCATTTTAAAACTTTGTGCAAAATAAAATATTTAAAAGCACTCAGAGGGTTGTAAAGGGTAGTTTAATAAAATATACAAGTGTTTGATTATTAATAATGGTTCGTTTTATTTAAATGTGTTCTAAAATCAATACATAGCATACGCCATTTAATTAATTATATTATATACAATTCATATTCAATAAATATAAAAAAAATGTACTGGTGGCAGCTGGGGTTTCACGAGCCACCGAATAATTTTCAATTAGTTATTTCGGAAATTTCACCACATTTTGGATAATGCATGAAATAATATTCATCAGTCGGGTTATCCTCGAAACGAGCCACTGCGTCGTAATAATATTTCACGCGAAAATACATTTGGATGAATTTAACACATTTTCTCCAACGCATTGCCAAGGGAGATTCCCACAGAGTTGCATCGTCCACTGATTAATATTTGCTTCTGAAATATTTGTTTTCCTCCATTATTTGCAAGGACCATATTTTTCTTTCGACACTCCGGTCGAGGCATTTAGTAATTAAATTCACGGCGCGCTTCCCGATTTTACCGCTGTGGATGGGAAGAGTGAGTGAGTGAGTGGTCGAGACAGAGAGAGAGAGAGGGTAGACAGGAAACAGAGATGTGCAGGGGCGGAGCACGATAAAACGCAATTTAATCGGAAATCGGTCAAGTGAATAGCTTTTAGCGGAGGAGATTTTCGCGGTGGGAAGGGACTACCCGGATCTCGCAGTCGGGAGGCTTGGATCGGTCGAACAATGATTTGAGAGGGATCAGAAATACTATCGCTATGAGGGAGTATTCGGGCGGGTGCGCACCATTCAGTGGAGAAGGGGGAGAGAGAGTAGGGTCAAAGGCATTTGGAGAGGGAGGCATTACTTTTTTCCCGTGGGGGGGGGGCAAAAAAGGAAGGAAGGAAGTTCATCTCCAAATTTGATAGCCGGGCCCAGCCGACGGCGCCGCCGATACGTTTCTGAAGCAAGGTGCACTTTACGAGATTAAGCGTATCACCACGCCGGCATCATCATCTTCATCCCATCCCCTTCGTTCCGTATGCAACTATTTTCGACCCGGAGTCGCGGATATTCCCTTTCCCGGAGTGTCGTTGGTTTTGAGGAAGGCAGGTCCCCTCCACCGCTTTTGTGCGCCGCTTTCTCGGGGTGGTTTTTCGGAAAGTCTCGGCAGGGGGTGAGCTGCGTGAGGAGGGGGTTGGAAGCGGGACAGAGGGTGGTACATCGAGTGTTTAGGAGGATTCGATGGGGTAGTGGGCGGGAGGCAAAGGGGTCGAGGAGAAGAGATGGGGACGAGCTAGAGAGGGTTGGGGGAAAGAATTGCCGAAATGGGATTCAAAGTTCTCAACCAGTCTCCACTGAGTCTCCCGGGATAGGAGAGTGAAGTGAGGGTTGGTGCACGGGACTGGAGCCCCTGAGAGTGGAGTAGGGGACCCTGGAGGTTCTAAGCCGTGGGACAGAACGGCAGAGGCCTTAGATTCGCTTAAGATATGAGGGATTACTCTCCTCCCTTCTCATCGTCGAGAGGGCTTAGAAAGGGCCAACGGCGCTCCACACTCTAGCCTGCATGTGTTTCGTATTTTCGTTCCGAGCGTGCGCGGGGGTGGCACCGGCTCAACGGGGGTTGGTGAATGGGAGGGAGGGGACGCCGCGTATGATAAGGAGAACTTTCCTCCTCGGGGAGGGAGGGCAAGCCGAACGAAGTGAGGGGCAGATCCGAGAGAGAGAGAGAGCGCACAGAGGTTACTGGCTCCTCAGTGCATTAAGTGGCAGAGTAAATTTCACCCACCCAACTCCATTGGTGAGGCGGGGAGGGAGCGAGTACCGCCATTCCGGCGAAACAACACGAGTAAATTAGCATATGTGTGCAATTTGGTGATCCTTAATTATTGGTCTAAAGCACTTTCGCGAATTTCTTTCGAGACACCACCAAATTCGTTCCAATTTCTTAGAAGAAATATTATGCTAAATATTGTTAAAATCTTAGCAACTACCAGGGAAATAACACGGAAGGCGAAAAATAACACTCCAGACGCCACAGAATATTCTGATAAAATAATGTAGAAGCAATTTAGGAGTATTTCCAACTAAAATTTCTTAGTTTTCACCCAAACGAAGCACGCACACTGATAATATATGCTGAAATACATTTAAATTTTAAATGCGAAACGTCACTTTTTACCATTATCTGCTGATAATTATAAGGGGCATATTTTTTATCCAAACGGAAAAATTAGGCGGGCGCCCCAAAAAAATTCAGCGCTAGAAAATGAAGCTTATTTCTCCCTCTCTCTCTCAACACTCAACCTCATTTCCTATTCCCTCCAAACCCCCCGCAGGACGCCGCCAATCCCGTGGCGGCTCGCGGCTTCCCCGAGCTACCATCGCTGCCTTCGCGATGGCGACGGTCGGATTAAGACCCCTCGGAGAAGAGCGTCCAAATGCTCGCATTCCGGCGCGCGCACGACTCATAATCACGGCGGCATTTAATACGGGGACGTCGCGGGGAGGGAGACGAATGACCCCGGGATTTGGCCTCCTGAAAAAGATCCCGCCTTTTCTCTCTCTCTCTCTCTCCTCCCTCCATGTTCTCCTCCCCCTACCCCTCTCCATCGTGGCGCTTATTCAAGCTGTAGGGAATTAAGACTGAAGCAAAGCGTGGGTGGATATGCTCCCTTTTCCTTGAATGCTCTCTCCGCCGGGGATCCGGCTTTCGCGAGCCTCTGAAACTTCGCATCCCTTCCTTGCAAGCCTTATAAATCAATTGCTGGAACTGTGCAACTTTACTTTTCATAGCACATCCTCGAAGATACAAATATTTAGATGGTAGGGGTAATAGAAAATTAAGATACACCAATTACGTGAACTATTTCTCCTTTTCCCATTTCTTCGCTGTCGCATTACTTGCCACTGTCTCGATCGTGCAATCAGTCCAAACAAAAAGCAGAGAACGTAACCTTCTTAAAATGATAGTATTAAGAAGAAAAAAGTACAGATTAGACAACAAAGACGCTTACCACCTATTACTGAATGAACTAGGATGGAAAGACTTGAGCATTCAAGCAACAATGGGAGAAACACGAACAGTAAGTATAGCAACATATCAAACATTCTAGCAGACAGAAAAACCTGGGTCAACCAAAAGAGAGATGATGAAACGACCTCAACATTTAAGGTTGTGAGTTGACTTTGATTTACGAATAGTATCTTGGGTTTGGAGAATCACACCTCTCAATTAAATCTACTAATGCCAAAACCCTCCACTCTGATTTGACCCTGGGGCAAACTAGTCAGTAGCAAGAACTTCTATCCATGTCGCATAATTAAAGTACTTTCTCATATCTTGTAGTCTATGCCAGAGCTTAAAACAAATCTTCATTTCATCCCCTTCAAGAATTACAGTACTCCATAATATCAAACTCCGCCTTTACTGAGTGCTACTAGACAAAAGTGAAAATCACTGTAAAATGTAGGAGGTGTGTTCGAAAGTTATCCGACCTGCGTTCCTATCTCCGAATAGTTGCTATTCTTCGTCATCCGGGCCTTAGCATCCTTCAAAGTAGTCCCTATTTGATTGAATCACTGGTTCCCAGCGGAGCTTCCACATCTAAAAGCAATCCTTGAACGCAGATTTGGGAATTGCCTTCAGGTCGTGTGTTGCATTTCTCTGAATCGTCATGATGTCAGCCGCAGTCGTTGAACCGCTTTCCTTCCAGCGCCATTTTCAATTATGGGAGAATCCAAAAGTCGCAGGAAGCTCTGTCGGCACTGTACGGAGGCTGGCAAAGCTGTAAAATCTTGTATTTAGCCCAAAATTGCCGCACAAGATTAGAAGAATGCGTTGGCGCGTTATCGAGATGAAGAGGCCAGTCACTGCTTGACTAGAGACTCAGTCGTTTTCTTCAACGTAGTATTCTTTGTTGATCGTCGGACCTCTTGAAGCAAATACGTAGTGTACCACACCCTCAAAATCAAAGGAAAATGAGCATTGACGTACATGGCTCCAACTTTTACGTGGTTTTTTCCGCCGTGGCTTGTCTGGACGCTTCCACTGTGAAGATCGTTGTTTAGTTTCAGGATCATAACCGTAAACCCATGATTCATACCCAGGAATAACCTTCTAAAGGACATTTTCATCATCACTGACCATTTATAAGTTGCCCTGAGCGATTTCAGAGGGAAGGTCTTTCTGTTCGGTCGTGAGAAATTTCGGAATGAATTTCGGAATGAATTTCGCAAAAACTCAAGTCATTTCCAACTTCATATTTAAAATTTCCCAAACAGTAGCTTTCGGTAGTCCGAAATCGTTTTCTATATCAAGAACAGTCAATCGACGATCACCTTTAATGGCAAGTTATACTCAATCGATATTTTCCAATGTTTTTGTCAGCAAAGGTCGGCCAGGACGAGGGTCACTGTCAACGGATGTGGCCACTTTTAAACCACCTTTACCACTTCTTTATCTGTGTTATGCCCATAACCTTGTCTCCAAAGGTCTTCTCTATCATTTTAATCGTCTTCAAACGACTCTTGCCAAGTTTGAAGTAGAACTTGGTGAACATTCGTTGACCTGTTATTTCTGTCATTTTTGACAGTAACCAAATGCGATAAACGGAAAACACACATTCCACTCGAACACACGCTGCGCGTGACCCAATGCGTGTGGCCGGTAACTACGGCATTCAGGGTGTTCATGAGAGACTACTACTTGCGCTCAGACCCCGCAGAGGCAGCACTAGCGCTCTGGCGCAAAGATATGATCTCAGGCCGGATAATTTTCGGACACGCCTCGTATTAATGAGATTGGATGATTTTGCCACAAAGTGAAATTAAGCCGCGGAAAAAAAACGTAAATGTTGGCATCGCTGCGCAATGCTCTTTATAAATTTTAAAACTGAAATATTTCCACAAGGTCAGGCATGAACAATGTTTTCCCTGCCGGGAGAGCATTGGTTGAGGTTGTACTGCCTTGAGTGAGGCTGAGTTTATCTGTTAATTATAACCATGATACGGTAAATTTGTCAATTTTGATTAACGGTTATCATATAAGAGTATACTGTGTGTATTAAAAGTAAATAATCACAGTTCCCTATGCTATAGTAATTTCATGAATTTTATGTTTACACTATAATTGTTGCTTTTCACAAAAACGATTGAATATATCTCGGCAGTAATTGGTGATAACACGATCTGGACTTAATGTCCTGGAATGGCTGGATTATTTTTCATTTTGGGGTGGATGTCTTTCCCCAACAGCCCATCACTGATAGATCTGAGTTTTGGATATATTTTTGGGTTTCAAACTCAAAGTATGGGTATCAAGACATTTTAAACCAAATGTGTATATAGGACCTAACAACATGTCTTTGAAATGTGAGTAACCAAGGGATATTTCCTAAACAAATCCCTACAACTATGCCCGCATAATAACAAGTAGGGGGAAAATAATATACATTAGAATAAAACGCCGCATGCTGTCGGTTGGTTGAAGTAATAAAAATTAGTAAAAAGTAGCATATTATTTTATATCCATCGAAATAAATTTTTTTAAATTAAAGGTATCCACCCTTTTACAAGAAAATGTATAGACATATTATGCTTGAAATAGTATTTATTTTAGGTAACAGAGTATATTACAATGATCAACAGTTAAACACCCCGGTTCAGGTCACGAATAACAAAGGGGTGTATCGTAACCTAGGAAGAGATAGTAGAGCCCTCAAGAGTGACGCGGAGCAACAGAGTGGGGGAGGGGATCGAAGATGGCGAGGGAAGGGAGGGGTAAGGGGGGAAGATAAGAGTCGTCAGAGCGTCGAGCCGACCCCCTTACCAAGTATCGATACCGGGACAATGGCACTGAGGGAGAAGTTCACTCTTGGCGCAAAAACTCAACTTTATTCAAGAATTCAGCTGAAAGACGAGAAAATTGATTTTTGCAAAAATTTACCCTAAAATCAACAGTTTATCCTATAAATGAAATGTGAACTGTTTGCTATAGGATTCGAGGATTGAGATTTTTTTTATAAAATGGCACCTACAGTAAAACATTAAAGGCTCATTTTTTTGTCATATTAGTTCGGTAGGGAAAGGTCGAAATGCCGCGCCAATACGAAGAGTAATACTTTGTGACGTGTCAGTGTTTATTTTAATATGGATAAACGCTTAAGGAACTCGGTTTTAAAATACACTAACTCCCAAAAAAGGTGAACTTTTAGATGTCAAATATTACCGATTCATTAATATTCAATGAATTAATTAACAGTTATGACTTATCGAAATGTCAGGATATGCTTGTTTTTTTTTTAATTTGCGAATAACGGTGTTAAAAGAGTGAGAATTTCATCCAAGATTAGTCTGAAAGGTCCTAGAGGCTATTATTATGACTTAAATATCAATGCTGGATTCCCCTTTCCTCAGGGGATATCAAGGCACTCCTTTGAGTGTCCACGCTTGGAACTCTGGATGATGCTATAACATATCGCCCGGGCGATTGTAAGGGACGTCCAAACGAACACCTAATTGGTTAAAAAGCTTCCCCGTCTCTACTAACGGACAGGCACAATACGTCCTCGAGCCCCTAATATTCCCAATGGGGGGCGTGGGTTTGTGTACGGGCGTATTTGTAAAGGTGGACTGGTGCGTAACGAGAACCGTGTGCATTCCCGAACAGAGAGCGATTCAATCGGAGGAAACGTTCCCAAGTACTCGCAGAGTTGAGGAACTTGACCGTTTACCGTTAAAAGGCAAAGCTCCCCCCCCTTCCCGCCAAAACTTTAATCTGACTTTGAGAATTCAGGAAATGGTTAAAGTATTACAGAAATAATGAAGATGAATATTGAGAATAATGAAAGATTTTCAACCAAATGACATATTGCGAAGTATATGCATGAACTCATTTCGCATTATTCAGGGAAAGGTATTGGAGAAAAGAGCGAGACCTTCGAGGCACGGCGTTACGAGTGGCGCTGGAGGTTGAGGCGCTCTGCCCGGCGCAAAGTGGATCAGCTGGAATATACATCGCGGGTTATTACTATTATTTGAGCAAAGGGAAGCCAAAGCGGAATAATTTCCACTCCCTTAAAAGAAAGTCAAGATATATAAGCAAGTATCCTTTTATGCCGGGGAACTTCTTCCCATTTTTCCCTCTCAAGTGTATATTTCAGTCCAGGAATCAACTTATATTATGTAAAATACAAACTTAGAATGTATGTGTGGCGCGGAGAGACCCTCCTCTGTATCGTCTTTTTTGCTTAGCGCAAACTTCCTTTCCGGGAGTCGGAGAGAGAGTGTGGGTTAGGTTGGGAGTGTGGGAGGCAGATGCCTCTCTTTTTGCGCCTCCAAAGCACTCAGGGGCTGGAGGGGAGCAAGAGGAGCGGAAGGTGACTCCCTCCCAACCCCCTGCTCCTCCCACCGAAAAGTATTCCCGGACGAAATTCAAACGTCGAAAGATTCCCGGAAGATAATTCGAGGCGAAGGAAGGGGTAAAAATGACGGCGGTGGGGAGGCTCATTTGCAAGTGAAAGGCAAAATCCATTTCCGAGACTTATTTCCATTTATAAATGGGAGCGACTCCCTTTGTTGTGCTTCTTTGTTGCCCTTTCATTCCCTCCCCTCGCCCTCCATGCACGCGAGACCCCCTTTGTCCGACCGTCTCCTCCTCTTCTCCGCCGCCACTTTCGCGATATCATCGCGCCAACTCCCCAGCTATGTAACTGTCCAGCCGTCGCTGCTGAACCACTCCCCGGGACAACACGACGAGGCGAAGTGACCGCTCCGGTCGAGATGAAAAAAGCGCTAATTTCTTCGTTCGAAACGGTGCCGGATCCCACGACTTCGACTTCGTGCCCTCTAAACGTCACTTCCAAACTCAGCCGACCTTTCGTACATTTAAATATTCCGCGGTCTACGATTTGGAATTGGGTAATTTCGATCCGTATCGAGACACCCATGCTCGTGTTTACGTCAAAATGATACCCGGCCGACTCTTCCTAGTGTGAACGTAAGGGATCAATGTCATTTTGGTGTGGATCGAATGCCGACCATTGAACCGAGGAATGGACTTGAACGGTGGGTGGTGACTCGGAAGGAACGGTAACGCGGCATTTGGCACTATTTTGAATGTTCACAAATATGTGTCAATATAAATGGACATTATTACTGCATGTTGTAGTATTCAAAATAAACAAATAAAATTGCCATAAAAGGAATTTAATATTATTGAGGGAGGACCTTACACAAATACGATGACAAGAACCTTATTTGAAAACGTAGCGAAGAGATTTGTTACAACTTTGCAGTGGACTAGAACCTTGAATGGTTCGTTATATATAAACTGTTGAAGAGAGAAGATGATTACTTGTTACTTTCAGGGTGGTAACAACGTATGAGTTGCATGACTATACCATGATAGAATTTCCCCTTCTTACTTTTCAGTTTTGCATGCCGTGTCTTGTTATGGCGAGGGCCTACCATATAAATGGTTTTGTTCATTTTTATTCCCTCATTTTCACATCACAAATAACTGATTGATAAGGTGAATTAGATGAAATTTTCTTTACTTCTAATTGCCTTCCTCCAGCATGTACACAACTTTGTGCGTTCATTCATAATTGTTTTAACGAATATTTTTCCCTTCCTCTTCCATATCCTCCCTTACTACTCACGCTTCCCACCTGGTGCTTGCACCCCCGGCAACACATCTCTATGGTGCATCGAGGGGTATTTATGTTGATGGTTTAGAAAAATCCAAAGGAAATAAAAATGGATGGAGACTGTGTTGATAAGCAATGAGATTTCAAGGTCTACGACAGAAGGAAGTATTTTTCTCGTAAGCAAGACGGAGGCAAGAAAAAGCAAGAATTTTGGCTGGCAATGTAGAAAATAAAAATATATGGATCGAAAGAATGAGTAATAGTGTATCGCATACAGTTTTTTATGCTGAGAAATTTCATGCCCTTAGATCTAAAAAACTATGTGAGATACCGCGATGGTTATATAAAAAAAATATTGCATTGATGTGTTTAAAATGTTCTGACTTTAAAGTGTCAGGATCATCCACCTTGACTAGGTTCGCGTCGTTCCTTGATCCTTCTTTCTGAATTCTTGATCCAAGATGAGGCGAATAATGTTTTCGCTGGGTAAATTCCAATCAAAAAATCATTTCTACCTTAATTATAACGAGCAGAATTCATTTCACAATAAATATAATACCTTGAATGGGAGATACGAGAGTCATCAAGAAATTAATATTTGTTTCGGCTCAGCGTGGCGGTGGGTTAGAGCCACCATCTTGGTGTCTTGACGTCCCCACACTCAGTACGCATAATGCTGTTATAGTGTGTAGACTGTAGTTCTTCTACTTTGCTCACTGAGAACTGCTTAAATGTATACTGCATTAGGAAATCCCACGAGTTTTCAGTATGCTTCAGACTCGGAAAACTCATTATCAGACTTTTAAGACTAACTCAGGACTTTACTATCGTTAATTTTATAAAAATCCTAAATTACAAATTAAATGCAAAGTCCATGTTTCATGTGGTTGACATCTGTATTAATTAGTGAAATTGAAACATAACATACGTGATATTGAGTATTTTTTTATTAAATGCACGTTTTGAAATATTATTTATTATACTTACTACGCTATGACATCTTCAAACACAAACCTCAATGATTGAATACGAGAAGAGGGCGTCCGCCTTCGTATTTACATCATACCTCAGTTGCAAATTAATCAAAGAATCCTTTCCCCAGATTACAAAGGAGCACTCTGGAGTGTCTATGAGTCTAGCGAGCCACGACCAATATGAATGATAATTGAGCGTGAGAATATAGTGAGAAATGAAATAGAGTTAATTTTTTCTAGATGAGAAATTCCTTTGGCTATCAAGAAGTGAAATACGTATCTTAATTTTATATAATGTGTAAATTTGATTAATTAAAATGAAGAGTAAATAAATAATTAATTGAATCCAACTAAAGTTGCTTATCCATAAACACCTTAAATATACCTTTTTAAGAGCTCACTGTATCGATAGTTTATTAAAGGAGGAGAAACTTCTATTCATATTTTAATGTACTATGACTATGGATGTTGAATATAATAGCCAATTTGACCTCTTGGATGAATGAGTATCAAATTATAAATTTTCCCAAAAGTATAACGAAAGTTTTGAGCCTATATCCTTAAGTGTGAACGTGGATTTTTGAAGCTTCCTTTGCTACTTTAGTTTAAATAATTCTATCGTTATGAAGGGGAAGTAAGGTAAACATTTTACCTAACATCAACCATTAATTAAGTATAGAAATTCTGAAACCCCTATAGACTAAGTGCTTATTTCTTTCTTTAAGCAGGGTAATTAATACTTCAAAAGTAAAAGAGCGGATAAGTTAAAATTGAAATTAACTAGGGGGATATGGTAGCTTAAGAGTATTCCATTTCCTTCGGGGTTTTACAAGTAATATGTAAACATTTGAGAGAGCTTTAACTTTTTCAGGCATGTTTCAGGTGTAGCATAGGTATACGGTTTCCAGGCAAGCGAGGAAGATGGAGAATAATTTATACCGGAAAAAACAAAACAACCATCTAAATAAATCTACTACCACTGTCATTTTGCTACACTTCAGGCATTATGTACGGTTCTTAATGAAGAGCTAAGGCTTCAGGTCGCTGGAGCCTGCCATTCGAAGATATAAAATATTACTTAATATCTACGTCAATACTTAAGTAAAATCTTGGCTCAAACGACGCCTTTCTATGATAAATTATGCAAAGCCATTAAAATTGGTTTATTTACAGTCAATATTGCATCATATTAGACGCTGAAGCCACCAAATAGTTTATTAGTTTTAACGTTGTACGGTATTTTCGTTATAATTATAATAACAAAAATGATAAATTTGAGTCGTCGTAATCTAGGTCGGTGGCTAAGCTTCCCCGGGGGTGAGGAGGAAAGAACTGGGAGCCCCCTTGAAGACCTTCCTGCTCTCAAGAACAGGGGGCCATTCTCGAGTTTGGCTCGCTAATCCGCAGCCTAATGACTCCTCGCTCTGCCTGTCATCTCAGAACCAAGTAGAGAGTGAAAAGCGTCATTTCGCAACGTGGTCATCCAACGGGAGCCAACGAACTCTCATACTCGCGGATGAAACTGCCCGAAATGGTGACCTTTGACCAACTATGACGACTCACCGCTGACGCAATTGAATGCGCGTGTGAAAAAATCATTTCTTGATGTTTTGACCCCTACCTGCCCTTGTCGACAAAGAGAGGACAAGGTCTCACAAATTTCTTGTTAAAATTAACTACTCTACAAGAAAAAGCCAACTGTTAATTGCATACAGGTCTTTACGTTAATATTTTCGGAAAAAAAATATTTTTCAATAAAAAGTTGATTTCCCGATGTCATTGGTTGAAGTGCAATTAGGTTAGCGTTTTTTCGATGACTGGCATCATATTCTGTGAGGCGTTTATTGGTCGCTAGCCCACACTGACATTAACTTTCGTACTCATAGAAAACTCTCCTGCTATTCATCTAGGAATATAAATGGGCTCTTGAGGAAGATATAGTTCGACATACTAAGACCTGACAGACCACAAATAATCGAAAAATTAGGTTATAACAAGGTTTCATCTTAATATAATACGAGATTTTGAAGACTTTCCTAGAAACAATGGCATTACCCATAGATCATAAAACGGTCGTTTACTTGGATATATCTTCGCAGCAAATATTAATACCACTTGCGTTTGAAAGAGATTACATAATTTGGTTAACATTATTCTAATGAAAAATATACAAATTGCTCACCAAAATATTTAATATAGTTGAACTAACTCGAAATCGCTCCAAACATGGAAAAACTTTGTTAACACGTAAGTATCAATTACTTCATTGTTTACAGTAAAATTAAATAAAAAAAATGTAGATAAATTGTGCTGAAAGCAGATCGGACTGAAATACTGAAAAGTTATGATTTTTATGGACGTTCAGGGAGGGAATAGTCTACGTCTTGTACCACAAGGGAAAGGAGGTAAAAATGATTACATGGGAGAACAGAAAAGGAATAGGACACATTGGACCAAGCTATAAGGAAGAGAGAATCATTTCTGGACTTCGTGAATCATATCTTGACTAATTCTCCCATTGTCATTAAAAATACAAACCATGATCACGATTATTAATGATACATAGAGTTAAAGAAAATTTTATGAAATTAGACTTGCTCAAAATTTATTTTTTTAGTCCAACATCATTTTAAAATTGTATCAATTTTAAATTTACTCTAAAGTTACCAATTTAGCGAAGGGATTTTTCAAAATATTCCAAAATTTGAATTGAGTATTTATTAATCCATGAATTAAACTCTTCATACTAACTTCCATACATTTGAACGTGTCATCTAACAAAGTAAAAACTTTACATTCTTCATAATATCTACCAGTAAAAACTTATAAATTTGACTTCATTATTTCTTCTTAATTGGACACCTTTAGCTCAATGTAAAAATGGATTATCGAAAAGTTTGAATACAATTTTGAAATAATATCTTAGCAAACGCATTTTCTTCTTAATCGCTTCTTTGAAAAAGCGTTGCTCTTAAGAGTAACGTTTGTACAATTACGTTAAAGAGCTGACATAGATTCTCCTACGAAGTAGTGCGAAAGAAATGAACGTTTATATTTTGATGAATGGGATAATTCAAATTAAGCATAGTTAAAATTAACTTGCTCATACTTGAACAACTCCCTATCAAAAAAACACAAGAATGAAGAATACGAAGATATCAAAATAAAAGACCAAGTCATCAGGTTATATTCTTTTCGCGAACATTTCACAAATCCTTACAGTTATGTACATTCTAAGAAGCCACTAGTGTCATGAAATCCTGACTGCTTGATCGGCCAGCTCGTGTGGGGTATAACGTACATGCAGATGAATTGGAAGAGCCCCCTGCAAAACTGTGTGGTTCGCCCAGGGCGTTTCTTGCGCCCTCCGACATCTTCCACACACTCTCTGAAGGAAACTCCCCGCTCCTCTCCTATCTCTTACGTTCTCTGAAGGGCCCTGCGAGGGCACGGGGCGTGCCTAAGGACGCGTCACTTCAAATCCAAAGGCGCTCCTTAGCGCCCACACCCCTCCTTCCCTTCCCCGCCCTCGCCAGGGTACACTCCCTTATCCTCCGGCGCGACTCCTTGCTTATCCCTCCCCCGCTCCCGATCTCCCCCGCGCCTCGAGAGTCAAAATGTTAACGAGCTCGCACTCCGGTCTCACACCGCGGGAAGACGAGAGGACGTAATACTGCGTATTATGACGGGATTACTGCGCTCCTTCCCACACACGATGGCGTCAGTTTCAGGGAAAGGCGAAGGAGAATCGAAATGCGGAGGTTCACCGCTTGCAGAGAGAGAACTTCAGTACTCCTAGAACGGCACATAAAAACGTGCCCATGGAGTAGTAAAAGCTTACCACACTCAGTGAGACATGTATAAAAGAAGTAACAGAGGAGAAAATGTTAAAAGCAGAGGAAATGTGGCTCTACCGCGGAAGAATGGAAATAATGATTTGAACGAGTGGCCAATTAAGAGATACTTCGAGGAGTGGGTGAAGAGATAAGCAACTGAAAGTACTTGGTAAGAGGTGAGGAAAACTAATAGGAAATAATGGTTTGCTAAAGGCCGTAATGAACCGAATTGCAGTGGCAAAGAAGCGAGGAAAAAGATCAAGAAGTATTACGAATAGCAGCAGAGGAAAGACGTCAGTCCAATGACCTAATGAAGAATGAAGGGGTAGACGAGAAACAAGATAGATAGGGGGTTTGCTTCGAACTAATCATCGAAAGTGATGATGATTTTGCTGACTGCTAAAGATATGATGCCTGAGGTTTCATAGCATACGCAAATAACAATCATCTAGAATATTTCAAGTAGAACTATGCTTCCAAATATTTTGATTTTACTAAAAAACATAATTAAAAAATAATTGTAAAGTTCTTTCGAAAAAAATATGTAACGATGCATTGGACATCTAGGGGAGGCATTATTTTAATTGAAATATCTCTAAATTAACTCATCTCGAACTTATTTAACATACTTATCTAAAATGAAATCCATATTGATGTAACGGTCTCTTTGATAATGAAGAAAGTTATATTGCCAACAAAATAAATATGGTATCGCAGCAATGCTTTCCGGTCTTCCTCTCTTAGCATTTAGCCATCGCAGCTCTGCTTTCATCACCATGATACTATGCGCAACTTTATCATACAGATTATTTTACGCGAGTGGTGGGCTTCCACAGTGAGGGTCCGAAGATACTCAGACCTGATGATTACTATCCCCACCTGAGGGTGCGGTATACACCACAACGAGATCAAACACAGACCTACGGCAATGCTTGCGAAGCCCGGAGTGCCCATTTAATTTTTTTCCTCGAAAACCCTAAAATGGCGACTCACCACAGCAGCAGTTGCGAGGCCATACTATCGCAGAGCACTTGCATTGGATGTGATGTTATGCTATTCCTCTCTAAGCTCAATCTACATCGAAGGAAAACCACGCCTCCCCAGGATATTAAGGTGCACGTTAAGTTAATGCTGGCCGGCCTGTAATTCCATTCCAAATGATAGGCAAAGGCACACAATATTCAATAAAGCCTGCCTTAAATCCTCCGTGATGCTCAAAAGTCAAGCTACAAGTCAAGGAGTGTTCTATGAAGTCATGTTATGAGCACATGAAAAACAACTAGGTATAAACATGAATATTCTCTCTACAACTACATCCGTACTCCACAGAACCAATGACATGACGCCGTAAATGTATACAACACCAAACACAAACATGCACAGATACTGCCTAAACTCAAGGGGCTATTCGTATGCTCTTCGGTGGGGTGCACGTAGACAATTGCGACCGCCTTCTGTTGTGATGAAGAGCAAGGCTCCTCCGAAATAGTAATTATGGATAGCGAAGGCAGTGTACTCAATGGATTAATCTAGGGGAAAGGGAGTGGAAAATTATCTGTTTTCAATAACAAATTGCCTCGATGAATCAATTCAATCGATAATCGCGTATAACCGTTTACAGTCAACTTCTGGACGGGTAGAAAATAGGCCGTTTCAAAATTATACTACTCATCTGAACACGGATAATGAATGCTCTGTAAAAATGGAATATGTCAAATAATTCATTAGCCTATAATGACATACCAAAAAGCATTCATTTTAACTAAAATGGATAATCATTGATAGTCCTCGTACTTTGTACTTTTATCGAGGGTTACTGTGAAATTTCAGAGCACAGAAGTATTAAGACAAATTAATTGAGTAATTCAAAATGAAAAAATACGTTATTACTTACATTTATAATATTTGTATTGCTCACCTGGCAACAAAATGATTTTGGAAGAAAAATTTTGGTTTAAAATTCAAATGCGTGGCGTTTTGTCGTGCTATAAGTAGTCAAAACGGCTGATATCTTTGTCGATTGTAACGAAAATTCCATTAAAAAGTTAATTAGTGCATACTTCATGATTAATAAGACAAGAGACAAAACATTCTAAACATAAAATATAACGAAAGGGAATCAAAGAAAGATATCATTTAAACGTCTTCTTTCCGTAAATAAAGAACAGTGGAAAGGTACATTGTGCTTTTCATTTAATGAACATGAACTTCCACAAAGTTTAGCCGGGAATAATTGAATATTTGTCTTCTTTCCGGTTGATACTACGTAATATTTTTTAAGGATTTAAGTAACTAATCTGTTATAATAAAATCATGCCTTGAAACTTATTACCTACCTTTAAGTCTGCGTTGGTGAGAAGTAGAATTCTGCTGTTTCCACTCCAAGGACTACCAAGTCCCCACACTGAAATAAAAAAAAGTGTCAAAAATGCGAAAGGAAAAGGAAATGATTATTTGATTTATAATACCCTTATCATAGCCAATATACGAAAGTAATAATGATGGCTACAAAATAGGGTTAAAAACACCAAATATTATAAAAATTATCATCACTGAATCAAGGCCGTGATTAGAGGTCAGTAAGTACACTGAGCCATGGAAACTGTAAAATATATTTACCAAATTATTTACCACTACCAACCAAAGTTGCGAGGATTTTAAAGAGATTTCAGCTATCATTTGGCTGATTACTACTCTACCTACTTGCATCTCGTAAAATACAACTTCTTCGCCACTTTTTTGGGTGCTCATGTAGTATTTGCAGCATATGTTTCCCAAATGTACTACTTGGACTTGTGGATGCTAAAAAGGATCAAGTCATAAGAGAAGCATAAATTTTTTTGAGTCATTGTAAAGAATTCAGTAATGTGAAATTAAGAAATCACTTTATCCATAGCTTTATGCGCACAAGATATGCTTCATATCCGAAAACTCAAAAATCAGGGGCCCCCGCCACACGCCCTTGCGGCGGCTTGCGGGGTATTATGTAGATGTAGATGTACAATAAAACGTACTGGCAGAACCAGGAAGGGCGATTTGGCGCTTACGTTCTTTCCAATTGATATGAGCTCGAACTTACTGAACAAAAAAGCAGCTAAGTTTTTTTCAATTAAAGAGCAGCGAAATTACCACATTGGAATACCCTTTAAAGAAGCATATAATATCATATCCTAATATCCGGTTACATGTAAACATTTAATACCTAGATGAGAATGAGTCGTAGAGTTGCGGAAAATAAAATTTCAGATTTATTACAACTAGAATGAGAAGAGAAACTACAAAAATATAGAAAGTAAATTCTATCTTTTTGGTAAATCTTAGGAAAATAATCGTATGCTAACAGATATAGAGATCACACTATAGCTCATTGGCGGCGGATGAAAATATATACTAAATGAAAAGTTTTAGTGGTCCAAAACATAAATTTTGAGAAGTAAATCTGATTGTATTTTTATTAATTTTTGCCACGGATAACCCAAGATGTGGTAAATCAAAAGTTGACTAAAGCGATATATTGAATTTTTAAGAGTTCATTGACGGTAAAGTCAAACAATTACTGCACACAAAATACTGTGTGAGTAAAAATTCTTGTACCTGGGGCCTACCATCAACTCAACTAAACACTTAATTAATCACGGGCTTGATTCGAAATTCTATGCATTTACTTCAATGTTCACAGACCATTTGTTTCAAGTAAATTATATAAAATCATTATAAACCTAAGGTAAGATAAGTACTAATATAGCTAAATTTTATGTGTTTATTTTAGGATACTGATGTTTCAACGGGTCACATATTTTGCTACAGTTCATCCATAACATCAAGTGGCATCATAGAAGAATATTTTACCACTATTTTTTCATCTTAATTTTTACCAGTCAAAGTAAAAAAAACAATTCATGCGATATTCCGCCCATAACTAAAGTTAAAAAGATAATCTAATATTTTACATAAAAATACCCCAATCGCAGTTAATTCTCAATATCTTCACTTTTTAATTGATATCGAGCTTTTTTCATACAAATTAGGCGTATAGCTGATTTTTAATGTAAATATTTTCCAAGCGTTATTTTGGGAAATATTATTGCCTCTTTTAATAGTTACAGCTTGTATTTCAACTATTAAAATAGGCCTAGAAAAACCTATGCATTTATAAACTATCGTTTTTAATGCAGACAAACTTCATAAACATTACGTTCCTCATTAACACTTCTATTACAAACTAATTATACCCAATACCTCCAGCAAAGTGTCATAAGAAATATAATTTTTTCCCAGTAAAAATTAAGTTTTTAGGAAAATAAATATCTCAAATATCGAAATATTCAGTGATTACATAGCAAAAGACCCTCTCGAGAATAAAGGAAGCACCTAGAGCAGGGGTCACGGCTTAGCCGCTGACAGAGTGAGACATCGCCGCCGCCCCTACATCAGGCTACGACGGATGATCCCCCCCCAGGCGGATTTGCATCCCTTCAGTCTCTCTCCACACACTCGGGAGGCGGGGAGACTCGCGAAAGCAAGTGAGGGAAGGAGAGGTTGCTTAGTAGGAGTTTGCTCCCCTCGCGACCGAGCCTTGTTTACCTCTTGGCGTGCACCAGAGAAGACGGCCCATGAGATTGCAAACAGGAGGGTGGAAGGAAGGGGTCGAGCACCCAACCCCATTTTTTCCTCCCTTTCCCCCTCCGCCTTCTCGGTGGGTGAACATCCCCGAGCGTCGTCGTCACACCCTCCCTCCTCCCCTTTTACGCCCCTCCCTTCACCTCCTTCTACCCGCAAACTACGGACTTCTTGATTCTCCTCACAACCCCATCCCTTCTTGCAATTCCACCCGAAATAATCTCCCAACCCGAGTCCCCTCCCCGCTCCCAGCACTCCCTCCCTTCGTCAACCTCGAATTCCTTTTCCACGGGACGCCCGGAGGCGCAGTCCAAAATTCGTGTAACCCACGCCATTCGAGTGTCTACTTCCTTGTCTGAACGCTCCTAAAACGCTCCGTCACGAACGGCTGGAAAATGGCACTCTGAGGTGACGTGACGTGGTTGAACCAAGACACGGACCCAGTTACCACATTCGAAATGTTATTCCATATTATCCTTTGAGCTACACTAGCGTGCACCTCGAAAGGGTAAACTCGATGAGTGAATATACTATCGAATAGAGTCAACCAAAGCAATGCTTTGTTTGTGGAGTGAGGGTACAGCTCACCTCTAAGGATCGTCAAATCTAGAGATTCAGCGAAGTATGGAAGGTGTACGCCTCTCCTTGCTGTTTCCTTGGAAGATAATCTTTCTTTCATTAAAATATTACTCAACATGTAAATGGTGTACATGGGCATCAATCTCGGGACTCTACGGTTAGCAGCTAAAATCGCTCTTTCCAATAAAAATCAGAGCCTTAAAAAAATACGAACTCCGTTAAAAACCTTCAACTTCCAATAGAATACAGCAATCAATCGTAATTCATCAAGCAAAAACGCTGTGCAATACCTTTGGTTCAATTTGATATATATATATATATATATATATATATATATATTTGGTCCTTTGAAAGTAATTGTTTGCACATTCTCTCATTAGGTGTCAGTTTTTTTTATTTTTCAAAGTTACATGCTGACATCCATTTTGGTTATTATCAATCAATGGGAATGTTTGATACTTGCTCCTTTTCAAAACTCGTCTGTGTGATGGCGTCACGTTATAAATAGTAATGAAGATAACAAAAAAGAAAAAACCACGATTATATTTCCCGTGATAAGTATGGATGTACATAAAGAGATAACAAACCCTGGAAACTACGGGACTAGGCTCACAGAGGGCGGACCGAGGAATTTGGAGAAGGTAGGGTTTAGCTTAAGAACGTGATAGAAAGAGCATCAGATGTAACTGTAGGAATGTTATAGGATAATACTTTTAGAAGGCATGGACCACGGGAGAGATGCTAAAGAGGGTTCATGAAAGTAGAAATGGAAGGGTGTAAACAGGAAATTAGGAGATAAATATGCAGAGAGCTAAGCAATCAACTTTGCAGAGAAACAAATAAGTCCAAGGAAATCTAATACCATGGTGAAAACATTAATTAAGGTAGATAAATAAATTTCAGATGCATGGAAATGTTAAGCGCTATATAAGAATGTGAGAGAAACATCAGAGTTAGGGAAGGGAAACCAATAGCTAAAATAAGGAATAAGATCGGTATTATGTCAGCCAGTTTAGACGTAGGTGAGAATAGCATGAGTCCAAAACAACTATATAGAGAAACAAAATATACCCTAAGCGAGATGGATTTGAATAAAGCAGTAGCCGCAAAACGACTGCAGAGTTAGAGAAAACAGGAAAAAAGGGATTCTTTGAAATCATCCACATTATTTATATCAGAAAAACAATTTGGCCGAATGATTCCTTTATGTCACTTTTGATTCAAATCTGAATAAGTGCACTGCAGTTATATGTAAAAACTATAAAATGATAAGTCTAGTTTCAGATCCAGCAAAGTTGTTCTAAGAATCATTAAAAGAAGGTTATAAAATATTGCATAAGGTCAAATAGACGAATATTAGTTCAGATTTAGAAAGGGAAAAGGGACGCGTGACGCTATTGCAACTTTGAGTAGATTAGTCCAAAGAAACGTGGAATTCAATCAGGATGATTTTGCGTGCTACATAATTTTTGAAAAAGCGTTTGACCGTGTGGAGTGAGAAAAGTTCATGGAGAAAATGAGGAAAAAAAACAACGGAGGATATACGACTTATTCGAAACTTACACATGAATCAGGCAGTGGAAGCAAAGTAAACAAAGGAAGTAACGGGATGAGTAGGGATTGGCAAGGGAGTGAGCCAGTTGCCCGTTATCGCCGGTATTTGTTAAAATAGTCGTATATGTTAAGGAAATTTCAAGGGTAGCACTGGAAGGGATGGGGCTGGGAGTTGAAGTGTGCGGCCAGATGATTAAGTTAGGTTTTCAGATGTTCAAGCTGTAGCAACTAAGTCAACTAAAGAATAGCAGGTATTATTGAGAGCCTCAAAGGGAAAATTTGAGAGACATGAGATGGGAAAAAACCACAAGATACAACTAAAATAGAAGTTTCAAGAATTAGGATGGATAAGTTAACCATCAAAGTAGGATGGAATAAAATAATGAAGTATGGGAGCATAAAGGGAGGATTTGAAGCGGAAAATTTATCGGGGCAATATTTTAGAGGAAAAGGGCTATGCTTTATCAGTGGAGATATCAGGAGAAGAGTTTTGTTAGCAAAAGAGACATTGACAAGAAAAAGAAAACTGATGACATAGACTGAGTGATGATGAGAAGAAAACATTGATCTGTGGAGTTCTTTGCGGATGTCAGACATGGCATTTGAGGCGATAGGATGAGCGTAGATTGGAGATTTTTAAGACGCGGGTACGACGGAGCATGGAGAGAGAGAAAGAGGAAAATACCGAGGTTTTAAATAGAATGAGCGAAGAGAGGAAATTAGAGGAGAAGATCTAAAAAAAGCAGAGAAAGTGGAAGAAGGAAATATTGAAAGATGAGTAGGTGGTACGTTGAACGTGGTGACAATAGGCCAAGGGGATGATGAGTAACCGAGGTAGAATCTGGGGTGGGAATCATTAGAAGAGAGACGATTCAATGCAAGACTGAAATTATTAAATAAATTCAGATCCGCATGTTTCAGCACCGAGGTCTCGCAGATTATTCGTACTCCTACATACATTGGTCGCTTGGATCATGCATATAAAATTCGGGAAATAGATGCCAGGACTAGCCGACTCAAGGACTCCTTCTTCCCACGGACAATACGGGATAGCAACTGTAGGATTATAGATAGTAAAAATTCCACTTGCCACCCTCAGTGTCTAAAAAAAAATTAGTTCTACTTAAATGCATGCTCCTCCACTAACCTTATGTGTTTTGTTATAATAACCCATTCTTTCCGCATGACATCATTCGTGTTCTGTTCATCTGTTTTTAAGTTTCCCTTTCAGTCCCTCTTCCCTCCCGGCGGGGGGAAATTCCTGCTACCTGCAACGTTGGGTCGAATTCCCTTCCTTTTACTGTCTCTTTGGGGGGTTGAGTGTTTTGTGGTGCATTTTCATGTGGTAGTGATGTTTCACATTCTTGCTTGTTGTGTCCTGGCTTGCGTGTTTTAGGATGGCTTTGGTGCTGTATCCTGGGGTGCAGTTTTTTGTTGTTTTGCGGTGTATGTGTTTGCATGAGTATTGGATGGAGGGAGTTTTGCATGAGTGTGTGCGCTGCTGGGGTGTAATTTTCCGTGTTGTTTTTTGCATGTGGTATTTTTCGTTTTTACGGTTGGTGACCTAACACCCCCCGCCACACGCCCTTGCGGCGGCTTGCGGGGTATTATGTAGATGTAGATGTAGAAGACGCATTTGGTAGCATAAAATCTGACGGTAGTTTTGTAAAAAGAAAGGTATAACTCAAGGCAAATGAAAAATGTTCACCCAATACTTAGATCTAAATAGCCCTTAGAAACCATCCAAAGTCTACGTTTAAATGTGTAGAATATCTTTAATTAGGTTAAATATACATACGTAACTTGAATGAGATTATTCAATAATTTAAAGATGCATTTATAAACATAATTTAACATTCGCCTAGAGTTCAAATACTCGAGGAAAGTTAAAATTTATGGATGGAAGATTTTTACAAATCACACCGAGAAAATTAATGAGTACTCTCCATCTGCGACTTAAAATACAGGAGATACTAGGAAGTTGACGACCCCAACAAAACGCGGGTAAGGCCCGTTCAACTACCCCTCCGAATCGTACGTATGCATCAGAGGATGCGTAACAAAACCTCGTACTAGCCTGGAAGGGGGTTGATATTACTTGCTAATCTTTCTATCTACCTCGTAACATCATACCACAGCGGAAAAATAAACTTTATTATCTTTCTCCCCACACCATCTCTATCTCCATCCCCCTCGACGCCACCATATCGATTCCCTCTCAAAAAGCGCCTCGCCCAACAATGCACACATACACCCCCGCCGTACCGACTTTTTCCCTCCACCACATAACCCTTTTGCATCCATACCCACTCCTACAGAGCGTCTGGTATTACTACAGTAAATTATGCTGATACCTTGTGCTTAAAGTTACAAAAATATAATTTTAACGACGAAATGATCAGAAAACTGTGCGTGTTACAAACTATTCTGGAATTACCATTTTTCATGTTTTTCGGTTTTTGTCACGTTTTTTGTAATTCAATCCACCATCGCTTTCCGCCTGCGTGGTTTTCCCTCCACCCCATAATTCCAGTTACAAACGTGACTTTCGAACATTTCGATCCGGGGGATGAATACAGCTTACAAATTTTAGATTGCACGTTAACGAAATTTATATCATGCGGTGACAGACACTAAGGAGGGGATTTATTATCAAAAATTTGGGTGGTCAAATTCATACACCATATAGTCAAAAATATCGGACTAGTAAAAAGTGAAGAACATAGGAGATGATAAGGGTTTTTGAAATGGATGTTAAATGTAAAAAATGTGATAAATGTACAAAATTTCTAAAATAATTACGGCATATATATATATATATATATATATATATATATATATATATACATACATCAAACCAGTTCTTTCAGCAATTTATGGTGCATCATCTAGGTAAAAATGTTTTTACTACATCACTTTTTTAAATATTATCACCGCCACAAAGTGCATCTAATAAATTGTTAATTATTTATTTTGTAACAGTTATCAGTTATTTTTTTGACAAAATGGTTAAACTTTGAAAGCAATTCTTCACTTTTAGAGTTCTGAAGCAGAATTTTCAAAATATTTAATCAAGAGGTGTTCTTTTGATTTCGAATTATTAATAAACTATGCCCGATATATCCAAATTGATCCAATCCAATTGTATGATTTCAACAAATCATACATTGGACGTTAACGCACAATTCCAAACTTGCTCAAAAGCCACGATGTCGTCGGAAATATCAAAAGTTAAATAAATAAAATCTACTGCACGAGCGAAGGCACCGAGTCTCACGATTGCGTATTATCAGCTACCGTTTTTTCAAAATATTGTTGATATTATTGAAATATGCCAAAACGTTGTATGAATAAAAAGAATCATTTTTTATTGCTCCATATAAAAGGTCTGGAACGTTTGCCTTGTTGATAAATTTTTCTTCTTACCCTTGATAGCATTAAAATCTGCATCTCAGTCTCACCTTCGTTTTTACCCAACCCGATACCACCCACCTCCGAAAGGTACGAGATAAGGTCGTATACATGTAGATATTATTCAAAATCACAACCAACGACGTGTTAAAAATGTTTAAATTCTGAGTGATGTCAATAACTATGACCACTGATAGTATATCAATTCGTATGCCTCGTCATCATTTGCTCCACGCAAAGCTCGATCTCCTGCCGCAAACGCACCCCCCTCCTCCTTACTCCTCCTCAACCCCTTTCCCCCTCTTTTATTTTTTCAAACTCCCAGCCCATCTTCGCTCACGCGCGCCAAAAGAACATACACGCGCGCATACGCGGATACCCTGACCAACCCCCACCTACCAAGTCACCAATACCCCCCGCACTCTCCCCCACCAACCCCCTGCCACCGGATACACCACCGTGCGCCGTGTTTACGAGGTGACGGAATTTCAATCGTTCGCGTTTTCACTTCCATGTGCTCACCCCCCTCCCACTCTCTCCCCTCCCCCTACCCAGCCAACCAGCCTCCCTTCCCCCATCCCTAGACCGCACCCCCGCTTCCTACTTTCCGCTTTGACTGCGCTCTCGCACACCGTGCGTCTGTTGACACGACATATTTCATGAAAGAGGGGTTTGGTTGGGAAGGAGGGTGAGGGAGGAAAACCGCATACGTTTATTTTTTCGCTTTATTTTCCTGAAAAGCAGATGCTTCCTCCACACGCCCCATTCCCCCTCCCTCGGCCCCCTACCACCGGTTGGCGTGGACTTTTATTTTTTTCTGCTTGTATACATTTTCCGCCGACGATGGTTGGTGAAGAAAAAAAACATGCTACCAGCTAAAAAAAACCATGTGCATCATCCTTAAGAGTCGCCGTGGCCCCACCAAAACATTTCCTTGCCGTGCATGCAATTTTGTTTATGCATGCATAATCAGTCATACAATTACGCTGAAAAGGTTGGTTGCAATTTTACAAAACAAATCTATAGTTTTTGCACCTATGCTTAAACACTGGAACTAGCATTATACTTGAACGTTGTGACCAAAGACACGGACTGGTGATACATCATGTCAAACAAATGTTAGGCAGACAAAGATGAATACAGATGAATTGTATACGGACGTTTCCAGACCTGCCGCAGACCTAATCTTCAGTGAAAAAACGTTCTTATTAAAAAAAATAGTATTGAAATACACAAGGAAGGCACAAGAAATAGCATAGACACGTAAAGAGGAGAACAAATTTTAAGAATTCCTTTTCCCAAAAGTTGCGATAGCAAAACTTCACTCAGCGACAGGTTCATGAACAAGGCTTTGCCACAAACAACGTCAAACTTGGGGCGATGATTCCTCTAGATTTCCAAATAAAACTGCAGAAAACGCAATAATAACATTAGCATGAGAAATTCCAGTGGAAAAGTTTTATTCCTCCGACAACTCCAGAGTTATTTTTTTACTAAAAATCTCTAATACCCCCCTTCTTCAAGCGTAAATTATATATTTTCCTTCCTCTTTGAGTAAAAAACTTAATTCCAGGGGTCTACACTGTTAAAGAGGAACTTTTTTTGGGCAAAAATATTTAATTGCAGAGTTTCAGTTTGGTAAATAGTAAATTATATGTTGGCTGGTATATCCACCCACAATCACAAATTTACTCTCGAAACAACTTAGTATCTCATTATTTAGCAGTAACGTCAAAAGTCTCTAAAAGGTGAAGCCTTGTTTATAAAGACATCAGGTTTAAACAAAATATCCTAACACGTAAGTTCTAGAGGATAATTTCAAGTAGATATTTCAAGAAGATAATTTCAAGAAGATAATTTCAAAAGACGATAGTTTCAAGAAGGCGTGATTTACCCTTTGCTACAAAGAAGCGATCTTTAACCCCGAAAGACCCCATAATTTCAATGCGTCACCAGTGATGCATTTGCTTATGCGCTTGGAAGACGACGCACGTTTCCAGTTAAACCTAAAATTTATTTCCAGTTACACCCATAGTGAATGTACAAATTACGCTAATTTTTGTCAACGCATAAGCTTTTGGCATCATATGCGGCATACTTTAGTTTTCTTCGTTGAATTACCTATTATATTACTAATTAAAAATTAAAAAGAATAACTATTAAGCTGATGGAACCATACCACGCGGTCTTGAAGCATTCAGAATAAAGAAACACGAAGTAAGAAAATGCTACGATGGACAAAGACCGAAAAATATTCTCGTTCTGTAACTTCTTGTACTTCTGATTAGATATTGCCATTAGGCATCTATCTTTAAAAGAGAATTTTGAAGTCATCTTAAGAACGCTGATTCAAGAGAAGAAAATCTTCATGGTTCGTGAAAAATTGCTTCTACGGAAGATAAATATTCACACAATTGGTACACTCTGATGTGGATAATTGAAAGTCAAAACAACGCTAAACTAGAACAAAATCAAATTTATAGATTGATTTCTTTTATGTTATTGATTAAATGTCCCCGGTGGCATAATGTTGATAGATCTGGAAATGGTGGTACATTATGGGAGGTGGATGGTAAAAATGATGGATTCAGTGAATTGCCGCTCCATATTTCTCAATGAAGGGCCAAAACATAAGGAGAGAAACGCCAACATGTAATTACACACCTCTTTTGCCACGGTTTTCTTTTCCTACTCGCATTCACTCAACAGCCCCTCCCGCACGCCCTCGCAACGTGATTTAATTTGGAAACATATCCGAAGAATCTCCTTCGGATATGTTTCCAAATAAATTCGGCGGGCCAATCGGTCTTTTTAAAATGAGAATCGATACTTAATAGACAGAAAAATAAGGGGGTACAGATTGGCTACGCCTTTTAGAAAACTGAGAACCAAGGAAAATTAATTCTTAAAAATCACACGGGGAATAGCAAATTAATGTTTCAGAATAATTAAAAACTTAAAATATACTTTTATTATATTTCATTTAAATTTAATATTAAATCAAAATTATATTTAGTATAAAATAATGAATTTTCATCAATATTTAAAAAATATAGCCTTCTGTAATCAAACTGATGCCTAACAGCATCGAATCCAAATGTGATCAAAAATAAAAAAATGAAAAATAATTGTTATCGAGTCACTCTTTTATCAAAGATGAACAAATATTTCTGCTTAAAATCAAAGTGTATGGCGTCTCGTTTATGCATATGCCTTCCATGTGATAGGTGGATTGACCAAGGTCTACTTCTCAGTAATTACCACTTGAGAGTAATTTTTGATAACGTGAGGTGGAGGTCACCCCGCACCAAGTCCCATGCCACGTAAGATTCGCCATTCAATAGGGCGGCCAACAAGGGCCGCCAAATCCCTGCGCCTACATTCCTAGGATGTTGTGCCAACCAGAAACTCGCGTTCCTTGGATTAATGCATAGGATATTGCCCTAAGCTATGGCATAGTAATTATCTTTCACCCTTGGTATCGATTTTAAATATTTTAATACGAAACTGTTCCCGTTTGTTACTCGGTCCTCACTACTTGGCGTTAAGTTCCCATTAAAAAATCATCCCCAGAGCTCTCAATGGTACGTTCACGGTTCTTCTGCGGTCTCCGGCTGCACTGGAGGACCCTTGTGTGTGGAGTGAGTGACAGCGATGAAGGGTCGGTTGCGAGGGTGCTCGCTGCGGTGAGGGAGAGGCCGAGGGAAGAACTGGGGCTCCAAAGATAGACATCCTAGCGGCGACAGCGCTCGCTAAGAATGCATGAACCCTCCCTAACGAACGCGGGAGTTCGTGATTGCGCCCCTAGGTTTGAATGAGGTCACCGAGACAAGGGATTGAGTGCATGACGAGCCTTCGCGAAACAAGAAAGCGTCCCTATCTTTCAATCTGCTCAGAGAACAGGGTCTCCGAGGGTCATGCCCACTCCTTCCAAAGTGCGAGCACCAAAGTCAGTACGTGTCTGAAAAACGTTTTTGATTCGCTGTCATCAGGGATGGGGAAGCTTACGTAATGGGAATTAGCATAACTCAAAGTCATTCGCAAAGTGTTAGCTCAACTGAACCCCTGTTGGAATTTCACATAGTAGTCTGAACTGTATTCAAATTTGAAATTGACTCATTTCCGTGCAGAATGTTATGATAATACCTCCTCTCGCTAAATTACCGTGGCTATTTTAATTTAATTCGTGTAGGGTGGCTATGAATAAAAGACCAAATTAATTAGGTCTCAAGTTGAAAATTCTTGAAACAGAGAACTTAATGGTTTGGAAAAAGAAATTTATTAGGTAAAAATAAATTTATAGTGACTGATATTTTAAATTTAAAATATTTATAATAAGTGAATATTTAAAATGGAGAATTTCATTCATTGAGAAATAACGTACTCGCATGCAACCGAAAGTAACGGCTTTTCAAATGAAAAACCCATGATCGTTATTTTTTTTATTTCTTGAGCTACAAATAATTTTATATTTTACAATTTCCTTGCCAATGGGGGAAATTATACAAATATTACCGGGATAAATATATTTCAAGTTTTTTATATTTGCTTGCGATAGAAATGAGACCACGAATAATACTCTAAAAGAGCTAAAAAGTAATGTTGTAAAGGTGAACACTGAAAATTAGGGTAAACCATCTAAATGAGTGAATTTTAATCTCACCTTCAAAATAATTTATAGCCGGTTTACTCCGAAACTCAATTTTGATTTAAGTGAGAAATTGAGAAGAGGAACTAACACGCGCGTGCTAAGGCTCAAAATGAGCGGGAAGGCGCAAAATTGGACTCAAAACAAGTTTTTCATGGAATCGCCTTAAGAGGTTGATATCTTTTAATAATTGAAGGGATCCAATTTTGACATCATAAGCATAGCTAGCCTTGTTCTAGATGATTAATGCATACATTAAATGAGATTTTGACCGAAGGCTAGCTTGGAACTCCAACAGTGATCTGCCCATGGTGTGAGAGACTAGACTGGCGAAACGGTAGCCATGCACTGCATCGGTTACCGCATGTAAAGCTGTATTTGGCGGATGGCTCTTCAACATGCGGAGATTACACCGCTTCGTAGCGCGAGCTTTGACTGTCGTTTCTCGGTAAATCAGCTTCACCATCATTGCTCCGCAAACCGTTGCATGGTTATAGTCCACCTTTTTTGTCACCATGAAAAGCTTTCCACTCCGCATAACCATACAAAAACATTGATTTTAAATATCTGCTTTCCGCCCTTCCCAACTCGGTTATGTTTATTTTTATATCGCATTACCACAAATTCAACATCCAGCATGAGTTCAGTACGACGGCATTAGAGACTAGAATGAGCGGAACATAAAAAATATTTTTATGTACATACAGATGTCGTCCCCCTGCTGAGCCAACTTTCAGGAAAACTAAAAAAGATACATCTCAGCCATTTAATGATACATCGCATGGAACGAATGGCCCCGGATGTAACTTTTTGTCGACGCACATTTAAAAAAAATTCTTAAAAAAAGATAAGTCAGAAAAAATTTTTACGCAACCACACAACTGAACAACATTCCAACCAGTTAAAAACAGCCTCTTCTACACTCGAGTTTCGAAATACTATACCATGATATACAAAAATCTGATTGAAAAACAGGCAAAAGTGATTGAAACAGTCGATTGAACTCTAATACCATTGTTTCTAAGCTCTCATAAGCAGCCACACGTTAATGGGTAGATGCGTATATGATCAAACGAATATCCAAGACGGCAGCTTACGGAAGTTTGAAGAAAACAGATTAAATCATGTAAAACTCCAACGCAATAGCTTAAAAAAAATTTATTTTCTAATGACATAAAAATTCAGGCTTCATAAAAAAATGAACATTTTTTTGTGGCTCAAGTTCTCTGGCTCGAGAATGTTTTTAGCGGAATCCTGAATCTGGACACAATTTTTTCAAAGTAAGGTTTAAGGTTTCCATTAAAAAAAAGAATCACCCAGTCATCGAATGCATGAGATGAGGGTGGGTTGCCGTCGAGGCACCTAAAAAAATATATTGAGGGGTGGACATCGTACTCTCCTGCCACCTGCCGCGAGGATGAGGAACTAGCTCGACCATGGAGAGTCCTGATGTCCATCAGTTTTCCCGCTTGTCGATTGCTTCTCACTTCCCCCCCTACACGCCCCCTGCGCCACCTTTGCGATGGCCAGTTCGACAAGTACACCAGAAACGATACTTTCATATTTTTCATGCCGTTCCCTTGTATGACAGGCAATATCAGGAGAAGCCTAGAAAATTGGCAATGAATGGAAAATTTCTCTCTTTCACTGATATCACTCATATTTTCCTTTCCGTACATACTTATTCCTCTTCTTAAACCATCCATTCATTTTTCCATGCATTAACCGAGATTCATGCATGAAATATGACTCAAACACTCCTCCGAACACTCCGCGAGCATATATTCACCGCATTCAGCCTAGCATCATGCTAATTCTAGACCACCGAATTATTACTATTGGGGATTACGCTTTTACACACTACGAATGATGCCTCAGACAAATATGCATTCATTGATGCAATCTTAATATTATAACACATAAAATTTCTGCCTGCGGTCTAAAGCCTTAGGACCTCTTAATTTTTCCTACCATGTTGGGAGAAAACGCAGGAAAAATTATGGGGCAGAAAATTTCGCCTTGAGAATAATGCTCTCTCTAAGAATTTCACTCTCTCCCTGCCTCTTGTTGAGGCTTACTTCTGGGCCTCTGTGCTTGTTATTCCCTATTAAAGTGTATTGTGTGGTGTTCGCTTCAATTTTGTGAAATAGTTTCGTTTATTTAGTTTTGTATTTGTTTTTGTTAGTTATGAATAGTGTGGTGGTAATTTTAGTGGGTATTCTTAGTGGCTTGTAGTTATTTATTTCCCGCTCCTCTGACTTATTATTAGGTGAGTGATCTCTTTCTTTTTCTCTTATTTTTCATTGAGCAGCCACACAAACTTCAGAGTTCATTATAATTTTAATAGATTCGTGCAATTTAATTTCAAGTACTGCCTTGTAAAGAAAACATTTTTTTAGCATTGCACATTTAGGTTAGTTTTTTTGGGGGGAGGAGGAAATCGTTTATTAAACTAGTATGGCTTCAACTAGGTCTCCTGCTACCATGCTAAAAACGCTGGTGAATGCGCGGCCCTAAGGGTTCGTACCGCCACGTTGGAGAAAAAGGTGCTGGAATTTCAATCATAGATGGTCGGGCTTCTCTCAAGGGAGATCGAGCTAAGAGTGGGAATGCGAGAGTCCACCACGCCAATAGGGCCGCACGGGTTCACCCTAATGCAAAAGGTGTCTGTGCGATCAAGGACCTACCTCGTGCCCCATATCTCAATGCAGTGTCACACCTCCGTTAATCGGGCGATTGGAGGGTTGTCTCTCGGGGTAAAGGGGATATAACGCTGCGGTGGGGATTGAACCCTGAAAATTCAGTTCCTATTCCTGTCTCCAATAGGTACCTGGCGCTGTCAGATTAGAGTAATAGAGTATCTAAAGCCACTACCCGTACCCCGGGGGTTGCGCCTACAGTAAGACGTCAGAGGACGGGAAGGATGGGAATGGTAGTGATAGGTAATCCAAATGTCCGCAATGCGATGGTCCCATTGAAGGAAAGGACGCACGGTGTGGGCGTCGATCAACGGGTTACCGCCTGGCGTATACCAGGTGGAGGAGTTCCTCAGGTGACGAAGGCAATCGAGGCGGCGGTCTAGGGCACGAAGTGCTCTCGGCTGCAGGTCGTGGCCCATGTGGGCACCAACGACGTAACGGACCGTGGATCCGAGGAGGTCTTCCATTCCCTTAAGAAACTGAGGTGAAGCGTGTTTGGGGTGTCGAGGGTGTACGGATGGGTTTAACGGTCTGCAGCATTGTTCCGAGGGATGATCGTGGGTCTCTTGTTTGGAGCCGAGTGGAAGGCATAAACCAGAGACTTTCGCGAATCTGCTCCAACATAGGAGCCCCCTTCATGGACCTAAGGCCAATCCTCCGATCGTGTAGGGCTCCCCTGAACCGATCCGGGGTTCATTACGCGGCGGAAGAAGATCCAAAATTATTCTGCTGATATAGTATTAGGCACAGAGAGTTGGCTGTGCAATAGTATAAATGACCTAGAAATTTTTCCAATAGATTTCACAGTTTACCGACACAATAGAGGTACAAGACCCGGAGGAGGAGTTTTCGTGGCAGTGAAAAGTACTTTTGAAAGCAGGCAAGTTTCATTTGAAAATAATAACATAGAAAGTGCTTGGTGCACCTTACTACGGACCAATCAACCCAACATACATTTAGGCTCTTTCTACAGACCTCCAGACTCAGATGTTAAAACACTTCATACGCTCGATGAGCAAATACACCAATTTACTCGTAAAAATAATAACAGCATCAATATAATTGGAAGTGACTTTAACCACCCTGGTATAAATTGGGATAGCATTGGGGTGATCGCAAATCTTGTAATTCCTTATTGTGATTGGTGCAAAGAAACTCCCTCCATTTCAAATTCTAGCTAGCCAATAACTGTTTGCAAAACGATAGAAAAATAAAGACAGTGCTCAAATAGGAAAATAACTATTTAAACGTTGCTATTTAAGCATGACTACTTTGAGAAGCGGTCTCCTCCTCAGTCTTTATTCACTGAATTAAGCTATCCTCTTCTTTCTACTAGGGACTGTACCACTAACCACATTCTACACATTGAATTATTCGCTTGATTTCCTCGATGAAGAATGTTTTTGCTAACGGGTGGCACCAAATCGGTTGACAATTGCAACAGTTCTTATATAAGGCATTAAAATTCCAGAGCTTTTGAAGATAATAACCATTCACACACTTACCTGGTCCTTGCATATAAGCTTCATAAATAAAACATAAATTAAAAGTTAACCGTAAAATTAAAAGTTAAACTTTTAGAGATTTTTCATAATTTTTTAACAATAATTTCCCAGCTCCCTGGTGACGTGAAAATTCCTAAGAAATGGACCCAAATGAAATTTCTATCCCCTGTAAAGTATTAAGGGTGGAAGTGAAATTCAGAAATAATTCACTTGTTCAACTATCATTGGTTCCCTCGAGTTTAGCTACGAAAATTAGAAACTTCTTCTCTGATTGGCTTTGAGGCTTTGAAACATAAAAATTACCCTGGGCTTTATTCATCAGACGAAGCACGCGGCGAGGGTGGAGAGGCAATGCGGGAGACAGGGCCGGGACAGAGCAAGGGGCGGATGGGTGGCGGGAGAAATAGGGATCAAGGGGCGGCAGAGAGAGAGAAAGAGAAGTCGGGCGGTGGCGTGGGGAGACGATCTAACTACCATCCATCGCTCGCTTCCTCTCCCCACGAACTAACCAACCAACCAGCCAGCCGCCCCATTCCTTCTTGCACGGAGAGGAGAGAGGGATGGAGGCTGAGGGGGAGAAAGAGAGTGGGAGAGTTGATTACAGGGCGAGGGGGTGGATGGGGGGAGAGGCGGAGGATTTTGGGCGAGACAGGGCGGGAGGCTGCCGAGGAAAGGTGAACTTTTTGAGGGCGAAAAGTGAAGGGAAGGGCGGAGGCGAAGGGGAGGGAGGGGGTAGGGGGGGGCGGAATGGCGAGGTGGCGGTTTGCTTGGTTTGGGTGGTGGCCAACGAACCCAGCGAGGTCCGAAAACTGTGGCCTCTTCTCTGATTGGTTGAGATGGGTGGGAGTTGGGCGGGAGGCAGAGAAGGCATCCTCATCCAGACTGCTAAGCACGGAATCCTCCACCCCAAACCCTCCCCCTCCCTCCGCCACACCCTTCCTCCCTCCGCCCTCCGCCCCCCCTCCGAGCCCAAGACCCAACTATTGCTCACATTTCCGTCGTGAAAGATACCCTCGGCGGCATTTCATGGTGCCTTCAAGGGGAGGCGTTTGCTCACTCGGCTGGGAAACTTCATTCGGAACTCGTGAGACCTCCCGTCGCTCTGAGGGTTTTCACTCTCTTAGTCTTCTCGTTACATTCTTCAAATCGTGCCCATAAGTAAGCGAGTGAGTGATGGATCTTGAATTTGATGTCATCCTTTCGTCAGCAACTCATCTCTACCAGGAAAAATAATGGAAAAAACTCCACGCCAACTACAAACCTTACTGGCGAAACTATTACTATTAGGTTGCAATGTGACGGCTTTGCTTTCCTCCAAGTCCAGATTTTTTCATTGGCGTTTTTAAAAGTAGGCCGAAGAAAACAGACGTACTAAAGAAGTTGAGCAAACGCTTTTATTACTTCAGAACTTTCAAAGTCACGACTACATCGGCAAAAATCGGAACTAAGAGTAAATAATGCCAATGGAAGGGAAGGTAAATGCTGTAATTTTATACCAGTGCCTAATGGAATCCATTGATTCCATTTGCCAAATGAAAGCATTAAAAATTCAGTATCACTCTACTGTAAATTCATCGTCGCCAATGTTTAAATATTAAGATTAGTTTACTGCAACCCTTTATTTTTCTCTATTCAGTATTTGTTTACTCACCACTTTAAAAGCCTCTGTGTTTCAACGTCGTCTTCAATCTCCCAATGTACTTGGTTCTTGGTCTTCGTCGCGGGATATTCCCATCAATTTTCATCCCTTATATTATCTTTCTAACTAAATCATTTTGCTTCAAGGTGCATCCACTTCAACTACATTTTTTTCATAGATTTATCCACATAGTCCTTTTCTATTCTGCTCATCTATATACGTATTCGTTCCTCACTCTGTCTGTCCATTTCACCTTCAGCGTTTCAGTTTAGCACCATGTTTCTAAGGCTTCTATCCTTCGCTGGTCCACTTGACCAATGTTCCAGGTCTCTGACTCGTAGCGTGCCCTACTCCACACAAATATATTGACTAACTTGCTTTCTTGAATGTAACCTCGTTCCTTTGAATACATTAATCGCCTCTCCTTCATGAACACCTTATTTACACGTAGCTTGAGCTATTCATCGCTTGAAGTTGGTCGACTTTTGGTCATCCCAAGTTATACCGCTGCCCAGGTAGAAGGAACCCGCTTCCATACTTACTATAGTTTTATTTCTTAAATGTCGGCCTTTGCTCTCAGATTTTCTCTCCCCAACACAATTATTTTAGTTTCCGTTTTTTTATACTCATATGACATTCCCGAGGTCCTTGTTCCATAGAATTTAGACTTGCTTGTAGCTCCTCTCGCGTTTCAGCAACTACTGCGATGACATATGTAAATTGGAATATGTTAATATTTTTGTCATTTACTAAACTTCTATGTTGCCTAATTCTTTTGCAAATTTTGTTGCCTCTTCTAGATATAAATTACACAATGCTGGCGAGAGGTGGCATCCTTGTCTAGCTGCTTTTTTATTTTGTCTTCTGTTTTCATTCCGTTTTTAATTTGCATGGTTGTTACCAGAGTTTTGTAGAGGTGATAATTTATATATTTTGTCGTTGTAGTCCAGTTCAATTGCATTGAATATATTGTTCAATTCGATATTGTCGAAGGGCTGGCTTGTTTCTATGTACCATGTTTTCGGCTATTACCCTCTAGTTGCGTATCGCCTCTCGTGCTCTTCGGTTTTTTTTCAGAATCCGCATCGGTTTCTTATGAGATTTTCTTCTATTTTTCCCTCTATTTTTTGTTAAATTTTCCAGGTAAGTATATCATACTATATGCTCATTATTCTTCGTATTTATCTATTCTTGGCTTTTTCGGTGATGCAATAATACGAGAGTTTTAATCACACTCTTCTTGAAGTCCTCTGGTAGTTTTTCGCTGCCAGAGTGATCTGTAATCATTCCAAAGTGGGTATCCTTCGCTTTGATTCAGAGTGCCTGATTATTTTACCGCTTATTTTGTCAAATCCTACAGCCTCGTTGCTCTTCAGGTCGTTTACATCTCCCTCGAATCCTTTTCTCAGTATTCTATCTCCGGGCTCCGCTCGATTTCTTCTTTAATTAAGTCACCTTATAGTCGTTTGTGCCCTTAGTGTATTACTCAAATATATTCCTTCCTTCTCTTCCTCATGCCTTCATCTTCTATTAGTATCAAGCCATTAACATTTTGGACGTTGAGAGAATTTGTTTTTCATTCTCCGAATTCTCTCTCCACCGGTTTATAAGTAGTTTCGTTGTTTCTCTTCTTTATGTTGACTACGATATCCTCATAGCAACTTTCTAGCCACTCTCCTTCGGCCTTCTTGCACTTTCTTATGACTTTGTTTTTCAACTTTTAATAAAGGATTTCCTCAGTTTAATTTCTCAGGTTTTTGATTCGTTTTTTCCTTGCCTGCATTAGGTATTTTACTTCAGCTTTAATCATCGTACTTGGATTTGGCCGCCTTACTCATGAGGTCATCCCATTGCCCTATGCTATTCGTGTTTTTCTTCTATTTTTCTGTTTATTGTCTCGGAGAACTTTTCTCATACTTTATATTCTTCCGGCCATCTTTGTGTTTTAATTGGGTTCCTGTGTCACTTTCTTCATATTCTTGCGTCACAGGCGACTGTGCTTGACCACCTGGTTGCTATCGCTATTGATTCATATCTACGCAGTGCGGAGTAACTCTCACATTGTTTATAACTTAATACTTTGGTCGTCTCCTTAATATATCCGTCGCTCCAAAAGCCCACTTTACGGCGGCCAACTCTCTCCACGCCGCGCCCCATCTATTCTCAGCTGTTCCTTCCACATCGCAGCACTGCAACCAATTCCGTGGCTTTCACTATCACCCACAGCTGTGGCAGTTGATACCAGACCGATATTCTTAATCTGCACCATCAGCGCCTCATGGTGAAACTGCTGCGTTTCACAATTGATGAAGGGTAGGATACGGTATATGATACACTTTTCTCGTTTTGACGTCCCGGAAAAATCACAAACAATTTTTCCAAAACTGAAATCTTTTGGCACCTCTAGAAATCAAAGCGGCGACCTTCAGCTTCGTAGTCGGACTAATTAACCCTAGTATACTGATCTAATTTAACTTATTCCTGACAGTATTCTTTATTTCAACTTATGATAAAAATTTTTATCACCCTCGCGACCAAAAGCAATTTCAGCATAAATTCAAATTGATGGGGAAGTCAACAAAAACCCTCTGCTATCCGATGTGAATGTTTCAGAATTTAACACATATTCAAGGTAGAATATAAATAAAGCTTTCCTAGCACACCTCAGCACTTTCATAGGGAATTAATGCGGTATTCTGTAAAAATTAAAACTAGCACAGGTGAAAAAATGGAATTGAGCTTCTCTATGTAACTTCGGTACTTCGCCAATGTACGTAACTTTAAATGGTTGAAATGTTACCTACGATATAACCAACCTCACTTCAATTAAGAACGAGGTTGAGTTACCCCCGGAGTAGCTTTGAAACTGTCCCTTATGGACCATACGTGAGATACCATGGAGGAAAAGGCCGCCGCAGTAAAATGCGGAAGAGTGTTGTAAAATGTGGAAGATAACTGTAGCCATTAAAGACGCCCGCAAGACTCCTAACACATTCGTCGGACGACGAAAACCAGTAACTCGAACGGTTGTAAGACCCTTGACAAGAGTTAAGAGCATGGACTTTATTACTGCCGAGAATAAGACGGACTGTGAACTTGAAAATATGCTTCTCGCATGAGCACGGTTGAGAGTACGACTTAACGCATCCCTTCGCGGCCGAACGGAGCAATTCCATCCCTGAAAAGAGCATCTCTCGGAAATCGAGCTCTAACTCAGGTAGATACAACCTCCAGTTCTACGTTGGCGCTTGAAAAAAAATGGTAACCTTAAGCACCCTTTGAAGAAGGCAAAAACATTTTTTCCTGGCGTACGTATATCCATTGCGAAATGAAAAATCCAGTCAAAGAATTTTTTGCCCCTGCGAATCCTCCACGGGCATTAGCCAACCATCCATCCATCGGCGATGACTATTTCCCGAGATACTCTTTCGGTCGGCTTTCAATCGCGCGCCTCTAAGAAGGGCGGACGATCCGATGTCATAATCCGTCGTACGAGATTTGCTCCGGCCCTCTAGCGGGGTAATTGGAAAACTTTGAGCCGCTTTCACTCGGCTCAACCGACGCATCAATCGTGGGAGGGGAGGAGGAGGAGGTAGGGAGGGGGAGCAGGGGGGGAGGAGAGTGGAAGGGAAAGAAGAGTGGAAGGGAGAGAAGAATTTATATCACAGAGTTGGGAGGGAGGGAGGCGGGAAATTAAAATGAAATGAGAGGAGGTCGAAAGTTTTATATATATAATTCTCCACCTCTCGCACAGACCCCTGCCGTCACTCCCATTCGCCATCCCCCTTACTCCACCCTCCCCTTATACCCCTCCAAATTCGCCTCCTCCTGCTCCTTTCCTCACATTTCACTGCGCTCATTACGCAAACACGCGAAAACTTGAAAAAATAATGTCCGGCACCGTGATTTCTTTACCGCGTGTGTTTTTTTATGGAAAAAAGAAGAGAGATCAAAACTATGAATGTTTTCACCCAAAAGAGATGGTCCTCGTTGCCATTTCTTGGTGAGAATCGGTATCATCTCTACTGAATTGCTCTCACTCATAAAGCGACGTCCGGGTCATCCACTCCCTTCACTCTCACGGGTTTGATAAATCTGGCGCTGAAATAAAACCTTATCCATGCCAATAAGAGGACCCTTTGTGATGTTTACATCTGCATATTTTTATAAGAAATATTTCATATAAGCGATCTGATTGACATTATGATGTAAATTTACCAACGCCTCGCCACAAAAGTGCACCGATTAGAATGTGGTCGATCCTAATCCATACTTGAACATGCTTGCGGACTCATGAGCAATCACTCCCATACTGCAGTTTTGTTTTTGTTATTTTCTCCTTCGGTCCTTCATCTGAACTAACACCTCTCATGCCGGCCAAAAAGCTTATCCCTTCCTGCCCCTTTTCCTCCAAACCGTTATCGCGGTGTTCAGCATCTCGCTCGCTCTATCTTCTTCACTTTTCTTATGCCATCCTCTTTAGTATGGGTAGCATGGTGACTGGAGTCGTAAAAATTCCATGAAAACGCTCTCTCGAAACTCCGAATTGAAGGCTGTGATTTGCAGCCCACCTCTCGTTTGATGCGAGATCTGCAAATCGGGGAGGCACCATACAGGTCCATTGTATCCGTACGTGTACACTCGCTTGGCCGGCCGAATGAAAGCTCTCGAGAAAAATGTCTGTGCATTTATATAAAAAAATTAGTGTTTTGGGTTATCGCGAGAATCGGTTACTGAAATACTCAATGCCTACATTTTAAACCAGCTGGAGGCTTAAATTTGGGCTTTTTTGTGTAAAATGTTAACTTTCGTCTAACTTAATTAACTCATCTTCTCTATCCATGATTCCCATTGTTGTCCGCCACAAATCTTTCAAACACAAAGCTTGAGAGGACAAGGCAATTTTCTTTGCCTTCGAACACTTACAGGTCTTCGAGTACACCGTCGAGGCCGTTCAGAGGCTCAGTCAACTGCAGTACGCGCTTTTATGAAACTCCTTTCAGGTATGGAAGGAGTCGATAGGCTGCTCGGGGATTTTCAGACTGAGGTATAAAATGACTGGAGGAGATATTGAGCGATGAAAAGATTCTTAATGCTATCAAGGCTTTCGCCTTGATGCCAATCGAAGGAACTAAACCTCATCACTTTGACGGAATAGGAAGAATAACTAACTACGAAACTATAAATAACTATATGCATATGAGAGGATAAAGGGGAAACTTAAGGGTTTAGTCAGTTTTGAAGGTTTGGGGAAGGAGAAGAAAGTACGATGAACTGAAAATGTGAATAATATAGAAACAGAGGCGTTTAAGTTTCTCGGAAACACCTTAGACATTTAATAGTGTTCAGGCTTCATCCATACTACAGTTTAATCGATTCGTTTAACTACCTATGAAAACTATTACACTATATCATCATTGGAACCAAATAAATGGGACCTCGATATACGTGTGTCTAAATTAATATGTGAGTATATACGTTACTTGCATTCTCTTATTTGCACCAATGATAATTAATATTGAATGACTTTATTTTTGCACAATGCATTTCAAATATTGCAAAAACATTCAAAACTAAAAAAGTGCTCATTTTTCATGCAATGCCATGAAATTTCGTTCATTCGTTCTTCCACCGATTCATAGAGGTGAATTTATACGATGAAAGATGAAGAAAAAATGAGATTAGAACAATTTTAAATTTTTCCCAAAACAATATCGTTAGCTACCGGAGTATTTGAGCACGAGCTACCGGGAAATAAACTTAAGCATAAATTTAGAAAAAGTATTGCATTAATCAAAAAATCAGTCAATACACTGGGGACTTATCTCTTCAAATGGTTGATCATTTTTCGTAAATTTTAGAAAACATATAGGTATTTAAATTGATTTTATAAAAACTTGTGACTTAAAATTAATTTCTGACGCATAAGGAATGTCATCACATATAATTTAAATCGCGAAGGTTTGAATAGAATAATTAATCCATTGGGACGTATCAATGAATTCAACAAAGTATTCATCGAAAAACCAGTATATGTAGTCTGAAAGCCCCACTATAAAAACCAACATAGTTATCAACACGAAGATTTGCTATGTTTTAAGAGGGTTGGACTCACCTAGTACTAAGAACAGCGGTATGTAAAATTCACATATCAGAGCAGGGACGCCTGAGCTTCCCCGTACCGCCTATAATTTCCCAGGAAGTATCGGTACCCGAAAAATCACAAAGCTCGTCTCTGACGTCTGTTCTTTCGCATTTACTCCCTAATACGCGAAATGCCAATTCAAGACCGCACATTTCAATAGACTTCTAATTATTGTCTCTCATAAGAGGGTCATATTTTTCCAGCATTATTTTCTTCTCGAATCTTTTATACTTTCTACCAGCGTTCGCAGTGTCTTGAGAACCTATTCTCTACCTCCCTACTCTCCTATTTTCTAACATTCTCCCGCCCGCCACGACCTGCAATAGCACAATAACTCTCAATATTAACATTACCCTCTTTTTATATCTTGATTGAATTCGTCCTACCAAATGTTATTCGTTATGTATCATATTTAAATATCCCATCCTTATAACTTATTTCTTCCATGCTGCTGCAAACACACGTCTCAAAATCCTATAATTTTCCTCATCCTCATTCCTCAAAGGTCAGTTTTTTGGGGAGTAAACGGCTATATTTTTTGTAAACTGTTAGTTTATCAATTTTTATAGTGCTAAATGATATTCCTAGTGAAGTCTTCTCCCGATATACGGGGGTATCCCCAAAAGTACCCGACCCAACATAGAAAAATCCAAAAATTTTGGAAAAAAATGCATTTTTTTATCAACATAATCTCCTTTCAGATCTATACACTTTTCCCAGCAATGTTAAATAAGTTCCATACACTTTTTACAATGAGAACTCTCTTGTTCCACAAAATAGTCAATAACTGCCGGCATCACTTCTTCACGGTTGGAAAATCTTTGACCACCGAGCTATTTTTTTAAGTTTGCAATCAGATATTAATCCGAGGGGGCTGAATCTGGTGAATAGGGTGCATGTGGTAGTATTTGAAATTTAAGTTCATGAATTTCGGCCATTACAATAACGGATCTGTGAGCCGGTGCGTTGTCTTGATGAAAAAACACTTTCTTCTCAGCCACAAGCGGCGGCTTTTACTTGATTTCTTCGGTCAAACGTTGCAATAAGTCCACATAATACTCGCCGTTGATAGTGTTTCAAGATAGTCAATGAAAATTATCCCACGCGCATCCCAAAAAACCGACGCCATGGCATTCGCCTTCTTACAAGTTTCTTTTGAATCCATTGTTTTCATTGTTCTCTTTTCTCGGGTGTGAAGTAATGGGCCCATGTTTAATCCATGGTTATGAAACGGTGCAAACATTCTGATTTGTTGCTGTGAAACTTTGCTAAACATTCAAATGAAACATCTCCACGACACTGGTTTTTGCTGGAGTGGGAGCAAACGCGGCATTCATCTTGTACGCAGCTTTCTCATGCCCAAATTTTCAGTCAATATGTGATGGACCGCACTTTCTGAAATGCCTACTATGTCTGCTAGCTCGCGCACTTTCAGTCATCCAGTATAACTTAGTGGATTTTCTTCACCGTTTCTGGAGTCCTCACCTCGTTTGGTCGACCAATACGATGCTCGTCTTAACAGCTTGTACGGCCTTGTTTAAACTCTGCTACCCAATAGTTTACTGTTGTAAACGAAGGAGCAGACTCAACCAGAGAAGGATCCATTTCAGCTTCTGTAATGGTTTGGCTGAGGCCTTTCAAATAAAAGTATTATATCACATAACGATGACCAATTTCCTCTATTTTCAAAAATTCACTGAAAACCTTCACTATTGATGGCTGCCAAACAAATACTAAACAACGTGGCGTCTTCAAACTTGAAACATATGCTTTAAAGATTGCATACTTTCTAATACAATGATATTTTTTTAAACAACTACCGCCATCTCTAGGTCAGGCCGGATACTTAGAGTACCACCCTTGTACCTGATACTAATGCATCCATTTTCCTCCTTAATACCCCAATACCAAGGAGATGTTTTTCCTTAATTTTAAAATCTGAGCTTGACTTATGACACCACGATATCGCAATATGCTAGGAAACTCAAACATCCTATGATAAATCATTTATGTGTGTGTATATATATATATATGTATAAATAATATATATATATATATATAAATATGTATGTATATGTATATATATATATATGCATAAATAATATATATATATATAAATATGTATGTATATGTATATATATATGCATAAATAATATATATATATAAATATATATAAATATATATGTATAAATAATATATATATATATATATATATACATGCACACACACACCACTCACAAAGTTGAGCCTGAGGGAAAAAGAATAATTCCTTCTTGTATGTTGAAAATTACATCATTTAGATTTTCTATGAAGCTCTCCACCGCATTGCAAATGTAACTCAGCATTGAAAATGAAACGCTGTGGCCGGTTTTGAGGTCCCTAATAAATGACGCTTGGGAGGAGGACACCATAACAAAGTCAAACTCGCTTTCCATCTTACCCATCTACATCAAACGCCATCATGATGCGCATCGCTCGCTGAATTTCGCAGAAGGTAAACCACTCAGTGCACGCACGCGATTCCCCAAAACCCCAATACTATTCTTTTTTCCCTCCGCCACCCGAGAGCAATGTCTTATGACATATACCCTTGAGCCTATATTTCATTTTTAATTTGACGGTTATGTACCGAGAACTTCGCTGAAATCCTTAAAGACGGTCAATCTCACTCTTAACGGTTGCTTTTCCCGGACTTCGCCACTGTAAATTCTCCTCTATCCATTTTATTGCCTGCAAAATGAAATATGTGATGAAGGAAGCTTTTGAAGTGTTTCAAGCGATATTGGTACTATAGGAAACGGCGAGGAGAGACATGAGGAATTTTTATCACAAACGGGATATTTATTCCAAAAATGTCTTCACCTGTTTACCTTCGAGGCCGAATATTTTAATATTTTAATAAACTAATTTATCCCAAAAATAATTTGGAAAATCAACGCAATCGAGTGCGAAGGTGAGCAATTTCAGTAAGCAGCAAAACCATTAAGTAGTCTTCCTATCGTTTAAACCACAGAATGTAACGGTGTCATATTGTATTAAGTACAAATAAGAATACAAGCGTTGTGCATTGGCATTTGAGACCTTTTGTGGATGACTAGGCGAGTGCTGTTTTCATATAATTAAATATTGACCTTTCGTAACGAACTTGTACACATGCAGCGCGATGTATGAATTGTTTTGGAAGCCACTGAAGTTTCCGTTTTGATGCATCAGTCATTTGCCTGTCGGTGAATGTGCGTATTGAAATACATGCTGGCGGAAAACTTAGTTAAAAAGTGATAATTTCACCCAATAAAATAGTTTTATTTTAATCGAAAAATAAGGGAATCAAAATGAGCCACAACAAATTATACGACAAACCTTCACTATATCAAGTCTGGTCATTCATATCTGGAAAGTAGGCAGGGGTAATTCTATTATTTCGTGAACATGCAACCCTTGGTCCTCGCCCATTACGTCACGGGTAGAAAATGTGACACCCAGCTGTTGGCAGCAGACGGCGTGAGGCATCAGCCTCACTGAGGGATGTGGGACGGAAGGGGGAGCTTGAAAACATCTGGAAAGGGTATGGGATATTGTAACGGGTACTTAAGCCATCAAATGACAGTCCCATGCGGTTATTTTAGGAATGGATTTGCCTAAAACACACGAGACTAGTGAAAATGCACACATTCGAGTAAAACTAGTTATTCCCTAGATGCTAAGAGTGGCAAATGGAATTTTTGCTATCCCTAAATCTACAGTTATACTGCGGTCAAACAAGCGGCCCTGAATTAATTTAAAAGGTATAACCTAACATTAAATCGTTTTTGTTAATGATTCCCAACCCAACTCAAGAAGCATTTCTGTGGCGCTTTTCGTTTTGCCATAACAGTTTTTAACGAAACGGGCTACCTCGCGTTGAAGCTTCTCAGTTACCCGAATGAGGTATTTTTCAGTTGGATCCCATACACCACATGCATATTCTAAATTACGCCTTACATAAGAATGGTGGCAACGTTCCTTGACCTTAAAATCAATCCTGCCGACAATGTGGCTAATAAATCCTAATTTTCATTTTCTTTCCCGCAGATTTTACGGTTGTGGTGGCCCCAAGTTGAGTCGTAAGTTATAGTAATACCTAGGCAGGTGGTGACCTAGTGCCGTCCATTTCGGCGGCTTGTGGGGTATTATATAGATGTAGACGTAAGTATTATACCGTATCAATCACTTCTAATCTATTCTACAATGGAACGTATGTATGTTCTTATTGGAGAGGTGTATAAAATTTGTATCTAAGTTTGGATACATGTGCATAGGGCGGAGACCATTGCATGTTGTATGTCAATATGGTAGTGGAATACTCTCTTCTTACTTTTAAAATTCGAGCTTGCATATTATTGGATAAATGTTTACTACACTCTACGACGCACGTGTTTCTTTGTGGATAGTATGTATACTTTTGTGCGTGTAAGTCATAGAGGTTTTTGCATGAATGTATAATGGCCACACCAATGTGCATGATGAAGAGGCATGCAGATCAAATATCCATACCGGTGAAATCGTTCAACAAGAGAGCCAAGAACTGCGAACTAATCGAGGATTAGCGCTCTCGATGATAAATGTTCTACTGTTGGAAGCATCAGTATTCAGACTTTTATTGCGGAATAGCTCGGATATCACAAATTATGTGCAAAGGGGGTACCGAAACTGCTTATCAACCAACACAAAGAGCAAAGTATGTTCAAGGACAAGAATTATTGACAATATGGGGAGTACTTGGCCTGATTATGATTGATTATGCCCTCTTCTTGCACTTAAGTAACAGTAACTTGGTGAATAACGGTTTGAAGACTACGAAGAACTCAAGATGACCGTTCTCGACTGGTTCAAGTCCCAGGAGGACCACTGACCTTACATAACATTTAAGCATACACTTCCTTTTCAAAAATGCCTCGTAAGTTAATTTGCTGGCGAGTTTTGGGAGAAGCTACAATTGTATTACCAATTTAAAAATACGATAATTAGACGAATAATAGTAACTATCTTGAATACTCGATCTTACTCAAATATTGGAAAATATCATTGAATATCTGCATAATTGAAAATCATAAGTTTTTCAAACAAATTTTGATAATGTTAATCCAAAATTGATAATAATATCTACTTCTACACAATATCCCAGCAAGGACGCAATGCCCTTGCGGCGGCTTGCGGGTGTTAGGTCACCACCTGTAAAAGGGAATTAAACCACATGCAAAATCAACACATCCATGCAAACCTATGCCCACAGTGGCGTATACATTCATGCAAAAATCCCATCCAAGTCCAAAAAATATGAGCGTATCTCATGAAAATCCGAAACTTCTCTAGGACTACCAAGGCTATCCGCATATTTGCCGATTGTGACTTTATTTTTGAGGCAGTAATGGCTTGCCAAATCATCCACAGTTCACTGGCGGATGTCGTCGAGCCGCGCAGGTGCTGTGATGGGAGAGGATGGGATGGGAGTGGTGATATAGAAAACAAGAATGCAGCTAGGACAGTGAAACGTTCCTGAATTCAACAATCGACCAGTTTGATTAATAATAAACACTGGAAACGAATGAAATATCAATAATTAATCACATTAAACCTTATACGCGAATGTGTAAGCAAATGCGGATTCCCTGAGTTAAATTCTAAGCTGATTCCAAGCTGAAATATCAACTGACTGCTGTAATTATCAATCAACGACTTCTTAATTCATAACTATGCAATTGAAAAAAGTAAACACAATTCTGTATCAATCATTATAAAAGTACACCAAAATTGTTTTTCGTGCCCACGATTCCAAGATTGAGAAAATCGCAGTCGCATATTATTTTTGCATTAACGCCTTCATGAAACTATTTCCAAAGACAAGGATGAGGTTTCACACCTTTTTGAATATTTAAATGAGATTCTGGTTGCTCATTTTTTTTCAAATTTTACTTCCGTTTTACATACATGGTCTCCATTGACGTCCCTGTCTTTCGGATAAAGTCAATAGTCCCGTCTGATTTAAAAATATACATCCATTTCCAGAGTTTTGCATTTATTTTAGGCCTCTGCCGAACAAAATCCAACTTTCAACGTCACAATTTGACTGAAATTGTACAAACAGTTTTACGCATTCGTAAGGGAACTGGCGCTGACCCAGATTCAATACCAATGTCCAAACGTTCCGCTCCGCCGGTACCACACATATTCATCACATATTATGCCTTCCCCTCATCGCCCCTTTCCACAAATGTGAAATTCAACTCCTCGCCTCCACCTTCCTACCCACGTCCTCCACCCTCGACCAAACAAGCCTGGGTATCCCTCATGACCCGGGACGCCACCGCTATACATTACAACTAACTTCATTATCATCGCTGGTTTTTTTAAACTAGGTTTGGTCAAGGTTGTTTCACCTCCAACACTCTTCAATGCAATGCACAAGAAGGCTTGTCCACCTCAACTAATAAAATCAGGAAATACCCAGGGATAATTGAAGGATAGGTGACCAGTGTTTGCCACATTTGAATAAGGCGTAGGCTCTATGAAATCATCTACCTCGCTGCATTTATTCTCTGTTTGCTCTAAGTGTGGGAGGAGTGTGCTGTCAGACATTTTTGAGGGATTCACTCTATTCCTCCAATTTCGGGAGCGAGAAAAAATCAGATAACAGCTTCGATGCATGCACACACACACACGATAAAACACAGTAATGGTTTTGGTCAAAGTAAATGAAACGTCATGGGAATGTTCTAGTCAAAGTTGTTGAAACACTTTGTGCCCATACCCTTCAGAAACCATCTAGACACCAAATTCAGGGACACCTTCATTGTAGCAAACATAAACCGGTCAAGTAAAACGTCAAACCGTCATCAGGTGCATGGTAAATTTACCATACTTCAAATACTAGAGACCCAAAATATTCAGCATCGCTAATCATCAGACATGAACCAACTAATGAAAGATCTGGTGCTTTCCCGGCGTATTATTTGGGTGAATTCTTTCCGGGTCTTCCACCGGGTCAATGGCTCCATAGCTGCCGACGTTTCGATTTCGATGGTAATCGAAACGTCGGCAGCTATGGAGCCATTGACCCGGTGGAAGACCCGAGAAGAATTCACCCATGAACCAACTACCCCATCATTTTGGCTTACATCTCATACGAAGCCCTCCGAACATCTCAATGTATTTTCATCCACAAATCTGGTCATAGATCAAATACAGGCCTGAGCCCCGTTGCCCTCAACCTCTTACAATTGTCTTCACGGATTTAACTGACCCCTTCTCTATTTCCAATTTTCCACTCTCCCGCCTTACTTCCCCGCGATAGGTGGTGCAGTCATTTGGCGACACTTCTTTGACCGATGAAGACTACGTTGCCGTCAAAACGGCGTCTCTACTCTTTTTTCACTCTCCTTTCTCTTTCCACGATTCTTTCACAAATACTTTTCATCCCTGAGTACCTACACTTGTTGTACTTTCCATCATACCACCTCTCTGCCCTGGTGACCACCAATTACCTCGTGGAGCTCGAAATAAGTGAATGTCTACATTTTTTGTTTTCTATATGACATATCCTATATTTTACAATTATAAAAAAACGGGATGAAATAATAATAAATAAATTAAAAGTACCTCAAATATCCAGTTGGTCCTGCAAGCTTTAATTGTCCCAATGAAGGTCCGAATAAACTTACGTATTTGGAGTATTGTGCCGCGTATTGCCCGCGGAAGGTACGTTTGGAGGCAGATAGAGGGTTTTAAACAAGAGATTGTTGGGATTTTGTCGGGAAATTGGAGCGGACTTCTTTGATATGAGGCCTGCCTTTTTATCGTGTCGGGTACCCTTTAATCGCTCCGGGGTCCATTATACTGCCGAGGCATCGCAGTTTGAACCGCGTAGGTTACACGAACACTTTCCGAGGGTTTGGCATAGTTGGTAGGCAAGAGCGTAGGCCATAGGGATAAATAAAATAGAATCCAGCGCTTTTTCTTACTTCAGATCAGGCTAATCCTCTCAGATCCCATAAATAATAGAACAAATAAGCACTTGCGTTAAAACAACATATAACTCACGTAGAGTTAATAATTGGTGCCTGGAAATACATAATAAATAGTTATGTGAGTGAATTTAATACCTGTGCCTCTGTTAACCATGAATCCTCACGAAACAGTTTTGTGAGCATACATAAAATCGTAAAACATACTCTCAGCAAAAAATATTGCAACAGTATCAATATAATCGATGGTGATACAAATGCACCGTCAATTGACTAGGACACGTACTGTGTAGGAAAATCTGCCAAAACAGAGATCCATGCCAAGAACTCCTTCACATACTCGCAAAACACTCTTTAGAACAAACAAATCACCAACATGGGGCCACAGCATACTTGATATCTTCGCGACCTCTACACCCGAAATCGTAGCAAACATTGAAATAATGGACGGAATCAGTGACCATAGGGCTATTTTTGTAGAGTTAAAAACTGATTTCGTGAAAATAAACAAAGAAAAGCATAAAATATACTTATTCAATAAGGCAAATTTGAACGAACTACGTGGATATTTAAAAAAAGAATAGCCAGAATTCAAGGCAAAACACAGAAAACCGATAAAGAGAACACTTGGAAATATTTCTTAAATATTTTACGCGTAGGAACGAAGACGTACATCCTATCCAAACGTAAATACGACAGCAAGGAACCTAGATGGTACAACGGGGAGGTCAGATCGGCATTAAAAATCCAAAAAAAGGTTACAGTCAGGTTTTAAAAAGAGTTTAAAAAGTGGTGATATAGTTAATGTGCATATATCCAAACGAAAACTAAAAGAATGCCGTAGTAAAGCGAAAAGTATCATGCGCACTGCTCCACACTCTTTTAAATCTAAAATGCTAAGCAAATATCTCGAGGAAAATCCAAAGTCATTCTGGTCCTATGTTAGATAAATATAGGGTAAACGTCTAACTATATATTTTTTGTAGACGGAAAATGGAGAAATCATTGCAGACAGCGTGAAAAAGTCAAAAATTAATTCCTTTTTTCCATTTACTACTTAGGACTTAATCCATCGATTAAGTCCCAAATAGTAAATTGTTACACAAACTTGAATGCTATGGTATCAATGAGAAAATAATAAATTGGATTAAAACTTCTTGTCAAATCGCAAACAAATATTAGTCATCGATGGCTTGTGCTCAACAGATATACGTAGATGTAACTTCGAACATCCCCCAGGGAAATGTGATTGGGCCACCTCTGTTCTTAATATACATTAATAACTTAAGTGCACACGTTGGTAGCAATTTAAGGTTATTTGCTGGCGACACGGTGGTATACAGGGAAATGAGGAGCCAACTAGATCGCGGACAACTCTCTAGAGATTAAGACATAATCTCGAGTTGCTGCCAAGAATGGGCATTAATGCTTAAGATCGAAAAATGCGCAGTTTTGAAATTTTGGAACATAAGAAGTGGCAAACATGGGATAAACTAAAAAATAGAGAGTTCAGTGCTAACTACAGCCAATCAAGTTAAATATTTGCGGGTAGTTTTAACATCACACCTTTCATTGAGAGCACATATCAGGCCAATATTCGCATGTGCTTCAAAGAAACTCGGCTTAATTAAACGGATGGTGAGGAAATGTAATGAGAAAGTTGAAGAGAGGTGTTATTTTGCTCAATTTATACCTCATTTGGAATATGCTGCCAGTATTTGGGATCCTTGGGAGAATATTTGGCAAAATAATCAGATAATGTGCAGAGAAAATCCGCCAGATCTGTTAAAAATTGTAATGATAAGAACACAAGTGTAACAGGTCTCTTAGGGGATTTAGGCTGGAAGCCACTTGAAGTGCGGAGAGATCAAGTAAGACTTGGACTTTTAGAAAGGTTCAGAACAAACGAGTTTAACGATAACACTAAAGGAATTATAATGACCCTGCACTTCTTACGTAGATCAGACCACAAAGATCAAATAGGGGAGATAGATTCCAGTACAGAAAGATACAAATACTCATTCTTTCCCCGAACAAACAGAAATCATAATAGTAAGAAACCAATGTCACGTTAGAAATATTAAAAACATTTAATTTACAAGTTGGAGCAATATTAAACATTGCAAAGACATCAGGCATATATGTAGGTGGATATGTATATTAGTTTGTAGTTGGAGTGTTTGCATACATGTGGGTTATAAGAGTTTTTGCATGAATGTATATAATGTTTTTTGTGCATTGTATAATTTTGTGGCTTTAGTTTGCGGTTTTTTCCTTAATTATGGGTGGTGTTTAAACACACCCGCCACACGCCCTGGCGGCGGCTTGCGGGGTTATAAGTAGAAGCGAAATCGCCGAAGAATCTCCAGGAAGAGACCGATCCACGTAAGTTATAATTTCCCTCTTTCCTCATTCCAATCCTTACTTTTCACCATTACCATATTGTTGGCCAAGGAAAAATTACAATAAATCGTATTCATCTACATAATATGGCGGGGGTGTTAGATCACCACTCGTAAAAGAGAACAAAACCACATGCACAATCAACAAATCTATGCAAACCCACGCCCACGGTGGTGTATACATTCATGCAAAAATCCTTTCGATTTACACGCATGCAAATACATATACTATCAATTAGCAAAAAACATATTATACACATGATTCGGATGCTACACAGACGCTTCCATAAAACTTATCCCTCTCCCTGACTTATCGCCCCTCTCGTGTGCCGTGATCAGCCCTATTCCCGTGAAGGAAGCAGTCCGTTCCACAGTATTCTAAGTATTGATATGACACGTTTTGGAATACGAATTCAAGCACACTGAAAACTAATGATTATCAAAGATTTCCTAACTGTCTTGAAAACGATTTTTTGCCGAGTATGTCTTGAATCACATTTGGGAGAACATAAGCCGACCACGTGACACTGGTGTCCGATGTCCTACCCAAAAACCACGGGCGAAGCAGACAAATGGCAGCCAAGCAAACCTGTTGTCCGTTTGTGGAATGGGAAGACAGTCATGGTCACCGTTACGTGCACAAGGGTGGTTACGAATAAGTGCATTTTTTAATACTGCAATTCAAAGACTTTGACCGTGTTTGAAGTTTCATTCTTCTGGGACCACTGCCCCGATGGACGAGCGCCAGACGAAATCCCTTTGACGAGACTGGCATGGGTTATCATATTTAGAGACACAAAACAGGGCACGTGGTAATGCGCTCCTACCACTTGCCACCCACAGCATCTAGCGTCCAGGGAATAATTAGTTTACTCAAATGCATGCACTTTCACTAATCTCGCGTGTTTAGTTGACAAATCCTTTTCAGCATGACCGCACGGGACTTCCATTTAACGTAATTGCTTGCCTTGCTTTGTTGTTTTCAAGCTTCTCGTTCCATCGCTCGTCTCTCTATGTGGAGGGACGCCTCCACTGTATGAGGGGCGGAGACCAAGGGTTTGCATGTATATGTGATGTAGGTTTCCCCTTGTCCATGTGATGTTGGTTCCCCTTTTCCAATGTTAGTTTCCCCCTCTTATTTTTCAGTTCTGCACGACGTGTCTTGTTTTGGTGGAGGCCTGTCGTATAAATGATTTTAATTCATTTTCATTCCCTTTTTTTCGTCTTCAATATTTGCACATATTTTTATTTTTGTTAACAAAAATTTATCCCTTTTCCCTTCCTCTCCCATATCCTCCCTTTTCACTCACCCTTCCCATCTGGTACCTGCGCAACCTGCCACACAACTTTTTGGTGGATCGCGGGGGATTTATGTTGATGTCCATCAACAGAAACTTTGAATTTAACCGCAAAAAAAAACTGGGAAAATTGGTTTGAAGCGCAAGCATATCCGTTCCAGCAGCAGGAACTGCCAAGAAGTCAGAGCTAAATCAGAATTCACCGCCTAAATATCTATAATACCGATTTATTAAAAGTACTCAGGTTCCTTTAATAATGCTAAAAAATCAACGTTTCGTGCGATTATAATGGTCAATCCCACGACTACTGTTGGACGACGAAGTTTATTCAATACAAGAACTAGACAAGCAAATGAATAGTTTCTCTTCCAAAACAACGATCAATGCATTATAATCGGTGGAGATTCCAATGTCTCATCTATTGACTGGAGCACGAATAGTTTTAAAGCGACAGGGGATCAAGACAAAGATACCTACGAATGCCCTTACATTCTGTTACGTTGAACTCCATACATCGAATTGTCTCTTCACCAAATACGGGAGAATATATTCTTGTTTTGTTAGCTACAGATGCATCCGAAATGTTTACAAATATAGCTATTACTACAGGAATTAGCGATCGCAGCAATGTAAATAGTTAATTCTCCCTATAGAGAGTCAGAAATAAGAAGCTCAAAAGAAAGCTTTACTCGTTTAAAAATGGGGAATAAAATGGCTCGTTTTAGTGTTCAATTGTAAATTTTAAGAAAGATAGTGAGCATCGAAATACTGCGGCTTCAAATAATCTGGTAAATGACAAAATTCGCTCATAAGTCAACAGATTCATTCCAAGTGAATTGTTAAAATAAAACACGGAACCTAGATGATACGAGGCTGCTATTAATATTTTAGCCTAATAATGAAAAGACGGTCATTTATTGTTCAAAATGGCTTTATTGTTTTTTGAAATACTCTCTATGATAATCAATACACTTTTGCGCCAGCTCGAACCAATCTTCGTAACACTTTTCCCACTCCGATTGAGGTACCTCCAAAACATGGTTTTTTAATACATCAACGGGTTCTTAAGGCGCCGAAAAACGTTGGCAATGCAATTTGTTCTTGATAAACGGGAATAAAAAGAAGTCATTTGGTGCTGAATCATGGCAGTGCGAAGGATGAAACATCGATTCGACGTTTTGGCTAGTCATATACGAGGTCTGTTCAAAAAGTATCGCGACAAAAGTCGCGATATTTGCTTCGGTCCAAGTTAACTTCTCCATATGCCACAGTCAACATTCGGAATGCGTCCGCGCACTTAATTTCGTCCTTCGCACAAAATTTGATACTGATTCTTTGATCTATTTCTTGGAACAGGCAAAAATCAAAGACAAGCCAAAACACGCCCAAGCAAAACAGCTGTCCACAATTAACTGAGCATTCAAAATTGCCGAACGTTTAGGCATAAGGGAGAGACACAAGTACCAACATAAGACCCCAAAAAATTAAAAATCAAATACACGTAACCCGCCAAAATTCAAAATTCGCGAAAGTTTTTGAACAGACCTCGTAGGTAGTTATTTCAGCCGATCTATGAGAGCTTGCATTGTCATGGCGAAGAATGATCCTTTGTTGCCGCTTCTTTTTCCGTATTTAACCAAGCACTTGTGGCAAACAAATGCTCCTGTACAATTCAGAATTCACGTTTCTACGTTTTTCTAACGGTACGGTTACCATATGCCCAGTTATTCCGAAGAAACAGAGATCATTTGCTTCGATGTGCTTCGCGCACGAATCACGTTTTTCGGATTTGGCTCGTCTTGGAAGACCCATACAGTAGATTTCTATTTTGTTTCGCGCTCATACGCATAAATCCAAGATTCGCCACCTGTTTATGTGCTATACACAGCTTTTGATGCACCGCTATTGTATTTGTTGAGCATTTATTTGCATCAATCCACACGAACATCTTTTTGAGCTTTATTGAATTTATACGGGATCCAACGCGAACAAATTTTTTTTACAGCTAAATGTTCATGCAATATTATATTGATACTCGTGATATTACCCACGAGGATGCTTCAATCTCACGATAAGTCACATGACGATCTTCCTTTACTAATTCTTGACAGCATCAATTTTTTCTGGCATAACAACTAATTTTGTACGACCTTCATGAATTTCGTCGCTGAGCGAACGGCGGCCATGAAGGAACTCGTTGAACCAGCTTTTCACAGTGGCAAGGAATGGGGCTTCATTGCCAAAAGTGGAAGTAAGTTGATCGATGGACTTATGTCTTGATAATCTAGGTCGAAAGTCGTAAAAAAATCATCGCACGGGAGTGTTCACAAGCTAGCTCCATGTCTTCGCTTAGAAAACATTTTCGAGTAACTGTAAACAACACAAGTTATGATCAAATGACAAAATGTTTGAAGTAAAATAGCGTTAAAAGGGCCAAACCTTCAGATGGAAATGTCAGATGGCGCCCAAAGCCCAAACAAGTGTTGTCAAGGCTCAAAATATAAATTGCATCCCTTGTATAGGGGGAAGTTAGAAAATCGTACAGACGTTCAAGGCTGTGCCACGCCAATATGGAAGACATAAGGTACATCTCTTGCGACAAACAGAATGAGATCATTTATGATTATAAGATATCAAGGGCCTATGTCAAGAAGGAATTTCGGAAAGCGTGAACCGAATTCAAAAGTAAAAGCTGTTTAAAGAAAAATACATATGTCCTCCCACGGACATTAAAGAATATTTTCCTAAATGATTATATAACCTATTTCTTTCCTCTCTATGATTGTTTGATGACATGCAGTCCTGGATAATAAGGCCGCTGATTCAGCTTTAACTGCAGCAGAGATTTGAGGCGGGGAAGGAGGAAAGGAGTCTGTCGGGTGGCTGAGGCAGGGTTCCCACGTTTTACCGGGTCAGGTAGTCCGTTACTCAGAGAAAACTCGCGGCACCAACTTCGCACATATCTCAGAAACGATATGAACACTTGACCTGGGATTCCTGTCAAGTCAAATTCCTATTGCTTTTTGAGATCTAAGGGCGACCTGAAAGTTCGATGTCTTCACCATCTTCTCTACCCTCCCGAAATAACTTTTGCCAGTCAAAAATACCCGTTATACCCATGACGTTATCATTACAAGTTGCTTTGAGCATGTCATGAGTCTCTTTCCCGATTTTGCTCAGTTTCACGCAAAATTTGATGGCGTAGCGTAGTTCCAATAACCGGTTCAAGAAGGAGCGTGACGAGGTCACGCAATAGAGGTTTTGCAAGCGAAAGATCCGTACTCCGCAAAGGCTTGGAGCCAACTACCACTGGTCTTCAGCCTTACCTGAGGCTCCCCTATCCCGAGCCCAGCCAAAGATACCGCTGCCCGTCCATCCGTCTATCCGAGAAAAAATAAGTCATTCTACTTTTCGGACCAACATTTTATGATGATTGAGGTGCTTTCCCGTATGTCTCATCTCTGTTCCTCGCATGCTGTATTCTTGGTCAAAATAAGGTTTGACGCATAAAGTAGTGATTGAGCGTTTGCGCGTGATGGAGAATGTATGTATTTGGATTTCTTGAAGGGGCTTCATTACGTTTAGAAATAAACTCATTAGAGAGCACTAATTGGTGTGATTGAAGGGGCTAACCACGGTGGGTAGTAAATAACAGTCATGGTACTGAGATAACTACAATCGATTAATGAATCAATCAATCAAGATTTCTGTGACCTTATAGCGGTTCGCCTAATCGAGACTCCTCACCCCAGGAGAGAAACACCACCAGGTATCACATGACTGTCCGTGGTGCTCAATGGCAGAAGAACTCGAATTCCCTGCAACAATACCGTCGGGCGCTTGAACGCTTGTACTTCACTGGGTGTATATATTTGATTATTACCGTGGAATTACCTTATTTTTGCCTCACCTTTTAGCCAATGGACACAATCTGGGGGCGCTCGACTAGTCACAATAATTGTTGAATTGATTGGTTGCAGCACTCCGGACCATCCTCTCCTTTGCCTGTTTTTCATTCCCTTATAACACCTCGCACAGACACCTTCCATTACCTTCTTCATTCTAACTCATAGTTGCACATAATTCATCCATTACTATTCCATATAATACTTCCACTCTTACCAACAATGTGTCAATTTTGGCCTTCCTCTTTAGGTTTTACGAAAAGGAGAGAATTTCTCGCGAAATCATTAAAAATTAAAAAGAGGGATTATAAGTGTAGCGTGACGTCACTTTAGGAGAATGAGGAGGAAGAGCCATTGTATGCGATGATGGGATAAGTGACACTGAGAGCGGGGAAAGATTGAGGATAGGAGGAGGGGTTGGAAAAAAGAAAAAAAAACATTGAATTACGTCACCCACGGGTGGGGGGGTTGTGGAGGGAAGGGTAGGGGGACCCACTTAGAAAAAATAATCCAGAGTGGATGGCGGAGATTGACTGGGGCGATCCTTCAAATTCCCCCGGAATGGGATGCCCTCTTTCGTGGGCGTGGAGAAACATTTCGACGGAGGAAATCGTGGAGAAAATTCGAAGGAATATAAAAGTGAGAGAGGGAAGGGAGGGGAGTGGGGGGGGTGGAAGTTGGAGAAAACTGGCGTCGTAAGGGGGGGGAGGGGACGGAATGGGGTAGAGGGGTTGGGGAACTGTATATCTCCGAGTGAGAAGAGAGAGACCTCCCACACTTTCACTTCTCATGCGCGCCACATCATTTACTCTATTAACTTAATCCCTCCACACGCTCACCCACCTTCAAACACAGACGCACGAGCGCATGTGTGTCTGTGTGTGCATACACATACATACTTACCCATGTGCCTAATAAAAAACATATTTCTTCCGCTCTCCCTTTCATGGCGCGGGCTCTACATTAACAGGGAGGGGGCTTTCCCCCCTCCCCCCTCCCTTGTTCCCGCCGCCATTACTCAGCTGCAAATCTCATTTTCGCTCTCCAGATCTTAAATCTCGTGCCGCCGGCCGACACCCGCCTTCCTCCTCCCTGCGCTCCGCGGCACACAATAATATATTGCACCGCGAGCACCGAGACACCCGCACCCACCCCTCCTCCCCGCCCCCTTAATATCCCAGCGTCCAATGTGTTCACATTAGATCACGAGGGCCCTGCCGCCCCTCATAATCTCTATTTTCCCATCATCACACGAGGGAAATATACCATTACTCCCCCCGAGTCGCACCCACGCAATTTTTTTTTCCTGCCAAGAGAGCATTCCTAGTTAACGCGCGATAAAGAAGCAGAATTCCGTCCTCGCAAGGTGGGCGAACAGCTTCCCATGACGGCTTCTTTTATAAACGTCAACTCATGGTTTCCTTCCGTTTGTGACGGTGTTTTTTTTGCTCTAACCTCGTCAATCTCTTTGGATTAACAAATATAATTTACTTCGGGATTTCTTAAATTGCAGGCGCTCACCTGTTCTTCGTTCTATTGCCCGTTTAATTTCATTTTTTCCCATAATTCAACTCCATTTTTGCGCGCAAAAATGGAGTGTTTCGGTGCGAGAGACCACAAAAATACGCAAATTAAATGCATAATACCGCGCGAAGTTTACGTTTATCTTCGCAGGAATTAAGTTCAATTAATAACTTAAGAGGAAAATGTAAAAGACTTTTCGATAAATATGAAGAGATTTAGCTACAAGAACGATAATGTTTGACCAGAAATATAGAGAATGGCATCAAATGCACGAACTAAATGAGGGAGTAATGGAATAAGCATTGCACAGGTTGAGACTGATGGCTTCATAGTCCAACCAAGCTTCTCATTGGGGCACTAAACATATAATAAAATATATGAGAGTGTACGAGAATGAATTAAGAAAGCTTAAAGATTTCCCGGAAGGAAACAATTTTATTTAAAGCAAATATGCGTTGGATTAAAGAGAAGTGGTAGATGTATGCTCTACGTATTCACTGTCCCAGACCCAGGGCACTGCGGTGACATCGACCGAAGAGAAGAGGAGCAAGTTACCGCTTTTCGAGAGTTTGGTGAATGATTTCTCAAAGCCTCGGCATTCCTCGGGGGAATATGTGAAGGTTTTGGGTGAGAGGTGGCCTTGGTCAAAAACTAAATAGAAATATAATTCGCCGAGCGCGGTAAACGTTTTCGCTCGAGGCGTTATGCCCATTTATCCCCACGTTTCGTTAAATGTCGGTCATATACTAACCATTCGCGCGGAGTAATCTTCGATCTTCTGTCACTAGGATCTCCCCTGGGAGTAAAGTTAGGGTTGGCGCATATCCCTCTCTTTCATCTGTCTCCACGTTGGGCACCGCCTCCTCCAGCCGCACTGCCTACCCAATCCCCTTCCACCACCACTCTCCCACCCATTCCAAATCCCTACAGCCGCCCCTCGGATCTAATCCAGCCGATATATATATATATATATATATATATATATATACACACACACACACACACGTATAGAAATATATATGTACATACATATGTATATAACTGGCCAAACGGGCCCTTCCCTCTACCTCACTCGAATTGCTCCATTCGGCCCTTATAACTCAACCTTTAACCCTAGACGCCCTCCTTCTGCACCACCATTACTCCCCTTTGCCATCCCCGCACTCCACTTCACACCCCCCCTTTCATCCCCCCTTTTCCTTTCCTACACACCATCCCACGCACATTTCAAACCCAGTCCGCCCCAGACGAAAACTGCGCACAACCCTCACACTGCCATCTCTCGTCCCCCCCCCCTTCTCCCTCTCACTGCCCCTTCTCACTGCGTCAACCGAAAACAGACTCAAACGGGAAATAACCCCCGTTCCATAATGTCGAGTTGACCCTTTTCACCGTATTAAGGACTCGTGAGAGCGCCCACTGTTGTAATTATGGAGGGATGGTCTCCCCGCTCGCTCGCTCGCTCTCTCCCTTAACGCGCGGCTCCTTCCACCCTTCTTACCCTCCTCAACCCTCGGCCACCTCTTTCTCACATTTAAACACTATTCCACACCCTCCAACCCCCCCGTTCCGCTCTGTCCTCTTCGTCCTCATTTGCCCTTCGGAATACTTGGGGAGCGAAGAAGACGAAGGAAAGTGAAGGAGGAGTGAGTGAGTGAAGTGGGGGAGGGAGGGAGAGAGAGAAGGGGAGTCGGGGAGAAAAGGACCTCGAAAGACCCCTGTCTCCATCCTCGCTGAAAAGTACACCCTCTTTCCCTCTCGTGGCCAGAGTTGAGCGCAAGAAAATGGGATGCTTTCAAAAATTTCTCCGCCAGATGGAACTAATCTTAGTTTGTAAAACTGCGGCGCTCTGTGAAATGGGTTCGGTGGGAATGGGCGAAAGAAGGGGTGGGGCAAGGAGGGATGGGAGGGGAGGGAGGAGAATGGATTGGGGTGGGGGGAGAATAGGTGCCGGGTATCCGAGGATTCCCTGCGTGAGTGTGGCGTGCTCCACGCCCCTGCACGCTCGCGGTACTCTCCTTCGATGTCCCTTCTGCCAGGCAGAAGCTCTTATGCCCGCATGGAAATGAGAGCCTCTGCACGTTTAAGGGCACCTGCTTCGTTTTTTGATGTAATTTGTAATGAGGTAGAGCCTTAAGTTGGACTTAACTGCTCACTTATTTTTCTTTTGCACAATGTTGACGATAGTCTTCTTACGTTTCGACACACGTAGCACGTAGCCTCGTCACTAACGGGGTCGGACTTTCGAGTCACCTACGTTTTCTCACAGTGCTCCTCACCTACTTATACTAGAATATAAACCAATGCAGTATTTAAAAGGTAAGAATTCGACCTTCAAGTGAAAAAAAGAATGATAGAAAATTTCTGAAAACCATTAAGAATGCGATCTTATCAAAATCACCTACGATTCACACTCTCAATATTTGAAACATGCAATATCCCTTGAATAACTGAACAAGCGCTACCGAAGAATCGCCCTTCAGAGATTCCTAAAAATTTCATGGATTTTCAAAAATTACATTTGTCTTAAAAAATAAACCGTAAAAATTTGTATAATGTATCCCGATGGCTCAAGATGTCGAGATTAACTGCCGCGGCGAACCAAGAAAACTACCAAAAATTAGGAGACGGAGGAGGACTGTTCAAAGAAGCCGAAAAGAGTTCTAAAACCTTTCGCATGGTATTACCGGGAGAACCTAGTATTCAAGTTCTCGATGGAACGTTTTTCGTAAAATCCGAGGGCCAGTCGTAACGCGAAACCTTGCATATTTTATGCAACGATTGAAAGAGTGCATAATCTTGCGCAGAATGGTTTGCATAAATAGTTTTCTTTTCGGATACTCACCCGCGTCTATTTTTTAAATCAATTTATCCTCAATTATCCTCACCTGATTTCTCTTATATCGATAAGTACCCATTTCCCATTTTAGTTAAGTGTATAACCGTCTATCCTATAGAGATTATAAAGTTTTATTTCTGATTTCAAAGGCCTCTTTTATCCTCCTGGGGAACTTCGGCAATCATTTTTCATAAATTTAGTGTTTCAAGGTCATCTTAAGGATACATACCCAAACAACGGAATAGCAGCTATCATTCGTAGCTTCAAATCATCTTCTACGCACACATTGTAAAATGAACAAATAGGGGTTCATGGGCGCGGTGCGATTTAGCTTGGTAAAATAAACAAAAATAAATAGAACATTCTGTAATGCCCCTTATGCGCAGATAATATTTTATTAATTCATCCCCGAAAGGTTCAGAGCTAAAGTAAGGAAAATACTTTGACCTCCAAATGACTAAACCTATGTATCTCCCTTGCAATTCAGTATAAGCATATCCCCCTTGGGACATACACACCCCTCAACCAATCTACTCCAAATGCACAGAATAACTTCAGCCATTTAAAAGAGCTTTCCTCTCCATTCGTACCTGCTCCTTCCCACGATTGCACTTCTTGCAAAGTTCAAGAAGCATCAACCTTTTTGCTAATCTTACCATGGGCTCTCTCGTCTTAATTCCTTTTTCCTCACTGAAAGCTCTTTTACAGTCTCAATTCTCCTCCAAATATACTTTCTTCACTTTTCGCAGTCATTTGAGAGACCCACCGAACAAAGGAACCGTTTCGTCTACTCTCATTCTTACCCTCTGCTTTGCAATTTTCCTTTTTAAGCTTAGAGCTTAGAAAGGCAAACCTTTTGTGTGCATTTCAAAGGAGTTACTTAATGCAAGGACTACCATGGAAAAATGACTTGTTTATTATTTTCACAACCTTCCATCCACTAAATATAAGCTTCGCTAACAATTACGGCGAAATGTTGCCTTATGAAAATAAAAGGTAACGTAATAAGCCACACATTTCAATGATCCCGACTGCGGTTTCAAAGTCAACGTGACATAGTCAAAGGCAAGTACCCTCATAGAACTTTGGTTAGAGCTTTAGGACACGCTGACTCTTAAAACCCATATCCATAATCCGGCTGCGCAACCTCCGTCACCATTCCTTTACCATCTCTCCCGCTCCACTCCTAACCCTACCCTCTCCACTTTTTCTTCGAAGGTCCCCAATTTTTCCCTCTGTACGTAGCTTATCCCTCCACGGGTTACCCTTAGACTTTGAAACTACGGTGGAATCGATTAAGTACGCTTATAATCATATTTTTTTTATTTTTCAAAGGAATAATTCCGTGAAGTTAGGCCTCAAAGCTTTGCAAAAATAATTCAAGATTAACTTCCCAGAGGGTACCTGTTATTCGTATTTGAACTCTCTCTCCCTCGAGCGTTATTATTGAAGCCGAAGCGAAGCATTATCTGAGCTGGTCATGACTAAAATTTCATCAAAAAGTACCAACCTGGGGGAACTCACCCCTTTCAAGATAACAGATCAATGATTTTGAAAAGGGAGCGCAAGTGTGTTGCAACTGCGGAAAAGCAGCAGTATGGAATTTCGTCTTAGACATTTTTAATAGGTATCCTTACAGACTTACGACTTAAATCAAAGGTTGACTCGCATCAGTAAACTAGACAGAAAATCACATGCAAGTCTGAGAGGATGCGCGAAGCATAGTTTAGAACCGACTCGTATTTCCTCCTTTATGCTGTTTGCAGCAACATTCCAATCAATCATAAGTAACCATTGCGTGAGGCAATCACGCTTTGTCACTGGAATTGTACACGGTTCAGATAAGAAGCTGTTTCATTAGAAATATATAATGAAAAGTAAAATGAGAGGTTAAGTATGATTTGGTGTTTTCCCGGCGTATCAGCGGAATTAAGTTTTCTCGGTTCTTCCACCGGGTCCAAGAGAGATGAGTGGGGCCGACATAGGAATACGCGTCGAATATTTGGGATCTATTGGAAAACATTATAATTGAGGGATTGGAAATGTTTAACGGAAAACACACCCGATTCTTTAAAACATTCCCCGAGAAAGAGTAACCGTGGGGGATTTATTAGAGGAATAAGAGTTGGAGGTCCTGGGGTCACAAAGAGCGCATGACACACTGAGAATTTTATAAATGTGCAAGGAACTTTCGAGTTGTTATTCAGTTGCCATATCAACGGGCCTAGATCGCATATAATTTTCAAACGAACTCCCAACTATTTAATAATAGTGCTCCACCATCCGGGTGAACACTCTCCTCTCACACGCATTGGTTCATGGGTGGAGCAGTACTCTCTTTGGACAGCTTACTTATGGCTTGCTAAGAAAAAGCCTGTCCGTCGGGTGGGGTATCAGAGTACGGAGGTAGAGGAGACGGGGGTGGAGCGGGGGTTGGAATTAAGCGAGGCGGTCGGTCGGTTGCGGCGATGTGCGCTCCTGCCATCTTGGCGGGGGATGGAGGGTTGTGGTGAGGAGAGGGGGGAGGGATTGGGGAGGAGGGGAGGGAGGGACGAGAGGGATTTTCGCCGCCCTACCCTTCGCTAAATCCCGTAATGACCCGCTTGGGGGTTGGTTGCAAGTGTGACGAGAGGGGAAGTCGAGTGGATTCCCTTCTTCTCCCACCCCCTTATTCCCTCCGTCTTCTCTTTCTCACTTACCGTATCCCTCGTCTCTCATCCCCAACCTCCTTCCCTCCATCTCTTTCCATCCTCCACTCTAACCTTCCTCCCTCCACCTCCCATCTCCTTCTCCCGAATCTGTTCCCTCTCTCTACATCTCTGTCTCTCTTTCCTCCTATCCTTACCCTCCCATTTTATCCCTCCCATTTCTCTCCCACGTCACTTCCTTTCCTCTCCTTCCCCGTACTCTCTTATCCCACTCCCACTCTCATATATCCGTCTCCCTCTTTCTCTCAAGTATTAAGCATTCATGGTATTTCTTTGTCGGCTGAGAGATCACCTCCCTTTTCCCTTCCAACCTCCCTCCTTTCACGCGAATACCCCGGCGGGAGAGTCCCGTTGAGAGAGCGCAGGAGTTTCGGTGTCTGAGGGGGCACTCGCTCCCACTCTGTGCTTCGATATGCGCCCCGAGGTGGTCCAGGACCTCCCTCCCTCCCATCCTTCCCTCCCTTCCTACCTAGCCTCCCTCCCCTCTTGGTCGCCAATCCAGAAAACGGGCGGGACGCAATTTCAGCGAGACTCTGACAAACTGAAGACGCTCCCTTCAAGGGATACTCGGCCACGTGGTGGAAAGTGGAGCAATATATAGTTGAAGGGAGAGGAGAGGGCGAAGAGACGCGAAGCAGAGGGGTCTTTCCCATCATTTGGGATGATTCTGATATTAGTCTGGCGAGAGGTGAAGGGTATGAATAGATAATGAGAGGGGCTAAACATTAGATCATTATTTTTTCGGCGTTTTCTCGTCAATTGGAATGGCCAATGTTTAATTTGCTGCCCGGCGCTGAGAGCCATTTTATTTTGGTGCGCCGTAAAATACCAGATACAACCCGTCATCTCTCCTTAGGAATGTGATAGCATTTTACACCGTCCGGCTCATCAATCACTCTACGTTGACGTGACGTACATGTATCAACATTGGACGTATTTATAGTAGAACTATAAAGGTGGCAATACTATCGGATGTATCGAGATTATTACGCATGCAAGTTAAGAAATATGGATTCTATTAGGTTCATTGAAAAATATCCATTATTTCCGGGTATATTGCTTATATAGCCAATGAATTTGTACCAGACTGACGACTATATTATCCGTATCGTGTATTATTCGTATCGCCGATGTTTTCCCAGCCGTTTATTCAATTCATTATGCCTTTTGCAAAATTAATAGCTTCTTCATTGCAGTTGCATTGAAAGCTATCGTGTATAATTTTTATATTAACACTGGTGGCACATTCAAATTATAATTTATATCACGAATACCTACGAAATAAACCAATATGTGAAAATATTCAGCCCCCGATAAATACATTTCTTAGAACTGTCCACATCGATCTGCAAACATAAAACTGTATCGAATTTATTACAGCATGTCATCTTAACAAAAAGTTACGGCTAATATGACTAAGTATGGCTAATAGCATTAGAAAATACGGAGAGACGTTTCATATTCCATTTCCACAAGATCAGCCACCTCTACGGGTTTTTCTCCCAGTGGAGAAAATTCAAATATTACAGGTACTCAAAAATAACACCTTTATCAGAAGGGCCTTGAGGAGAACGAGACGAAAGAATAACCTGCAGACTCTGCCCTGACAGCCTATGAGAAAGTGAAAACTGGCCTCGGAGCCAAAATTCTCGGGTAAAGTAATGTCGTCACTCGCGCAGTGAGACTTTTTCCCCTGAGCGAAGGAAAAATGCGTTCCAGACGGAAGGAGTAGGAGAGCGGGCTGCCAAATTGCCTCCACGGGAGCTGCAGGGGGGCCCGGACCGGGCCAGCAGGGCGGCCGGTCGAATTCATTATTTTGGGAGCACGAGACGGCGGGGCGGGGCCTAGGACGAGCAATGGGGATACATCAGCCTCCACGATACACACGAGCACCGGGGAAAACTATACATTGAATTGAAAAATACGAACTTTTTGGTCTAGGAAGAAATATAAAAATTTATGTTCCTCGGATAATCCATGAGTTGAAAGAGATTAGGAAAGGGAGAAGTAATATCCATCGGGACGATGGATTTCATGTGGCACACACCCACAAGGGGGGGGGGGGATTGGCTCGTTTCATTGACAGGGGCGGTTAAAGGCTCTCCGAACCCCTCCGCCGAGGCCACGCGTGGAAAAGTGAAAGTAAACAACGAACGGCGCGGGGGAAAATAATCTACAACGACAATAACGCCCGCCAGAGCCCACGGTCGAAATAAGAAAGGAATGCAAGGGGCAAAAAGAAGGCGGCGGAACAAGTGACAAACATTAATTCGCTCCTGAAGATGCTCACTACAACACGAGAGAAACGTGCAGCCACGAAATTCTCCATATGACGCGGAAAGGCACAACAGCATGGGCAAATTGCAACTGCTGTTCAGGAATGCTCAAAACTTAATTTAAGCACATAGACTTACTCTGAAGAAGTTATTTCAACGGAAACTCGGAATGATGCTGACAATATTAGACCATGGTACTCCAAACGTTAGCCTAACCGATATACATGTGCAGATATTTACTCTTCGTATTATAAAATACAACTAAGTTTGGATATGTATGACTTTTGGTGGTCTCCAAGGGATTTATAAAAGAACCCTCCCGTCAAAAAAATGTATGTTAATCAATCGTAGAAACTGACAATTTACTATCGTTTCCAGTTTTTTGGCAGAATAAGGAATAGCCCCACTTTTACTACCCAACTCTTTCATTCTCATTATTATTTTACGCGAATTTATTTAAAATACAGAAAATTGAATGAAGTTTTATTTTTTTCATGATTTTTTAATTGTTTCATTGAATGAAAATTTAAAATGAAGAAAATTGAACTTGACATCACGGAAAGTAGGCCGTAACTGAGAAAAAAAATTTAAAATATAGCATACGAGAAATACGCGATTCCGCTAAATAACTTACATTTGCAGCCTGACCGAAAATTTATTAATTTTTTATAAAATGCGAAGGGCATTTTATAAATTATAATTTTAGGGCAGCATTCATTCTTGTATTTAGCCTTATAGTTTATCCAATTACACACTCGCTCAAACGCTCACAACCTAACTTTGATACGTAAACTTACTGTGAAGAAGTTAATTAAAAGGAAACTTGGAATGATCCTAAATATACTGGAGAAATATTGAACCATGGTGTTCCAAACGTTAAATAATGTACAGATAAATAAAATAATGTATAAATAAATGTACAGATATTTACTGTTCGTATTATAAAATACAGCTGAGTTTGGATATGCGTAACTTTTGGTGGCTTCGAAGGGATTTATAAAATAACACCACTGTCAGAAAAATGTATGTTAATCAAATAAATCAAGTGAGGAAAATATAACGATAAAAATAAAATTTTATCAACACCAAATTTGCAAACAAAAAATAATGATTCCAAAAGAAACAGATTTAATTATTTTGAGAAGCAGAGAAGGCCAAAATTAAACTTAAAAATTAAGGGAAAAATTGTTAATTGGCGATTTTTGAATTAAAACTATGAATAAATGAGGTAAATACTTTCTACTACCTACAGTGAAATATTTGTTTCCACCTTTTACGAAGACCTATCAGCGCAAGGCGAAAAAACAGGTGAAATCTCTTAAAGAGGTAATAAATGGTGGCCCTATAAAATTGTGAAAAAGCAAGGAAAAAGCGGTCTCTCTCGCAAAAATTGTAGAGGATACTTGTTTGTCATTCAAACACTGGCTTCACTGCATTAAAACAGGCACCGTCTGAAGTGGTTTACAATGAGTACAGCAGGAACGAATAACGGCCTTCACAAAACCTTTCCTTGATCAAAGACTTCCAGAAAGATTACAGGAATTTGGTGATCAAATTAAGAGCCCTAGCCATCAATCAAAGTGCTTTGTCGTGATTTCAGGACTGCCACTAAAATTCTCGAATTAAATATAGCCGGGGTGGGTGCTGGACGGCGATTCTCTTTTCTTTGACCGGATATCAGTTCATTCAGAACTAAGTGCCCTCATACCTGAAGACCAAGGCCAAAACGAACAGGAAGTGATTCGGTGTGTTGACCGAAAACGGAAGTAACGAAGAAAATTACCATTGGATCCATTCAAGGACTACTACATTCGGGGCAGTCATTTGCTGCAGGCACTGTAGGCCTAACAGCACAATTATTTCATCGTCGGACATATCGAAAAGGCCACAATTACTATCTGAAAAGAGACAATTACTATTTTAAAGGACCATGGAGACCCGAACGACAATATTTAGTAAAAAAGAAATTTCTAAGGTAACCGAGTGAAATCTTGACTGGTTTCTGGGAAGTTTACGCAAAATACTGGAAGTGAAACCAAATGAGAGACAATGTAACGAGGTACGAATTTAAAAAAATTGAAAGATAGAGCTTTGGATTCCGATTAAAGCAATTTGTATTTGCATGTTTACGGCGCACAGCAAATATAGAAAGGCTAATATGACTGTATTTTTTAATGGAGAATCTATAAAAGAAATTAAAAATTTCACCTGACTAGGGAGTAAGGCCATTCAATGACAGACGGTACAAAAGATACATTTGAAGTAGTTATAAAGGTTGAATTAAATTTTAAATAAAAGTTGTTGACTGAAAAAAATAAGCTGAGGACAAGAAAAAGGCTCTTTGTTTATGAGGTCTTCTTTTTTGTATTTTCAAAGTTTTCTTCTCGTTTACCCTCGTTTTTTTAAAATGAGGCTAATGTTGGCAAAATAGTAGACGATCCTTAATTATCTCCTTAAATCATTATGTAGGAAACGAATTTAAATCATAGGAGTGACGGCATCAACAACTAATGGCGTGTTTTTGCGGTGATTGTGACCATTACAGCTAAACAATACTATAAACACAACAGGAAAATCAATTAATAGATATTTGCACAACTACATGAGAAAAATCAAACGGAAAATGTATGATTTGATTTCAATTAGAAATCAAGTTTGCACATACTTTTTTCGAACTGAAATATTCATTGAGATATTCCATCACTATATTCACATTTATCACCAGCAAAACATAAAAAGGTTGTTAAAACTTCACCCGAATAAGTTCCCAATCCATAGGATTGGTTAAAAGCAATTTGAATCCAATGGATTTTCATAAATTTACCCTCTTCCATCCTTCAGGCGAAAGAAAATAAGTGAACGGGTACAGTCGTTCATGGTTCAATTAAGCATCATTTGTCCTTGGCCACCACACGCCGTGCCCCCCCCCCCTCCCAGCAGCCTCGGTCGCTGAGTCCCCGAAATTGCTCCAGAAGAGGGTAGCTCCCCCCCCCCCCCCGTGAGCGGCGTCCTCGATCTCGCAAAGGGGCGAGAGAGAGGAGAGGCGAAGGGAAGCATCGCATCGATCTAGGAAAAATCGCGCATTCATTTTTTAATCATGCCAAATTTTGCGAGTCCGGCGTTTAAAATTAAATCGATTTATTCCTATTACCTTAATGAGGAGGTTGGAGTTAGATCCACGATGCATTGCATTCGCTCATTGTTTCTTCAATTGGCGATTAGCTGACAGTTGGATTTCAATTATTTCAATGTCAAATGCTATTCACGCTTCTCCTTTGTAACTATCTTGCAATACTATGCTCTTTAATAGTTGGTTTTAAAGACAAATGTTTCGGTGAGAGTCGGAAAAAATCAGGAAGCTGAGTCCTTATCACTTATTCCAAACTGTTGGTCGATTTTTTTCTAGGGATTTTTTTCAAGGATGAATAGTTTCTGAAAATTTCAACCAAATCGCTAAAGTGGTTTTGGTTGGAAATTCGTAACCTAAATTATTACCACCATCGTTCATTACGAATTCGAGCCACAGTCAAGATTGCGGAAATGCTGATTTTAATAATGCGTCCTTCAAGGAAGATTTTCCTTTTTATTAGCCTCGTTATGGATTCAGATTTATTCATTTTGACATTCTTAGAGCTTGAATGATTTATCTTGTTCACGATTGCTTGTGCATGAAAAAGTAAATACAATGTGAAAATTATGAAAAATGGTATGTGCTTTTGTTGGCATCTTGACAATTCTGTCAGATTAATAGCCAAAAATAAAACTAAAACCTAAGTGAGAAAAAAGAGAGCTGCCGAATGTGCGGTTTCTACCCAGCCACAGAGTGAGCTAATTCTCCTATAAGTGATTGAAATGGGATCGTTGGAGGGGAGAAAATTGGAAGAAGGGATAAGTGGAAGGTGAAGAGGATAAAGACGACCCTCTTAACGTTAGAAACTCGTGGGCGAAATGGGAAGAGGCCGAAGATGGACAGTAGAAGGAGAAGGCGATAGTCTTGAAATCGGAAACATCTCTAAATAATAAGTAATCCCGAATTTTTCACCACGTGCCTCACGTAAATCGCAGCAATTGACAGTTTAATATCGATTTCAATTTTAAGGCAGAATAAGGAGTAGCATCACTTTTACTACGCAACTCTTGCATTCTATTGTTTTGCGTGGGATAATTTAAAATGAAGATAATTGAACTTGAAATCACGGAAAGTAAGCCGTCTCTAAGAAAAAGATTTAGAATACAGCCTAAAAGTAATACGCTAAATAATTTAAATTTACAGCCTGATCGAATATGTATTGATTTTTTCTAAAATAATGCAGGTATTTTATAGATTATAATTTTAGAGCATCATTCATTCTTTTGTTTAGCCATATAGTTTATCCAATTATATGCTCACACCATGATTATAAAAAACAATTATATTGAATGACAAAATTCGAACAACCTACGGCAAGGAATGGGAAAAATGGATGCATATTGGTTCATTCTGCCTCAAAATTCACTAATACACTACCTTTGGGAAGGGCTTTACTAAGGAAGTGAAGGACTCGATTCGATTCGTATAATAATTACAAAATTAACATACATACAAAGTAATAAACTTTGAGATTTCAAATAAATTTCAGTGAAACCCATAGAAGTAAGTTAAACCAAGACATTCAAAGATATGAAGCCCATAAAATGCGAGAGTTTTGCAGCGAAAGGATCATTTCTCACGGTGCAAGAGGAAGTTGCGATTACTGAACCAGCCAACGGAGTCCGGACCTACGGTACTTTGGTCTGAGGGAATCATTATTGCACTGAATTGTCGTAACACGAAGGTTGGTGTGGTAGGTGGGTGTAGAGTTCACCCCGAGCTAAACATCACGTAGCGTAAACACATTAAGAGGGAGGAAAGATTGGGGGTATTGCGTCGTAATTCGTTTCCCAACAGCCTTCCATTATTCATAAAATCGCACCCATTGGAATTGAGGTGGGGATTCGATGGGGAAATCCGAATTCAAACCCTTTGGCCAATACATACTACTACTACTACACATATCACCTGAATAGTATAAAATAGCAAAAAGAACACACATGAAAAACCTATAGCAGTTGAATATTAAATCATAATCATAAATAATCATTTGATTACCAAATAATATTGTGGATTAATGACTCGGATAACTGTTGGTTGTAGTTATCGGTAAATAGAAGTAATCAAGGTGACACACTCGCTTGAGACAAAGAACAAAGCAAAGGGAAAAGCTGTCACAAATTATCCTATGATGAATACCTTTCTGGTAGATTCAGCATTAATTATTGTGTCCGTGAATCCTACATATTTCTCAGTTTCAAACTTTTGGAAAAAGTACAATAAACATGACAAAGATCTATAAATGAATCATACTTGCTGTCGTATAAGAGATATTTTTACAGCAGTTATCCATTAAGTTAGGGTTGATTTTTGATGGATCCTTTCTCTACAAACTGCACTGTACTCGTAAGCTCTCACATGGAATGACATGTATCCTTTAACCCCATACTCTATATATTACAATAAATCATTCTTTAGCTTTGAATTCATCTTTCTACCTCCTTTAAACCCATCCAAAATGCCTATTATTTTCCTCATCCGACCTCGCGTACCCAGTATTCTTCTTTCCTTTACCATATTCAGCATTCTACTGCCTCTCCGTCATTTACTTGACTTGCCTCCGTCAGATGCGTCCAAAAAGCGTTCTCCCTTCATCTACAGTGTGCTTATTTTATTTTTTATTATTTCTGTCCATTTTATTTTTTCCGTCCTTTTTCTAATACACTTCCCCGAAACCTTCAATCTACGCCTAACTACTTTCCTCGATGACTGAGGTTCCGAGCCTTAAAAAAATAGGCTCCATTTTGTGTTTTCACCATTCTTTTCCTAATATCCTCGTAAATCAAGGTGTCCGTCATTAACTGCCTCCTCCTTTTGAAAGCTTTTTACTCTATGCAATTCTTCTTTTCATTCTTTTATTACTTTGCCCATCTCCCCTAGATGGCTTCCGAAATATTTAGTGACAATTCCATTAGCTTTAGATTATGTCCCCCAACTTCAATATTTTAAGGGCGTTACTATTTATTGAGAACCTCACTGTCTCTATGGTCCATTGCATCTCATCCTGTAAGCGGTATACAAACACCTAAAAAATTTGCTCCGAAAAAATAAGAGCCTAAATTTTGACATTCTACTACACATTTTACTTATCCTTATGCTTCAATCAGGTTATTTAATTCTTATAACCCAAACTTTTTCTTTTTCCATTTTTAAAAAGTTTTCCCTTAACACCGTTTGGAGAGAGAGTAGAGTGAATTTAACTGCTTTCCGGGTCAATACTTGGCTCGTTTGCCTGCCCATCGTTTCTAAAATTAGCAATTAGAATTTAATATTTATTATACTCTGAGTATTTAAAAGGCAAACCATTATGAGGAATATAAATTATAATGAAAGGAAGGAAACGACGTATTATTCATGAAGAACAAAAACAGGAAGTTTCTAGATTATATATTAAAGAAACAGCAGTTTCCTCAGGCAATACTGAAAGGAAGGATGTGATGTCGATGACAGCCGTGACAAGGGAGAATTTTGGGTAGGCAGGAAAGGGGAAGGGAGAGAATAGGCATTTTAGACAGCACGAAGACAGCAGGTTGAACGAACGAAGAAGTCTAGAAGGAATAATATGGATCAAGCAAGAGAAATTTCTCGCGATACGTAAGTTGATTATTTGTTGAAGACCTTTAAAAACCTTCTTTCTACTAGTAATACATATGAAATGAAATTAAAGACAAAGAATTTCAAATAGTCAACGCAAAAAGCTATCCATAAAGTTTTATTTTCAAAGGCCTGTTCGTAAAACAGATATTGTGCAACATATGAAGTGTTCTTTAGACACTGCAGGTAATTATGATGATGGACATCTTATAATTTTCGCGAATTCCGTAATGTTCTCGGTAATCGTAGAATTTGTCATAAAAAGGCGTTTGCATTCCTTTCCAGTATTAATGCTACCATTTACACGATAAATACATTTAAAAACAAGTACTCCTGCGTCATCTTGTCATAAAAAGCAATTCTATAAACCTAGAACATATTCAACCTTCAAGAAAGTGAAGAGTAAGATATAAGATTATAATGCTAATAAAATTTAATATAGGAATGTTTTTGGTAGAATGGTATAGTTATAATAACGTTCACAGTATAATTAAATTAAACTTGTTTCAAAGATATAATAGAAAGAATGTCGTGAATTCTTGCAGCTTGCATAAAAATGAATTTCTAAGCATTGGCAATTACTCTGTTAACTTTATCTATACATAGATACACGAAAAATAATAAAGGCCCGCGCACTGAGACCTGCGGGACTCCACTAATTACAGAAGAATAAGGTAATAATTTACTATCAGATCGCTTTAAAGCTTAACTGCGGTAAGCAGGATAAAAAAATTGTGAGATTCCATTTTTCGCAAATTAAGATTTACTCCGCCAAATGCATCGTTAAACTCAAGAGAATTTAGAATATTATCATTCCAATTGCAAGTTTTAAGCCATTCGTAACTCGAAGGAAAGCAGCCCCCGACCGATATCCCTTTTTCAATCCTGATTGTTAGCGGTAACAGAGCGTGTTAGAGTTAAGATATTCAATAGTCTGATAGTCGTATTTTCTCTACACGCTTTGAAAGGTAACACATAATTGATATTGGCCCGTAGCAGGAGTGGTGGTGGGCAAGGGAATTTAAATCTTTTCTACTGGACATACTTTACTATGTTTTCAGGAAGATGTAAAAACAGAGTTCATGAGAGAGAAAATGATTTTGTCGTATCAAGTATTGCTGGTAAAATCTGGGATAAACATTTTTTAATATATATTGAGAAAATTGTATCGTATCCTGTCGAACTGGCGAAGACGCTTATTTATTAGATCAGGTGCAATGAGGCTAAAAACTAAATGACTATTTTCAAAAGTTATTAGGTGATCAATGGGTTGGAATTAATGATAATCGCAAATTATACGCTAGTTTTAATCCGTGTAATGCAATACAGAATAGCTACATAAGTTGCAATTGGACTCGTAAAAAAAACTTCTTCGCCAATGAATTTACTTTAATTTCACAGTGAAATGGTACAAAAATCATTGCGAAAAAAATTGGCTTTATACCATTTCTTCAGTGTCATTGTTGCTTAGCCATGGATTTCCAAGTGAAAAAGGCGGCACAGGAGACCATAGCGCGTCACATTCGAGAAACGGACCCCGAGAATCCATCGGAAACGATCCACGGGAGAAGTGATCCTCGGAGGAAAGTGGCGGCCGAACTTTTCCCCGCATCGGGATACCGCTATGCTTTATTTTTATCGTTTTCCCCTGAATTCCTATTCACGACGAAATTGAGCCTCGCGTCATTGTCGCTTGGCACCGAGTGCGCTCTTTCCATAAGGAAGGGCCGTCCCCGTGATCGCCTCGTATTTTATCCACGCGTGTGTGCGAGCTGGCGACCGGGGAATTTAGCGACCCCCGGATTGTGAGCGGGGAAGGGGAATTAGGAGGTGGGGTAGGAGAAGACTGCCCCATCCCCTTCCACCTCTTCAATCTCGCCCAGGTGGTGATGTACTCGTCCCATTGTATACTTTTCCACCGCCCCACACGAACCGCCTCGATGAAAAATGCATACGCCCACCCGCCGAGGCCCTCGTTCGCATTGTTCTCGGTCCCGGGAGCGTGAGAGGCCGACCACGGAACGTACTAAACCCGCCCTCCTCCTGCCCCATTTTCCCCGGGAACCATGTACCTTGTACCACTGTACCTTGGCGCGGATTCATAGTGAGGGATTGAAATGGTTGACCCAACCCTTAAAGAATTAGAAAAATCAGCCGAATATATACGCATTCATACAGCTACAAACAAAATATAGTTGATCTCGCTAATTACGTAGCCAATTCTTCATTTTACTCTTGAGACGAAACAACAAATATGCATCGTTTCACACTAATATGAGGAAACTTCCATTTTTTAGCAAATTTATTCATAAATTTAAAAAATATCGGAGAGAACAAGCGACGTTAATTTTATGACACTGCCAATCGGCATCAACCATGACACACATTTTTATCTTCATAGTTGATATTTGGATGATTTCCATAAATATATTTGTATTATATGGCATCATTGGTAACCTGATTTGCTCGAATAATTAAGATAGATTTCTCTTATGATAGTCGTTTTTTTATCAATATTTTTCTAATAACTTATTTCCTAATCCATAGTTATCAAATTTATAAAATATTTTCTTTGATAGATTCCAAATACTTTCCACACGTAAAAGTACCACTCAGGAATTATTTGGTAAAAAAGGTCAATCGATATTCAAACTGTTTATTTTGTTGGAAAATTTTCGTTTACCATGACCCATATTTCAACTTCCCTAATGCGGACCATTTCTTCTTAGTTTTAAAAAAATATTCAGTGGTCGCGGAGTATGACGAGAAGGTTGTCCCACGGGGGAGTGATACGGGGAGTAGAGGGCGCGATTCGCGAGGGGGTCGTGCCACCCCTGGCATTCGAACCCGGGGATCCAAAATAAGCGATCACGAGAGAAATCACGTGACACCCTTCAATAATCATTTTCTTCACAGCCTCTTGAAGTGCAGCCAGAATCGTGGGCTATTCATTGAATGACATCAGTTGTAGAGGAAAATTAATTATCATTGTCCCCAAGCTATATCTACGTGGCTATAAGTACGCTTCGACTCAAATATACATCTGAACCAATCGACGTAAGGAATCATTTTTCCTTCATTCGAGGCCGTAGAAAGTACGCAAATATATTGAACTTCCCGATTGTAATTAGTTATCAACAGCTGTTGACTTAGCATCTCCTTTTCGACGCTCTCGTGACGGCTTGCAGGCCAAGGTTCAGATGTCAGCTCAAGATTAGGAATATTGTGTGCGTATATTGAGTAATATCAATAATGTAAGGGAATATCATGATCTATTACAGCAAGCGCATTCTACCATATCGGGTATACATAACATCATCGAATAGATAGAGCTTACATATCGTTATTAACAGTCTCATAATAAGCAATTCAACTACACATATAATCGATCAGTATTGTCCCCGGCATCTGTCACATTGCAGTAGAAACAACAGCTCACATCGTATATTGGCATCGTATTAGTATCAGTCTTCGTAAATCAAAAGTAGCGCCATTTGAATGATAATTTTATTGAATATTGACTTATTGGTTCCTTAAAATTATCCATATGGAACAACTTGTTTCGAGTAAAGAATCATTATGGTATCCATTAATATTTGTGTCACCCAGCGTTACCTTAACCCTTTTCCATCCTCACACTAATTCTAGTTTTTGAACGTCCCTCTACAGAAGTTTCAGTCCATCCGCTTTTGGACTTCATTGCATAAGATATTCAAGAAATAGTACACCTTTCTTCGGATGTGAGACCTGGACGTGAAGAGTGGAGATAGGAAATGGCGATGAGAATATGATGGTACAGAAGAATAGTCGAAATGGAACGGAGAGATTAACAAATGAATAAGTGCTTCAAAGAGTGATTATGTGAAACGGTTCTGGATTGTACTAACAAAGAGAAGAGGGAAACTGATTTGACAGATCCCGAGGTATGCTCTATTACAACAAGCAGATAATTTACGGAAGGCTAAAGGAAATTAAAGGGAAATAAACCGAAGGAGATACGAATTTAAATAATTACAGAGGAGGAACAGAATCGCCATTGCAAATTATGGAGAATGTTAGAACAAGGAGTATGAAGTAATAAAGAAATCCATCCTAAATCTATCTCGAACGATGAAACACACCTACTGATGTAAATCTAAGCAATCACCACCCTAAAAAAAGATTATCTAAGCCATCCTTAAGTGAGAGTCTTTAAAGAACCTTTTTACGAAATCTTCCCTTTCATTCTCATCCCTTAGATCCCGCCGCTTCTAAAGAGGTGCCTATTTCATCTGATTTCCCCCTTTCGCAGAGAGAGAGAGAGATGGTTTGTTCTCCCCTCCGTATACTTACAATTTTCCCATTTCACCTCTCCGTTTGATCTCCGGCCCGGCCCCCGCTTGCGGAACCAGGTTTCGAAGCCTCTGTGGAGCCGTAATGCCGAGTCGATAATTTTCGGTTGTGATATTTTGTGTGATCCCAACGTCGGGCGACAGATGGCGCCAGTGGGAGTGCGCCGTAGGTATGTACGGCACTCCCCGCCCATTTCAAGCTACGCCCCTGAAGGACACCTTCCCCACTTCCTCCCGTTAATGACCAAACCCTCCTCCCCTCCCTCCACAATCCGTCCCCACCCCCCTTTCCGCCATTCCCCATACGTAATACGACACCCCTCGCCATAGGTCACCAAGCATTCGTCGACCCATTCTCTGCTCGGCGTAGGCTGTGTTTGTATGTTAATGAGCTCACTAAACATTCCGGGGGTCGACGTGAGGCTTCCCTCGGATATAGAGAACGATTCCCAGGTGCTTCTTAATAACGACCGAGAGAGCGCTGGGTATGTGTGCGGCAGGGTTCCGAAACGGATCCACCGTGGCCTCACCACCAGAGGACGAAGAAGATACCCGCTCTCGGGATTTGAGGACCCGGTGAGGAGAGCGGCGAAGCCAATGTTCGTGGCCTAAGTCGTTAAATTTTGCAAACTTCAACTCCTCATTCATTCTATGCCGCGAGAGGTTCCCCTCGAATGCATGTGAATCACTAAATGCATTGCACTCTAACTGCGAAAATCAGTTGTACCATACAATATCGGAATACCAGGATACAAGAAATTGAAAAATGAAAAAAATAATTTTTATGTATATTCGATACGCTGCAGAAGGATTTCACGAATGATTCATTTAAGAAACACAATTGTGCTTGTAAAATTTACGAACGGAAATGAATGCGATTTTGTTAACTGTTAGGTCTCTTAAATCTGAAAACATAACTTTAAAATTAATGATCAAATACGCTAATCGACACAACTATTGGCCTTGAATATAGGTGTAGTAGAGCTGTAGAGAGGTAAAACATGATATCTGAGGCAGGAGGATGAGCATAGAACGGAGGTTTTTGAGATGCGGGTTTTGCGGAGAAGGGAATAAATAATTTGGAAAGAGAGAATAACGAGCACCGAGGTTTTAAATTGGGTGGGCAAAGAGATGAATTAACTGGGGGGAGGGAGGGACCCAAAAAGCCAGAGAAACTGGATGAAGGAAATATTAAATGGTAGTGTGTGGAGTATTAAATGTGGTGTCGGAAGGGAGAATGTTGGGTGAGCAGGGAAGAGGAAAGAAGGGAGTAAGCTTTCAAGGCTCCGCTAACGTAAGCAGGAGTTACGAAGAATTGGAGAAAGTAATAAGGTAGGTAAAGAAAGAGGAAGTTCTCGCGGTACGTATAATCAGATTTTCGTTACCTACCGTCCAAAATCTACCTTAAAATTAGTAGGGCTCCTTGAATGGGCGTAACTTTTGGTCATTTTCATGAAACGTATACAATAACCTCGATAGGGGCTGATAATTACTAGAATTTTTTTTATCTTCAAATTGAAAACGCATCAGAAATGGAAAATGTATTTGAATAAAGTAAAAATCATTCCAAAGATAATAAGGAAAGACGCAGGCTATTTTTTGTTAAAAATAATGGAACCATCACTGCCATCTTTTAAATATTACTATTAATAGATTTGATATTCCTGTTTTTAAAATTTTGCATAAAATATATCAGAATCTTTCATAAGAGCCAACATTTACATCATATTTTCAAGGGAATATACATAAAAACCCATCGCAAAAAGCCCAGTTATCGTTATAAATGATTCGGTGAATTTTTAGTAATATCTGGGATATTTGCGTGGAAGATTAGGCTAACGTAATATTTTGTATAGTGCGTTTGCTCGCTTCCTAACTTCATGTAGAAAGCTATTCAGATATTTGTGTGTGCTGTTGCAAAGCTTAAGTAATATTGAAAAATTGCTCAGCGTAGATAGATAGTAGTTGGATGGTCGTAATGTATTTGAAAGTTTCTCAGATAAAACTTGTTTACCCACGCGTGGTTAATCCAAAATTATGGCGTTAATAATTGGCAAGAACTTGAAATATGTTTGCCATTTCTACGAGACGCAAAGCTAAGCGTACGCAGAGTACTATTAAACTGCTTACTACCGTTAAAAAAGGAGGATTAGGGTTTTTGCGATGGCTTGAAGGCTAGTTCTCCAATAAAATGGTCTAGGTCAGAGTCATTCTTAGTTAGATTATTGAAAGACAATTGATGACATGGCGAAAGAAATTCACGATTCCATTGTTAACGTTGGGTAGCTTGGCAAGGCAATTTCCGGATGGACAATGTCAATGGGGCAGGTTTAAACTCAGGAAATAAGTTCAAGCTTTATTTTAGCAAGTTCAAGCCCCGCAAGCGATCTTAATGAATCACTCTCCAACTTCAGCCCCTCTCCCTAAAAACTTCAAATTCAGTTTCCAATTTAATTTTGAAATGCAGGAATGAGCAGCTACAAACAGCATGTGTTTTCTTCCTTCAGCATTAAAATGGCGGAAGACCTCGTAGTTGGCACACCTGCAATTGCGCTACCAACTGATAAAATGAGACGTTGCGCTCGACGCGCGCATATTCAGACCCCTGACATAGCCCTGTCCCGAAAACGAATCCCTTGCGAAAAAAAGGACATGTGCTCGCGCGAAAAAATAAACCAAAGCCTCTCATACCCGATTAAAAAGATACGAAGAGATCCTACACTCGAGTAAAAAGGTTTCATCACAGGCCATTAAAAATTCAAATACGAAACAAATCGGCTTTTTCGATAAAATATCACACTTTTTGTAATTCCCATCAAATCCCAGGATATAGTGCGGAACCTTACGCGGTGAAAAATGCCGGGTGAGGAAGGGAAGGAATGGTCAGAAGGATGAGACAAAGGACGACTATGGACTTGAAATATCGCGCAATAATATCACCAAGAATTAAAAGCCATAGAAACTGCAGACATCCAATTATTTTCCTCGCTGCTTGTCAACGGAAATGAATATGCGCTCTTGCGCGACCATTAAGCGGGATATATGAGCATACACTCTCACCTATATACGCATGTGTATGTACATATCTATATATTATATGTTTGTGTGTTTTTAATGTTATATATATACACACACATATATACATATATACACATATATATACATATATAAACATATACATATATATATATATATATACATATATATATACATATATATATACATACTACCTTGATCAAAAAGTTCCCGGAATAACCACCGTGTGGCGCTCCCATCGTTCCGATTTGAGTTCTGTTTTTTTTGTTAAATTGGTACATCTGTTGTTGATATTCCCTTTAAATCTTAGTGTCATAACTTGACATTTGCAAAAGTTACGTAGCCAAGAGTACATCTATCTCTGTGTGTGTTGGCGATTTTTTACAATTGCAGAAATGGATTTAAATTTGCAACAACGAACTTGTATTAAATTTTGCGTAAAAAACGGATTTAGTGGCGCACGGACGTTGGAAATGTTGGAAAAGTGTTTCGGCAACGATTCTCTAAAAAAAACGGTCGTTTACCAGTGGCACGAGCGGTTCAGAAGTGGTCGTGAGTCAATCGAAGATGATGAACGCAGTGGCAGACCATCGACATCGAAAGTCGGTGAAAAAATTGATAAAGTAAAAGAAATGTTGGTCAATAACCGCAAATTAACCATCAGAGAAATAGCGGAGGACTTGAACATTGCCTATGGATCCGCCCAAGACATTGTGGTTAATGATTTGGGTTTCCGTCGTGTAGCAGCAAAGTTGGTTCCAAAAGACCTCAATTTCATGCAAAAAAGAGACCGTGTTGACCTCGCAAAAGACATGATTTGCGAGGCTGAATCCGATCCCACATTCATTAAAAGGATCATTACTGGAGACGAGACGTGGGTTTATGAGTACGACACGCAATCCAGACATCAGGCAAGTGAATGGCGTTCACTAAATGAGCCGAGACCAAAAAAACCACGTCGTTTTCAGTCAAAAAACAAGGCAATGCTGACGGTTTTCATGGATTACAACGGTGTAGTGCATCATGAATTTTTGCCAGAAGGCCAGACAGTAAACAAAGAGTATTATTTGGGCGTTATGAGACGTTTGCGTGAAGCAATTCGCCGAAAGAGACCAGAAATGTGGGCAGAAAACTCGTGGATTTTGCACCATGACAACGCACCGTCGCACAGTGCTATCATTATTCGTAATTTTTTGACGAAAAATGCAACAAATACCATCCAACAGCCACCGAATTCACCTGATTTGGCTCCCTGTGACTTCTTTCTGTTCAATCGAGTTAAAAAACCATTACGGGGAACGCGTTTTAGCAGCCGAGAGGAAGTAATGGAAAAATCGCAGGAAGCACTGATGGACATACCGAAAACCGAATATAAAAAATGTTTCGAGGATTGGATCAAGCGCTGGCATAAGTGTGTTGCAGTCGATGGGGATTACTTTGAAGGGGACAATATAGATTTAGATGAATAAACTTGTATTTTTAATTTTCTGAATAAATTCCGGGAAATTTTTGATCAAGGTAGTATATATATATATATATATATACATATATATACATACATATATATATATATTTATATATATTTATATAAATATATGTGTGTGTGTGTGCATGTTTGTATGTGTGTGTGTGTGTTTGTATATATAGACGATTTCGTCGAAGTAACGTGGAAGTGTTGAATAAAAAATTTGGACAGCGGCAAACAATATAAGAACAGATAATAAGAACACTCACATGTTATTTCTTATTACTACTGTTTCTTCTGAAGAAGACGGAGCTAAATTCCGTCGAAGTTATTAAGAAATAACGTTTGAGTGTTATATATATATATATATATATATATATATATATATATATATATATATATATATATATAAACATATATATATATACATACACACATATACATACACATACACACTCCTCGTGAACTCCGGTCTTCATTTTACCTTTTTCATTCCTTGACAGGGAATGGATGATGAAAATAACATCGGCTGCTTTGTGACAACTGGAATATGTTTAGACATGCACGTATACAACCGTCTTCTTTCCCTTACAACTATTCTCTTTCCCTCACACCCCCCCGCTCAATTCGCTCTCACTTCGACAATATGACCAATATGACGATGGAACAGACGAGGAACACTTCCCCTTGTCCCCAATTTACCACAAACTTAGTGACTTCATTGTAACTTCCATTTATTTCATGCCATTAGTATCATTTTTTTCGAATTTTATTTCCATCAAAGCAGCTTTGTGCTGAGATTTAATTATTTTCTAATTTTGGTAAATTCCACAACTTACTTTTTCCTGCTTTATTCCCTGTGACTGTATTAGATCGCCAGCTTACTAGATTTTATGTAATACTATAAAAGCAAGGCATGAAAATATTAGGAAATTCTTGGGAGCGGATTTTAAATTAGTTTGACCCGCTAGAAATAAAAAAATATTGCTATTCATCATGGTTTTTCAATTGTTGCCTTAGAATATTTAACGCGGATGGAGACGGCAATTTATTACCGATTTGAACTGCGAAGTGAAAAGTAAGATTAGGATGTTAGCGAGTGACAAGGTGATTTATCAGGAGATATCTGAGGATGAGGATTGTTTGATTCTAGCACAGGATCTAGATTGCATTAGTGAATGGTGTTCAAAATGGAGATTGCCATTAAATCTAAAAAAAATGTTCGGTGGTAAATTTCTGTACCATATCAGCGGGATTTGTTTACCAATTAGCTAGAGTTGACCTGGAAGTAGTTCATACTGTAAAATACCATGGTGTTACATTCACTAAAGACAACTTGGGGGACTCACATACGTAAAGTCTGCGGACAAGCATATAAAAAATTGGAATTTATCAGACGCATTGACGTTAGAAGTGACTCCAAGGTCAAGGGATGTTGTTACCATGCTCTTGTAAGGCCTCATTTAGAATACGCATGTAGCGTACGGGATCCGAGTGAAAAAGGCCTCGTTCGGGAAATTGAGAAGGTTTAACGCCGGGTAGCCCGTTTCGTTAAAAACTCTTACGATAAAACGAAAAGCGTCACTGAAATGCTTATGGATTTGCGATGGGAATCATTAGAAGAAAGACGATTCAATGCTAGGTTGAAATTACTAAATAAATCCAGATCCGCATGTTGCAGCACCGAGGTCTCGCAAATTACTCATCATCCAACATACCTGTACATTAGCCGCTTGGATCATGCATATAAAATTCGGAAAATAGATGCCAGGACTAGCAGACTCAAGGACTCCTTCCCACGAACGATACGGGATAGCAAGTTTAGGGTTTTAGATAGCAAAAAACAATTGTCACCCTCGACGTCTAGGAAAAAATTAGTACTACTCAACTGCATGCAATTTCCCTGAGTTTGTGGGTTTCGTTGTCAAAACCTTTCCCGATTAACCTCATTTGAATACCATTAAATAATATACTGCTCTTAACAATATTGCTTGCTTTGCTTTGTCTGTTTTAAGTTTCCCCTACGATCCCCCGCCTCTCTCTGTGGGGGGGGGGGATCCCGCTACCTACGGCGTTGGATCACATTCCCTACCTGTGTCCTTAGGGGAGGAGATCATTGTACGTCGCATGTCCATATTTTTGTGGAATTTCGCTTCTTACTTGTCAAATTCTAGCTTGCACGTTATTGGAAAAATTTCATACTACATCCTAAGGTGCAATTATTTGTTAGATGATAGTATACAGGTATATATTTGTATGCGTGTAGAATGAAAGGATTTTTGCATGAATTTATACGCCACTGTGGGCATAATTGCCCAGTACAATTGCATGTATGTGTTGATTTTGCATGTGGTTTTGTTCCTCTTCACGTTTGCTGATCTAACACTTCCCGCTACACGCCCTGCGGTGTATGGCGGTGTGTTATGTAGATTTAGATGGCAAGAAAAAAGCAGATGTCAGGTTTGGAAGGTAGGTCGGATCATAGAGTTTAAAAAACTCCTCTAAATTATTATATCAATTTATAAATATTATCAAAGTTTACATTTACGGATGTGTATTTATTTTCTAAAGCAAAAACTAATTAAAATGCTCTTTCGAACGCAATATCCGATGAAATCGTTTCGGAAGAAGGCAGCGAATCGACGCGGATGACGGCAAGGGCAGCGGTCGAGGCGAATCGATTTTGTTTGAGGCAGCAATGGTGCCAGAGCATGAAACAGTACTCCTTCACAAACTATGTACGAAAGGAAAATATTTTTATTGCAGATAAGCATATACATCGCCTAAACAGGTTGGGTTTATGTGTTTAATGATCTGTGGTAAAAATGGGGTGAGGAATGAATGTACAGGAAATAAATGTGAATAAGATGCAACGTTATGAAAGAATTTAAGGTTTGGTCCCGTTTAGATAATGGACGGAAACCGAATTACCAAACAAATAAATACAAGAGAAAATATTTGGAGAAAGAAAAAAGAGACAGAGCGGGAGGAAGGAGTAGACCGAGAAAGGCACGAATGGTGAAAGTAGTCGGAATTATTTTCAAGAGGTAGAGCATTTAAGTCTTGGGAAATGAAGTTAATCCATGAAAAATTGCGAAAATGTGACAAGGCCGACGTATACAATTATATAGAATGGTAGCTTTGGCATCAATTCTCTTCTAGAAAATATTCGTCACACTAAAGCAATTGCCCATATGAATATTCTTGAATTGGCACATTTATTTATTTTAAAACATTGTTCACATACAGCAGTAGCGCCATTTTACAGTGAAAAATATAACAAACTTGAAAGAGGACAAAAGATAATAACAACATAACAATAACAACGAGAACCAAGCATGGACCGGGGAAAGTTTTAATTTACTGAAAGGTGGGATAAAGCTTGGGTGGTGAAGTTGTTGCATGATAAGTTAAAGGGGTCGACAGTGTGAGGTAGTGAATTTAGAAGGGAGGAGAGGCGAAATAACAGTGAGCGCTTGGTGAGAGATATTCTAGGAGTAGGCAGATGAAAGAGGGAGTGGGTGCGGGTGGATCGGGTTGGTATCCTGAAGTTGAAGAAAGATAGCAGTTCAGGGAAATCAACAGCCGAGTTTAGGGTGTTGTAGAGGAGTTTTAAATCAGCTTTAAGTCTGCAGCTTTGGGGACTAGAAATGAATAGGGAAGACAGAACAGCATTTGAGGACATATTACGGTAAAGTGGGACTCGGTGTTTGACTATTTTGGCAAAGAAGTGAGAGATGCAATCAAGGGATTTAAAATTAGTTGGGGATGGGGTGGACCAAATGGGGGAGCAATATGATATGATGGGAAGGACAATTATTGAGAAGTATGAATGGAGTGCAATTGGATGTTTAATTTCTGTGAAACGGTAAAGAAGGCCCAGTAGGGGCTTTTGCTTTATTTTTTAAAGTCTGTATGTGGTCGGAGTAATTTAGTATCTTGTCAATTAAAACGCCAAGGTCTTTAATGGTTGTTATTTTATTAAAGGGAGTTGAATTAATTGAGTAGTTGAACATCAGGAGGTTTATTTCAGAGCATGAGTCATGATGTTGCATTTTCCAGGGTTTAAGTTAAGCCTCCAGGTATCACACCATAGGGAAATTTTATGTAAGGCAAGTTGAAGGTGAGTACAGTCAGAAATGTTATTAATTTGCTTGTAGATCTTGCAATCATCAGTGTAGAGAAGTGTATGGACCTGGGTGGAGAGGAGTCGGGAAGGAAGATCATTAACGAGTTGAAAGGATATGGCCCAAGGACACTGCCCTGCGGAACCCCAGACGTGACAGGAGGCCAAGAGGAAGAAGCATCCGTGAGTATCACACGCTGGGTTCTGTGGGTGAGAAAGGTGGAGAGAAGGCTAAGGAGCATACCATGAATGCCGAACTGTTGGCTGAGTTTATGAAGGAGTTGATGATGCAGGGCGTCGAAAGCCTTGGAAAAGTCAAGGTAGATGGCATCAAGTTGACTTGATTTGTCCATTGCCATGACGGCGTGGTGCTGAAAGACAGTGAGATTTATCAGGCATGATCTACCTGGGAGGAAACCATGCTGCTAAGAAGATAAAAAGGGAGATGTGAAATAATAAATCCTGTTGAGAATAATGCGTTCACAAACGGAAGACGGGATTGGAAGCAATGAGATAGGGCGATAGTTTGAAATATCATTCTTGGGATCTGTTTTATGTATCGGAATGATATTAGCGGATTTCCATTGAGGACATTTCAATAGCTGTTAGCATTTTAAATAGTTGAGTCTGAAAATTTGGACGCTGTTTCTTCCTTTAATCTGTTCATAAAAATTCTACTCGGTAATTAGCTTTAATTTAACCCTTTCTTTGTCTTAGAATGCATATTTGTTCGGAAATTGGCTTCATAACATGTTTTTCTTATGGGGAATGTCTAAAATTTGATCATTAATATTGAGTAGGCTATGGGTCAAGGAAGGGACCAAGTCTAAGCCATGTTGCGACTATAAGCCCAGCCTAACACGACACTAAATATTCTAACATATTTCAACAAACTTTTCTTAAAATCCATATACGAGTACTTTATTTTTCATTTCATTTCGTCCAACATGGTAAATCTTTTCCTTTCAATATGACATTTAGTCAACAATCTCCCTCTCTCACAGCATTCAACGTTATACCACTCTCAATACTCTCTGCTTCCATTTTTCCTTCCTTTTGAATATCTCTCGACAACCTTTCTCTCCTCACTCATCATGCCTAGAATTTCGTTTGTTTTTCTTTCCGTCTAGTTCATACGCAAATCTCCAAAACCACAAATATGCGCTAAAGCTGCATACACATGTACATTTTGATAATTCAATGTGACACGTAAAATATTTGGAGAAAGTAAGCTCTTTCACCAACCCTAATTTATACGAACTTCGCCGCTCACCGATGGAACTCGAGGTGGTATTCCAACGACATGACCCAGGTGACCTTTAAAGCTCACCTGCGTCATTCGTTAAACACACATTGTATGACGACCATTGAATTGCATCCTTCGCTGGTCAACTAGTGCTCCTTTCACTAGTTATTGAAAGAAGGGATTTTGGAGTAGAGGAGAGTGCTGAAGGAAGAAGAAGCAAGGGAAAGGAAAGGGGGGAGGAAGAAAAAGGAGTCGCGGTTGGGGGAAAGGCATGGTCATACTACGCGAGCATGATTACCTGCTCGCATCCACGATGGAAGACATCTGACAAGCAGCGGACATACCAAGATGGGCACTCGGGCGCGCCCTCCCCCACTTCACTGCTCATACGTGCGCCTCCCTCCGCAAGACCGATGCATCTGCTCCTGCATTCGCAACCTACGCAATCCACGTGACGAGGAATGGCAAGGGGGGATGGCAGCACTATAGGAGAACGGGGGGAGGGAGTTGGTTCGAAGGATCGAATCGCGAAAGAGGATCCCTCAATCTGTTGCGGCCATTTTTATTGCTCGGATCGGAAAAAGGAGCGATGCCACGAGAAAAAGTTCTAACATTCTCTCTCTCTCAGTCACCCACTCATTGCGACTTGTGGCGTATGAGTCTACCAAGTTAAATACCACGAGTACCACCGCACTAATCAACCCCACGATTGGCTGCAGGGTGAGGGTGTATCTCGACAAATATTTAGGGCAACTGAGTATGAAAAACACCCAAAAGGGTATTCAAGAGGGGGGTGGGTAGTTCCTTTCCCAATGTTTCTAATTGCTACGCCCGTATTTTCGTAGAAAGATACCTTGACACGAGAGAAAACACAAAGGCCTTGCTTTTATGTGTCCAGAAGTGCCTGTCAAGTGGATGTTAACTTCTTTTTCCGATGGTACAAGTTGAATTATAATTATTACAAGAAGGTATTTATTAAATTAAGTTTGTTTTTCATTTTATAATTGATGTTAGTTGAGTCCTAGTTACACACAGATATTAAAACGTACACGATCGACTGTATCCAACCAAATTTTAAAATTCGAAGAGAATTGGGGTCAGTTAGTTCTAGATTTCTTCAAATGTATTACATTTATCAACATATAAAATCATAAACATAGTAATCAACCCGAAGGTCTGTTTGGTAGAGTTCACCTAGTACTAAGCCCGACGGTATGTGAAATTCACACATCAGGGTAGGGTAGCTAGTTCCTTTCCTTGTGCCCGTTATGATTTCCCAGGAAGATCTGGTACCCGAAAAATCACATAGCTTGGGTGGAGCTGCAATAACGCAGAGAGACTTTCCCTTGCAACGAACCCGGGCCCTCCGGTCAGTAGTCCAACGCTCTACCCCTGAACTACCGCGACCCACCTAATAATAATAATTATTAATATTTACATGAAGGAATGTGTGTTTTATTCTGGTGACAAATTATGGATAAATATGCTCTTTCAAAAATAATTTCCGATTCGAGCGTCTGGGAATAGGGAGACGAAATCACACCGGTAGTGAGGCTTCGCGGCTCGATCCCTACCGATAGAGAACTCGCATATGATTCACAGCATGATACTCGTAAAATTAATCCTTCAACGCACGTTTCTATACCGGTAAAGTCAATGTAATTGTTGCCCAATGCAGTAAGTGACGTATTAGGTATGTACACTTGGTTTGTATAAAAAGTGTGGGGAAAAATTTCGAAATAATAGATTTACATCTGTACGATCTCGTATGTCTACGGCAGCAGATAAATGGGGATCATAGCTCGAGTCTGCGGTAAGGAGGTGTGCGAATCGCGCGAAGTCCTCCAAACGATGACGTCAAAAGGGTTTTTAACTGAGTGAAGTTAACAGTCATCTTAACAATCCTAGTGTGATCTACGATCATGCGCACACGTCAGAAAAAAATTTTACCAATACTTTTTATATAACCCTTGCATGGGATTATTTTTCCCTCGCACGACAGTATTAAAGAAAGAGAAAACTATTTATTAACACATCAATCAATTATTAATCCAATGGCTGGTGGCCTTAGCATCCCCTGCCATACTCCCTCGTGGTAACTTGCATGAATGGGCAAGCTTATCTCGCCTCTCCTAATTCTACAGCTGCACCTTGTCCTGGTGTTGGGGCAGAGGGCGATTTCCCAGGGAGTTCCGGACGGAACCGGGAATAATTGCACATTTCCATCATTCGACGATAACAACAGAGAGACCGTTGGGAAGGGGGATCGCTGAGAGGGAGGACATATGAGCGAAGAGGCGAGAGGAACGGGAGGGAGGGAGGACCGGGCGTGGGGACTAGTTGGGAGGATGCAATATGTGGATTCGAGTGAGCCAACGAGATGGGGAAAGAATGGAGGTGGGAAGTAGTGGGTGAGGGAATTGAAGGTGGAAAGCAGGGGTGTAGGAGGGAAGTGGATGGGGCGGGCGGTCGCCATGGCAACGAAAAGGTATTTGCAGCGAGTAGGGTGGGGGAGACAAGACAGACGGACGGCCGTGACGTCATTAAGACTATGAAAAGGGGAAGGGGAGGGGGGGGGGAAGTGCAAGCCGATCATTACGTGCTCCGTATGAAAAGGGAGCAATTTGGAATGCGCTTGGAGGCCGTGGGGGGTGTGCAAATTGGAATGCTACAAAGGGGG
>NW_027286070.1:162500-277500 GCF_022747635.1 Hetaerina americana
ACAATGCTATATAGTACAGCAGAATTCGTGCATAACAAATCAGGTTGGACTTCAGAACCTTATAGGTACAGTTCATATGGTCAATTATTTCCATAGTTCCAGCTTCGACAAGAATTATATTTATTTGCAAATAACTCTCATACCAACATAGGAGAACCCCCCCCAATCCATATGTTTAAAAGTAACTTTAAAAGTTTAACTTTAAAAGAAGAGTGTAAATATTTTCTGCATCAAATACATTTTGCTAATCATTTAAGGTAGAATATGATGCCGGGTTTGTTGCAATTCCTTTTTCTTTAATTTCAAATTCCATGCTGTACGATAATTGCTTGGAATAAAAATTTCCCGTTATGTACAATGTTATTTTAAATCAAAAATTTTTAAAATATACCGATACTCATTTGGTCAATACCTTATAAATAGTGAATAAAGTAATTCTAAACCGTCGGATAAAAACATTCGTAATCGCATCTTGTTTATTGATTACCAATGAATTACCCCACATCAATACCGAAATTAAACGAACTTCATATTTTTTGGAATTTTACCCAACACCTTTGAAAGAAAGATAGGGTTGGGCAATGGAGAACAATTTGTTCGTCTAAACCCTTATAAGCAGATGAGTACGTATAGTAGAATGCGAGGAAAGTCCCCATAGACTAGATAAAGACACCGCCATTCTAATCAAAAAAAGGTGAAATTACAACAGAGGAGCTATGGGAGTGTCAGCCTTACATATGGAATGACATAGATTGAATTGGAAAAATTGAATGAGAGGCATACATTCAACCAATCTTAAGATTGAAGGAATAATGCTGCTGAGATTGACCTACAGCTACGTTGGGTGATATCCCAAGTCATGATACACTGAGTAAACCACACGAGGGCAATTTAAGGTGAATGCATTTATCGCGTCGGTGCCAATTTAACCGTCACGCAAGCCATTACCCCAGGCGGGACTCTACTCAATTGATGCCCGGAACGATGGCTCCCAAGGTGTCCATGTACGCACCCGCCCAGGTACCCCCTTCTTCGGACGAAGGCTGATTGCGGGCTACTGGCGAACCTGCCGTCGCGATGGGGTCACGGCCGAGTGCCCATTTCACGCTCTAAAGACAGCGGACGAGGATTCGCTGGCCGGCCGGAGGCATTGATGACGGAACCTCTGATTAACAGAGGCCAACCACGAAGCTTGATTATCTAACAGTTGCACTTCTAGCGTAGCGAAGGTAGCCGATGGATGGATATCAGCTGATTTCAGATAAGCACCTGGACGGAGCAGCAAGAAAGTTATTTGTATTAAATTGGCGATTATCAATAGACACTATTGCTAAGAGATCTAAACAAAACGTGAGTAAAAGTGTACGATTATTGGTTTTCATTTTACACCATTCTTTTTAATTTGAAAACTAGTGCTTCTGCTCAAAAAAGAAACCTTCTGATTAGTCGGAAGAAATTGTCATAAAATATTTGGAAATCCTATGATGTTAACTTCTGGAGCTACTAAAATTAAGTTAAAGTTAAACTTTCTTTATTATTTTGATTTATTATTTATATATATTATTTATTTATATATTATATTTATTAAACGTTATTAACTTCTTGCAGGCAAGACTGCAAGACGAAGTTAGGAATTAACTTCCCAGAAGACGGATTCATAAATGGAATTCATTTCTAATGCACGGTTCGTAATCCCAACGGTAGAAAGCATAATGTACGGCTAATTAAATGTTTTGAAAATTAAAAAGAAAATGGAATAAAATCATTAAAATTATCTTAACGGATAGTGAGTTTAAACTCCCTGCCATTCGCATTCGTTGCTGTTTGCAGGGTGTGATTTTTTCTTCTTGCCTTCTTTTATTTCCCTCACGTGTGAACCAGCTGGCAAACTTCTTCTAAATGGACTTATATTAAATATAATTTATTTAATATTCACCGCTCCTTACACAATAAATTTCACCTAACGTGATACAATGAATTAACATCACTAGTAATACGTAAACATTCGCTAAAGGCAAAAGTAATTTTTAAAGTGATTACATCTTAAATTTAAATCATCTTAACGTTCTTCATTCCCTTAAGCGAGAACCTCAAGGTCTACGTACGAGCAAGGAATTCGACTGAAATGACAGGTAACGCGAGTGACAAAGAGTATAAGTCAAGAAGGTAAGACAGTGATTCTCATAATCAGAGTGTGTCATCTCTATTGTGGGATTTCATAGCAGCGAGAGTGATGATTTTCCAAAAACGTATATGTAAATAAGGACCTATCGAGAGCGGACAGCAGAGTGGATGGGGCTCGGGCCACAATGGAAACTAACGTTGGCTATTTCACTTTCATATTACTAGTAAACGGAACTGGAATAAAGGCATATGATTCAGCTTGAAAAAGAGGACACTACAGAAAAGACGACGGGAAATATGTTTTTTTTACAGATACTAACTCCAGTCCCATTTATCGGTAACATATTTCATAAGATCATGCAAAAACTCTTGTTTGGATTTGAAAATATATTTTGACCACCATTCTCTTGGCCAACTGCTTACCAAAGCCATTATATTCCAAAGCATTCCACCGCATTTATAACAATTTTTGACATTTTATCAATACTTTTTTGTGGTGAAATCTACCTCAGGGAGGTCTTTTAAGCCGAGGTTTTCCCTCGGGCCCATTTACCACCCGTGGGCGGTGACCCACAGCCCCCATTCGGACTCACTCCCCAGGAGTCATCGCGTTCGACCGGAAACAAAAAGATAGATATAATCAATGAGCGGAGGTCTTCCTTAGTCACTCGGGCGGGGGAAGGGGGTTGGAGGGTCGCTTAGCCCTTCAGATTGTTCACGAAGCGAATGCGATTCAGCAAGAAGGGGAAAAGTGCCCTTTTTAACGCGAAACCGAAGAGGGGTGTGGGGGATGGCGGGAGGTGAGAGAGAGTTGTGAACGAGGGAGATGTGGGAGAAAGGTGGAGGAGGGGAAGATTAATTGAAACATCTTCCGCCGAGCAAGGGAGTCGTGGGTGGCACAGGGAGCGTCTGGAGTCGCGGACGAGTCGACGGATGAAGACCGACCAGGCGAGGGAGGAGAAAAAAGGAGGTGGGGAAGGGAAAAAATGGGATGTGGCTAAATATCTTCCTCCGGAGGTAATTAGTACTTGTCGAAGGGAGCCCCGCCGCTAATCTACACCTTCAGACCTGCCGAAAAAAAGGGGGAACTTTGGGATTGGGATAGACGGTAGCGAAGTAGGGTTGGAGGTCGATTAGCGTTTAAAGAGATTGCTCCTTGATTTCCCTCCCCCTCCTCGCATATGACACTTCCTCGGCCTGACTATTAAATCCGACTTCTGGTTCTCACTCTGACATCGGTGGACGTCGATCTGAGAGCTTTCATATCATTTCACTAATGGCTGAGGGGCGGTTTTTTTTATCTACTATATATCGATTTCGATTTATTAAACATTATTTATAGGGCGTACAACACATTTCTATGATATGGACCAAGGAGCAGTAGAAAAAAGAAGATTTGAGGCGAAAGATAGTTTTTCCTTCAGAAGAAGAAAGCAAATTGAAGCAATTTGATGAAGTACTAAATGAAGAAATGATTCGAAGGGTGGATGCGACCAAGAGGAAAAGTAAGTTAATTGGACAAGTCCTGAGGCACGATAGCTTACTGAGGACTATTATTGAAGAAAACTTTATGGGGAAGAACTAATGGCGCAAGGGACAATAATTGAATGAAAAGATGAGCGGGGAAGTGAACATGGATCGGAGCGATTCTGCAGATCAATTCCCAAACGAATAACCCATAATAGAGGACGCTCGATATAGCAGTCAGGGAAAAGGTTTGCGATCAGAGAGCGTATATATTCTATCATCATCATCAGTATTTCAATCCTAGGATTGGTTTGATGCTGCTACTACATTCTTCTCTATTTGAACGCAAGGCTGCATATTCTAGGGAGAATAATGTGGTGGTTTCCCGTAGCCTTCCACATGGCACTACTGCGACCGATACCGTGAATTTCACTCTCGCCCGCAGCTGTCGCAGTTGCTGCCAGTCTGCGCCACCGATGCCTGATGGTGAAACTGCTCCTTTTCATCATTGGTTCAGGTTAGCTTTTTATTAGGAGTCTATTTTTTTTGTTGCCTCGTACCAAAATACCATCATTGTATTTTTTATGTTAATGTGTTGTTGCCTCATTCCAAAAAGCCATTAAAAAACTTGTTCTAAGGTTAGACATTTTCGCCGATTTCGGGAGTGAACCAGGGACCTTCGGCTCCATAGACAGGCACACTAACTCTAGCCTCCATCCACCCCTATAAATTCTATGTGAATGGTGAATATAACTTATTGAATGTTTCCGATGTAATTCGTGGAACTTTCTCATTCTATCATGAAAGTATCTCTGTATAGTGCATTTAAGTCTTTCTTATCCATAACTACCCGAATGCTGTCAATACACGTGAATATTAGCCTATCCAACTTTAGAATAACAGTATAAATTTATAACCTGGGACGGAATACTTTTACGTGAATTTACTAAAGTAATTGCAAAAATTTCTCCTGCGGTATTTAACTAACTATGAGTAATTGAAGATAGTAAGTCACAAGGTATCCATGGTCTTCAAATCGACAACGTGCTTGATACACGCAATTAAGGGTGGACTCTTAACTATAACTAAATTGTATGGAATCAAATAAGGCCGTTTATAAAGTATTTGATGGAAATTTTTCTTTGAATATTCAGGATAACCCAAGTTTTCGTATCCATAAAATCGTAAATCCTTTAGCTGGAAGTTTAACAGACGACAGTCAGAGGTATAAGAATTTGATCTCATCATCCGCCAGCCAGAATTAATGCTCATAGTTTCATGCTGCCGTTCGCAAAGCCTTTTTTAAATCTCTTTTCAGTATTCCTTTTCAAGTGACCTCCTTACGGTCGCAATACGGTTAAGATAGTTTAGCACTGCAATTACAGGTATGTGTTGGAAGTTGGTTATAAGTTCGATGCTTTGGAGCATTCGCGCGAAAAACGATGACCTTTTATTTTGAACCTGTGTTATAATTTTTTGTGCTGGGTATGTTGGCTATAGTGGTTTACAAATTATGAATTTTCCACATTAATAATGGCTCTATGGTGAGACAAAACGGCGGGTGCTTTTGCATCGATGGTGGAGTAGCTTGAAGGAAAAGAAATCAACGGCTGTAATGCTTTATACATTTATCGAGGGTTAATTGAATGCTGGAATTGGCTGTATTATTTTGCTTGGCGGATTAACTTTACCATCGATCTCAAATACCAATAATATATTGACGAGTGGCTTTGGATTCTATCTTAGATTAAAATGAAAGCTGCAGGGTCCAGGAGGAGAAAAGGAAAATGGGGAGATACCGAGCTCGTCGTAAAGTTGTTTGCATCTGTGAAACCGCCTAGCACTTGTATTGGAGGAGGAGATGGAGGAGGGTTGTTTGTAATTGGATGAAATGAGAGTGTTCAAGGAAGGAAGATCAAGTTGGACTGGCGTCAATAACAGTAGGACGGATGATGGAAGAGTATCGGAATTTTGAATAAGTTCAATGATATAGTAGTTTTCCTACATAAATTATTAAGAAGCAAGAGCACGCCTTGATGTTTAGATATTACTGTTTCCAATACTGAGGAGACGGATAAATTTTAAATTGTCATCTAAATTGGCGCCAGGAAATGTGATGAACGTGATTCCGGGAGTGGGATCTTTGTTACGATTGAGGGGGAGGAAGCCTTCAGTTCGTTGCTTTTTTCTTTTGTGCACAAAAATGTGATCTTTTAACAATTTAGAGAACAGTTTTTAATTTTCTACATGTGTCCATTAGGCAAAAACGTATTCGTGTTTACGTACATTTATCCTGGCGTACCTGTGCCATCTAGAACAGGACGTCATGGTTGTATCGTCAGCTAAAATTATAAATACTTTAGTGGACACTGTTTTAAAAATATATTCCTTGATTTTATTGGAAGTATTTGGGGAAAAAGTTTCCATTGCTGTGAAATAATGGTGATTTGAGAGAAGAGAATAAATAATTTGTCAACGAAAAGTCCAGGGGAATTTTGATTGAGAAAAGTTTGAAAATAAGGCTAAACATAATCAAAAACTTTCTCTCCTTCGAGAAAAGCGGCAGAGGGGCGACGACAGTTAGGAGAACCATGAAGGATTTGTTGTAAAATACGAGAAAGCTGGTGAGTAGTTGAAGTTTTAAAAGTGAAACCAAACTGCTCTGGTATTTGGAGCGGAAAGAAATGGGTTTTAAGGCGCGTGTATGTGAATTTTTCGAATAAATTGGTGAGGGTACATTTTATGCAAATGGGACGAACGTTTTTGGGATTGCTAAGGTCTTTTTTTTTTTTTTTTTTGAGTTTTGGAAGTAAGATTATTTTCACGGTTCGCTTGACTGTAGGAAAGTAGCTTGAGGCGAGGAAATAATTAATGAAAAGTCAAAGAGAAAGGTAGTGGCATTAAGGTTTATATTTTGATTGCTTTAAGTGGATATGTTATCTGGGTCGAAGGAAGAGTTGGACTTGAATTTTTTTGATGCCCTTTTAGCTCTTTGACGGTTACTACTTCTAGTTCGGAAAAGGGACAAAATTTAAGAGAGCTGACGAAGTCTACGACTGTATACGGTGTATTAGTGCCGTAAAAGTCTTGGGTTGCTATTGAAGGTGTCATGTAAATGCTCAGTAAAGATGTCAGCACGTGATGCAGGTGAGGCGACGAGATTGTTTATTCTTACAGGAGGAAACGTTTGGCGTCGGCAGACACGGGTGGGGAGAGAAAACCACAGAGCGTACAAAAGAAAGGCGAAATTGACATAAAGCTGAAGAATACCTCTCCAGAGGAAGAATTTGAGAAATGGTAAAATGGAGACAGACATGGTGAGAACACTGGCTTTAACACCTTCTATCTACTGTCAGTAACTCAACGCCGTTTCATTTCAAAAGCATTAAAAGAGAAATCAATTGTTGAGTGGAAAAAATTAAGAGGTAAACAATTATATTTTAACTGATGGTAAGCGCTTTGTTACTTGTAGGTGAGTTTTCGTTTGGAAATAGGTCATGAGGACGATAGGGATTTGATGTGAATAGAGCCTTTCAACGATCGCCGATTAGTCTCCTATCCCTCCAATCTATTTATATTTCATCTCATCTATATCTAAATAATACCCCGCAAACCGCCGATAGGGCTTGTGGCGGGGGGTGTAAGGTCACCACCCGTAAAAGAGAATAAAACCACATGCAAAATCAACATATTTATCCTAACCTACACCCATAGTGGCGTATACGTTCATACAGGAATACTTTCAACTTACATGTATGCAAATACAGATACAATCAACTAAAAAACGCATGCACCTTAGAATGTAGTAAAAATTTGTCCAATAACGTGTAAACTAGAATATGAAAAGGAAGGAGGCGAATATCCACTACCACATGGACATGCAACATACAACGGTCTCCTCCCCCGAGGACACAGGTAGGGAATGTGGCACAAGGCTGCAGGCAGTGGGAGGGTCCCCCCCCCCACAGAGAGGGACAAGGGACGGAAGGGGAAACTTAAAAACAAACAAAGCAGGGTACGCAATACTTTTAAGAGCAGTACATTCCTTACTACCAATCCCATGCGGTCATGCGGGAAGGGTTTTGAAAACAAAACACACGAGGTTAGTAAAAGTACATGCATTTAGGTAGAATCAATTATTCCCTAGATGCTGTGGGTGACAAGTTGAATTTTAGCCATCTATAGCGCTACAGTTGCTATCCCGCGGGAAGGAGGAGTCCTTCAGTCTGCTCGTTCAGGCATCCATTTCCCACGAGACCTCGGCGTTTAAACGCGCAGACCGGATTTTTTTAATAAGTTCAATCTAGCATTGAATTGTCTTCCTTTTGCCTTATTTCCCACAATATTTCAATTATAATATGATGCCTTAGTACCCTGAGAGCCACCGGGAGGGTATGTGGCAGGGGGTGATATCATTTCTACTATATTTACTGGGCCAATGCTTTTTCAAAATCTGTGTAGTTTTTAATACCGTAATTTACGCTGACTTAAAATCATTTTAATTTCCAGGGGGTATTATTTCAGGGGTGATAATTAAGTGAGCAGACATTCCGCTAATTATGACATGCCCCGTATATAATCCCGCGTGGTGCCACTGGCCATCGCTAGATGAACTCTGGTCATACCATTAAGTTTACGTGTGTACTATTACTTTATGCAGTACGACGAGTGCAAAATATATATTTAGTTGCAGGAATGACCTTCCGTGAAGACGTGAATATTTGAATTCATTGCATTGTAAAATAAACTTCTTGTATTTACACATCTTCCTTCAATTATAAAATGTTGAGGTATAAGACATAGTTATGGCTATTGTTATTGACTTCTTTGTAAACGGTTTAACTTTGATTTCCGTGGACCACTAGTTTGGTACTGAAGTTATGGCATCAACGTCTTCTTTCTTTCAGAGTTATGTCCGGTGCGTTTCAGTTTCATTTTCACCCTCTAGTTTTTGCACTTTCAATTCCCCCATTTCCAGATAGCTTATAGTCTCGTATAGCTTTCGTGAAAATCCTCTCTCTCTGAGTATCCACACCAACTTTGAGACTACTAGGTATTAGACTATTCTTAAGCATGTTCAAATAGTTTTTCACCACCAAATTCGATATTATTTCACTCCCAACGGTACCTTCATGTATTCGTCGCGGGTGAGTTTGCTTGAATATGGTAAAGGACAATATTGTTAACCAAGTTTCGAAACTCTAAGATACAAAACTTATGTATATATATGTATCAAAAATTCTTATATGATAACCTTACTTATACTATACAAGACATGAAAGAATAAAGTCAAATTTAACTGATTTTATCCTATTTACTTTCTATTAGTGAAATAGATAATGATATTAACATACCATTCCCCTAACTACGCATACCTTTCTCCTTACTGAACTAAAACTGATCATCCCATGAGCTATCATTTTCTACTCTCTCAATTATCTTATTGACGATTATCAGGACTACTTTTACTGCTTGCGAAATCAAAATTATCGTCCTCTAGATATCACAAGCGCCTTCCTCATCCTTTTTTTAATGTCAACTGACACTTATGTAAAGAAATCTTCTAACCGAACTCCCCCGTAAATGCTATTAAGTAGGTTACGAAAACTCTTCTTTGCGCGTTTCCTTTAGCTCATAAGTTGTGCCGCGTTAACGTAATCCATCTCCACGGTATTGTTTGACTTCGATTCCCTTTCTATATCGCAACGGCAGTCACTAAGCTATCCTCATCTGCATCATATTCTCCATGCCTAAACTTGCCTTTCCTATTTATTCATCATTGCAATAATACGTACATTCATTCTTTCCAAGTTAGGTGTAATACATTCTACAGGAATAATCCTCACGTTCCCTGAAATTTCAACAAGGAGAAAGTTGACTTTAAAATACCTGTGAAGAGTTATCACAAATACGCTTAAAATAATCATTTTCTCACTCTACTCACTGACAGAATTTGGCGCATCAACATTTACCATTTGAATGCTCGGTTACCTTGCACTTCGCCGGATTGAATGCTATGCATTTGAGGTCGAGATACCAAGGACGCCAAGTATACTAAGAATTTAGACACGCGGCTTTCACTCAACTTTCGGATATTTCATTGATATAAAATTGTAATATCACTTTTAGAAAATTAAAGTTACATTTCATATGAATATTGCAAGTCTTTGGGTTAATGTCTTCCTTGTATCCAAATTGTTTTATTAATAAAAATGGGTACACACTGGAAGCAACTCATTTGTGACAATAACTCAAATTGTATACTGTTACAAACAGTATACAATTGCAGTAATTACTCAGCGGAGGATAGGTATGAGAGAATATTTGACATATTCTCCAGCAACGGAACAATGTTATAGCACTAGGTTTTTGAAAGCGCTCCACCCGTATTGATCGACCCTTGATAAGTAATAGTATAATGATTATGCTGTGAAATTAAACATTTTGAAAATACATTCTATTGTTTCAGGCTTCACTTCGTGGAAGTAATTGATATCCATTATTGAAATAGAAGGAAAGACTCGTACTTTTCCACAGATTTTATTATACGGCACGACGCGTTTCACCGACTTGCGGCATCATCAGGTACAAATTTGCAAAACAGACAGAGCAAGCATATATACCCTCAGGACAGAGTGGGGGCGGGGAGGGTTGGAAGGATTTGAGGGGGGTGGGGGCTCGCAGGTGCGTTGATGGATTGTTTTGACCATTTCCAGGCTATTTTGAAAATAATTTACCCAATATTATCACCAATAGGAACCCATTCAAGGATCCTGTATCAAAAATTCTCTCTTCTTTGCGACGTCCTCTACTCTGCTCAGGCGTCCTTGTCGCCTTTCCGGACGGTTTTCGTCTCCTAAGACGCAAAGTTTTCGTCTTTGCTTATAACATAGTAGCTTTGTAGGTCGGCGGTACCAGTATCTCCTCTGCTTCTTCATCGGTGAAAGTACTGCTGGGTGAGCAAGACTGACGATGGGTCGCTTGTGGCGATCCTAAGGCAGGACTTCCACCTCTGGGATTCTTTGAATAGCAGCTAAGTCAAACTCTGTTGCTTTTCCGAAGAAATCCTGCGCTGTCCTCGGGAGAACTTCGTTGAGCGTCTCCAAGTTTCCGTTGCGATGCATGTGAGACGCGAGGTCGTAGCGGCCTCGTCTCAATATGCACCGAAGTGCAGTATTATGTATTATCTGAATTGGATAGATACTCATCTTCGGCACACCAGACCCTACCCTGCGATGCGTACGTCATTACTGGCAGCTCGCACGTTCGGTAAAGTCTTCTCTTTGTGTTCATACTAAGGATCGGCGGACGAAGAGTTGGCCAAAGCCGTTTCAACTCCCCTTTTAGGGACCGATCCTTTTGCACGGATGCGCTCGCACTGAGATATCCAGTGGAGCTTGCGGTCCATCAGCCCATCAAGGCAGAGGACTTCATCCTCCCACGGAAGGGCGACTCCATTCGCCGACAGATTGTGATCAGGCAGCGCTCCTCCCTCGGGTTGGAAAACAATTGCTTTTGCCTTTCCGGCGTTCTACCTAAGACTATCCCGAAAGAAGCGCTCCACGCGATATTCGAAATGAGGAAAAAACGTTGGGAGCAATGTATTGGCAGCCAAGGGCTGTATTTTGAAGGCGATAAGGACGATTAAAAGGTAACTAATAAAATCAAGTTTATGTTCCAACAGTCTCATATTTTTTTGAACAGACGTTATATTACATCATGTAGTGAAACTATTTTATAATGACACAAAATATCAATGCAGTTTTCAGTTTGAACATTTTGAGTTTTTTCACAAATTACCGAATTTTGAAAATTAATTTTCGCATAAAAAATAACAAGGAAAACTAAACTAAAAAAAACAATATATCTTTCCACGAAATTTTTTATTAGGTGTGACTAAGAGAGACTGAGTCATCCTTCCGAACGAGAGCGGAGGAACATTCAACCGAAGAAGTATTCTTCACGGGGAAACATTCCGTTCCTACTTTGCGAGTCATCTGCTGGAGGAGGGACACGCTTGTGATTTCACCCCTGAAATCCTGAAACTTATTGGGGGGAAAGGGGGCAAAATGGATATACTAGAGGGGCTGGATATTAGTAGACAAGTGAGAAAAGGTTATATCCTTAATGACATCCAAGAATATACCTTGTGACCCTTCCTGGCTACCTCCATCCCCCTCCCACTCTTCTCGGATCTCACCCTCCACAATTGCCGTAGCCCACCTCCCCTGTCCCCTTCGCCCTCCCCCCAACTTCAACCAATCCAGCCATCTCTTTCCCCTCTCTTCACCTCCCATCTCCTTCACCTTCAAGGGGGTATGTATGTATATATATATATATATACCCCCACATATATATGTATATTGTCTATATATATATATATATACATATACATATATATATATATATATATATACATATACATATACATATACATATATATACATATACATATACATATATATATATATATATATATATATATATATATATATATATATATATATATATATATACATATACATATACATATACATATATATATATACATATACATATACATATACATATATATACATATACATATATATATATATATATATATATATATAAATAGGTATATAATGGTATATATATATATATATATTATATATATATATATATATATATATATATATATATATATATATATATATATAAATATATATATATAACCATGAACACAGTAATCAACCCGAAGGTCGGTTTAGTAGGTGATGGTAGAGTTCACCTAGTACTAAGCCCGACGGCGTTTGAAATTCACACATCAGGGTAGGAGGGCGAGTTCCTTTCCCTGTGCCGATTATGGTTTCTCAGGAAGACCTGGTACCCGAAAAATCACATAGCTTGGGTGGAGCTGCAGGTTCCCAGAGTGGCTTGCCCGGGAATCGAACGCGGGACCCTCCGGTCAATAGTCCAACGCTTTACCCACTGGTCTACCGCGACCCACATATATATTTATATATATGTATATATATATGTATATATATTTGTATATATATAATTATATATATATATATAATCGACCTGTATGAGTTACCTTGTACATGAGGATGACGTGGATGCGTTGAAACTTATCGTGCCTAATAAAATATTTGGCGAAAAGATACATATTTTTGTTTTCTACTTCAGTCATAATGGATTTCCGCCAAGTTCATCCTAAATACATTGAATATAACAAATAAAAGCCTTGTTATTTTTGGTAACATACCGATTGAGATAATGTTTTGAATTGACAAAAGGTAAATCGACAATTCCCGTGCCTCTCCTGAAAAAACACAACTTGACGTCCCACGCTACAATACACCCCTCTTCAATTCCGCAGACTTCCTTCCTCTCTTTATTCCGACATCCCTATCTTGTGGTAAGAGGGAAAATTTTCAGACAAAAGAGAAAGGGATAGGAATGGAATAGGGAAGCAAAAATATATTGAAATGGAAAACAGGCTAAAATGACAAAAAATGCGTTTTCAGTTGCCCACCTTATTTTGATGAGAATGTTTTTGCTTAAATTTCTCACTTGGATATGACATACAGTTTCGAGAATAATAGTAGCAAAAATATATGTAAATGATAAACCGAAGGCATCGTTTTTTGCCACGCTGAAGCTAGGGCTTGCCCAAACGACAGGCCAATGCTTACGTAGCATTAAGAAAACAATGGACAGTGCGCATGCGAATTTTTTTTGACTGAACAGACGGCGTATCACTTATGGATTTGACGTGAAAGTCGGCCATTTCGCGAAGAGGGAAGAAGGAACAACGTTCATATGCCAGCGCAAAAAATCTAGTGGAAGAGAGACGTATCAAGCGGAAATCAGCGTGGAAGCATACATCCATAAACGGCAGGGATATCGGCAGGGAGAGGGGGTGGGGGGAGTTGGTAGGATACGAGGGTTGGGGGGGAGGGGGGGTCCTTTGCCATCGGCCGTGAGACGTCGGGCGACTGGAGCCAACGGGGAAGGGAAGGGGAGGAGTGGTGAGTGGAGGGGGGTGAGAGAAACCGAATGTGAGGGGGAGGGGACTTCGGTAAGATGAAAATTGCATGGGAAGGAGAATGAAATTGCAAATGGAGGTGTACCTACCTACCGGAAAAAGGGTTTCGCAGCGAAAAGCGAAAGGGAGAAGGGAAACAAGAGAGTGAGTGGATTGAGGAAAAGGATGTTATTGGATGGAGTGGCGCACCGCAAACACAAAAGCACGAGCGAAATGGCGATTCCGAGGAGGAGAAAAAAGAAACTGGGAAGGAGAAAGCGAGTACGGGGGGGCTGTAGACTTCCATTACGTATCGACCGCTAAAAGTGAAAGAGAGGGGGGGAGGGGAATTTGGCAACTCGTCAAATGTGCGGCTAACTTGCGCATCGCAGCAATTTTCGCCGAATCGCACTGCGGGGGGGAGGTCTTCCTTCGTTGGCCGAAAGCCGCCCGCGGGGACTCGGAGGAAAGCGAAGGACGGGGGGGTTGGGGGGCAGCGAAGAAACGGGAATGAGAGCGCGCGCGGCGTTGGTAGGAATCGACACGACTGTTTACTCTCTCCGGAGCGACGCCGAGTCCATCGAGTATCAAAATCTCTCTCTCTCTCTCCCTCTCTCTCTCTCAAGAGGAAGCCTTGGAAGAACATTTCGCAAATCCACTGGATAACTGCACGACGATACCGAGATCCGTTGCAAGGCTTCTAAACCCACCATTCCGATGATTCGCTCAGAGTTTCAATGGTCACAAATGCGTTATTATTTATTCATTTATTTATTCTAAACTCTAAAAGGCGTTATGTAGAGAGGACAGGGTCGGTCAATTGAGTTTCATGCATAAAAATATATATATTGAATGGACAAGGGTATTTGTTCTTTAGGCTGTAGCATAGCATTAGAGCATATACTCTACAATTCTTCAGTATCATTTGCGTTTAACAAGTTAAGCTTACATTAGCACAATTTGGAAGAGTTTTAGATTGAAAATTCATTTAAACGGAATATAAGCTCTACAACATTGGAGCAGTATAAACTCATATTCAAGCATAAAATAATACTTTAAAAATATTAAAATATGAAAACATGATTTATTTACATAAATTGACTTAATTAAAGACATTTCCACATAATTGATGTTTAAAATTTTTAACATACGGACTTTAAGATATTTCGATAGAATGAATACGCATATTTCATACTGTTACTTAGGACAAGAATATAAATTAAAGTGAAAAGTAAAAACTTTGCAAGAATGCAGGACACTGAATTTGTAACTTTTAGGGAAGAAGTGAAAGTGCACTCCAAGCGGTACACCCCCTGAGGCCGATCTTATTACCCCTCCCCCGTCCTCCCAATAGGAAAAAAACGAAGTAATGTCCCATATATATATATATATTGTAAATGTGTGTATGTCCCGCATATATATATATATATATATATATATATATATATATATATATATATACATATACACACACATACATACACACACTTCTACGAAACATGAACAAGTAGCGTTTTTATAATCATAGGAATATAAAAGAATGGGAAATAAAAGCCCTTGGAACTACTACGATGCAAGAGATAGATACTGAATATCAAATGGACTACTGGAGTGAGGAAATGCAGAAGGAGAATTTGTAAATATGGGGAACTTTAATACAAGGAAAGAGGACCCTGACGTATTGGACCATAAGACATTGAGACCTTTTTAGGAAAATATGGAGACGGAAAATGTAAGGGAAGGCGCCACTGGGAGGACAATGTGGATGTTGAACGGAGGAGTTGTCAAGAGAGAACTGGCCAAATAAGAGAAAATTGTTTTCGACGTCACTCAATTGCCGTGATTTACGTTCATTATGATTAATAATAACCACTTTGCAGTTTTTCCAACTTATTTCATTAAACAAACCATGGATTGATCATTAACGCCTCTCCCCCGCATCCGAGACATTGAGAAATTGACTTTCTTCTACTACACAACCGCTTACCCTTTCCTTTGTATTACTATCACATCATGAGATCCCATTCAGGCTAACGCATATTATTTGGATTTAATAAATTACACCATGGACGACAGTGCTGGAGAGGTACCGACTGACTGGCTGAGCAATCCCGTTATTCGTACTTCTCAGCTGGTATGGTTTTAAATGCCCTTCGTTGAAACTAATAAAAAATAAATAAAATTTCAAAACTGCCCCATTGAATTGAAAATTAACACTGGCACATAGATAGGTAATACAATTACAGACTTAATGCATAGAATTTACGGAAAACTCTTTCAAAGACATTAATAACGATAAAAAATCCTTTTTGGGGGCAATATTGGGTTTGAAATAGCTTCTTTTTTTCAGATATTTGTTATGAATAATATTTTGTCACTGAGTATAAATTTTTAAGAAAACATAGGTATCCATAGAAATAGAAATGTTAAAAAACACAATAATTCACTTCGAATACTTTCAGAGGGGGTTATATTTGTTATTCGGCCTTACATTTTTATAATGCGATCCGATTGTGCATATTGAACTAATTTTCAATGAACAAATTAGGACACCTATACAAGGAACTCTTAACTGAATAATATCGCTAGCAAAAGGTTTCTAGGTTGATTTTATAAGTGATAAAAATAATTTGCAATAATTAATCGCAAAATTAAATTCAAAATCATTATGGTATAACGCTAAATTACATTGATTAATTAGTGCAATCAAGTTATAACTACATTGATTTACTTTTAATCCTTATATCTTGGTTTCCACACTCAATCCAGGGCCTTCATTTCAGCGCGATGTCATTTTCATTACGGTTGATAATCGCTTCACTGAATGTGATGCGATCACTCCATTGAGAGACCGAGGTCCCATTATTCGTTCTCTTCGTCGGAAGGAGATACATCTCGGCGTCAACACGCCGTCGATGAGATGGGGAAGTTTTGATTGCCTATTCATAAACGATGCGATTCGTTTCAGCCGGCTCTGGGAGGCGGTCACCCATGGTTGGACGAAACGGTATGGCAAGCGCATAAGTCAGTCCGGATGCCCAGGTAGTCAGTTGAGTTTCGATCTTTCATGCTCGGTTTGAGTCAAGTGGAGGGACGACTAGGGTGCCACTTGAACACGGTGCATGGAATGGCTCCCAAGGTGACAGTCCATCACCCGAAAGAGGCCGGACACTCACGGCGGGGCGATATCGGTCGCTACGAGGGAGCGTTGGAATAATTTGAGAGTGGCGGTCGACGGGGGCTGCCAGCGAGGGCCCACACCTGACCCGAAGCGAGAGGACGGGGGTTATGAGTGATTGCGGCGATCGATCTACACTGTTACAAAGTCACCACCTCAGCCAATAGCTCGAAAGATTGGATAAAACTGCTGCAACTTTGCTCAGACTACCTGAGAATTACTTTCAGCAATGCTTTCGTAATTTGTCGACATTAATTCTATTTACATTTCTTGTATCATATTCTGTCGGTTTTTGGATCCAATCTATTTTATGTAAATTGCATTCAAGCTTCCGTGTATTTTTTTCTTTTCAAGACCCCTGGCGGTATATGTTGGCTTATTCGAGTTCCTATAGGGTCCAAGCATCTTAAGCTATCGTGGACGAGGCCTTTTATCACAAGTGAAAATATTTTTTAAACACAATGTTTGACAAACTAACTCATCTAATGTTTTGGTTTTAAACCAATTACGTAAACTAAATGCGGAATAAAAACTTCTGGGCCATTGTCTTCAATTAAATATTACACCTAAGGAGAGAACTTCTACTTTTACGACGCACATGGCGACAATTAATCAAAGAAAGGATTATAAAACCTTGGACGCTGTTCTTTATAGTTACCGTTTCATCACTCATTCATTACCCACAACATTTGCCAACTAGGATATACTCAACTTTGAAGGCATCCGTTGCGATATCAGTGATTTTTCTTTCACTTTATTATCTTTAAAACTCTCAATCCACTGGTAAATAGATGTTTTCTTCAGAGCATTATCGCCGTAGACAGATGTCAGTATTTCAGTAATTTCTTAATAACTATTACCGCAATTAACCAAAAAATCTGATATTGATTCGTTTCTCAATGATTTCGTCAGTTTCTATTTTAGATAAAAAAGTAATAAAAAGGATAACAGAAACTAACATAACTACTGGCACCATACGCACAGCTTGACGATGGTGGTCTGAAAAGTTTCCGACCTCAAAAATTTCAGAAAAAATGTTTTATATTTTTGTTAGGTACCCATGTATGCATATATAAATAAATAAATAGATAAATAAATAAATAAATAAATAAATAAATAAATAAATAAATAAATATATATATATATATATATATATATATATATATATATATGTATATATATACACATACATGGGCCGCGATAGTCCAGGGGGTAGAGCGTTGGACTTCTGACCGGAGGGGCCCGGGTTCGATCAGGGAAAGGAACTTGCCCCCCTGCCATGATGAGTGAATTTCACATTCCGTTGGGCTTAGTACACGGTGAACTCTACCATCACCTACCAAACCGCCCTCCGGGTTGATTAGGAAATCAAATAGCAAAACAAATCATTGGAGAATAAGTCCAGAGACGCTACCTTACCTCACCAGTGTTACAAAATTTAGATGTTGTCATCAGTCAGAACAGACGAAGAACAGAGGTAGGTAGCATGAGCAGACGAAGAACAGTGGTTGGTAACACGGAGGCATGATGCTATCTTCAGGATAAAACGAATTGCTTAATGTAATTAGGAAATGAGAAACTTTCAGTGCTAACAAATTTTTTTTGGTACGTATTCCACTAAAGTTCAGGAATAAATCGCAGCTTACTTATTTTTATCCTTTATTTTAATTCTATCCTCTCTCGGTCCTGGAATTGCATTTGGCTTACGTTAAAGTTCAAAAAAATTCTTCAAATAGTGATCAGTGTAGAAATATGCATTTTAGCTTATTTTTTGTTTTTCATTGACACAAAAACGCTCATTAATGACTCGTTTCAAAATCAAGCCACAGTAAATATGTTTTAGTTCAGTGATCGCGAGTTAACGCAAAATAACGACTATTCCGTCTAAACCAGAAATCCGGATTTAATTATCGTAATTTTTTTTCTGATTCTCCGTGTTCTTCCAATTATACTGATACCATTATATTCTGTTGGAATGTGTTTACGATACGATACGTAGGTACGATTCATTTCTTATTCTCTTAATACCTCTTTGTCAAACGGTTTAGAAATACCCTGTAAATAAAATGCAAACCGTTAATTTAGGTATTGAAAAGTTAACTTACAGAATATTTTTCTCTTCGATCGGCAGACAGGTTGGCCAGAATCGCAGATATCTGAAAAAAATAAAATGAAATAAATAGCGTGACAAATTATAAAGCTAAAACAAATACTTGAAATGAATAACCCAAAACAAACCATACATACAAAACCAAAGCACATGATCACTTTAAATATACAAATACGCAGTATCAGTGATTTAAGGGTAGACGTGAATATGCGCGTCAAAGACACGTTTTCAAAAATTGATTCTTTGAAAAACGAAATGTAGCTTTTGAACGTGAAACTCACAAACACTTCGAAGGATTGGCAATGTCAGCAGATGACCATTTGACTAAAAGTATGCTTTTTCTCCAGGATCAGAAGAGGAGGAATAAAGGTTAAACGCACCAGAAGAGGAGAACTACCTAGAGAGCAGAGCAAGGTGGTTTTGGCCGCAACAAAGGGAGCACACACACACAAACTCACTATATACGAGTACATATTTAGTGTGGGTGTGCTTTCCAAAATAGTGCCCGATCCAGTTTATTGTAGAATGCTATTCCGTAACTACGCAAGGCTAAGAATCATTGGGCAAACGTGACTGATAAGTGTGTGTGTTTGCATATATTCTCCCACTTCTTTGGGTGTGTGCGCGTATGAGATAACAAATTTCAAACACTTCTGGAGAATTTAAGTGCACCCCAAAAATATTCTAAACTTCATTTCGGCCGAAAAATGCAGAAATTAAAGACGTAAAATCAGTTGTAAATGATGACCGATTTCTAAGATAATGATATAATATTGGACATTCTTAAATCAGAAATCAGTAATTCAGCGCATCCAGCAGAGAAACCGAGGGCGATGGGACTCCTGGCTTTAGGAACGTTTTCAAAGCTAGGCATAGATCTTCCATTCATTTTCCCAAATACTAGATGGTTTAGCTTTATACCATATTATGGTTACCAATTTCGTTGTCCGATCTTGAAGTCTTGAAGTATCTCTTGAAGAAGGCCTCTGAGAGGGCCAAAAGCTCGAACAATTTACCGTGTGAGTGTTCTTTTAAATGTGTCTATTCTTTTCTATTTGTGTTATATTGTGTCAGCCCATTATTGTGCCGCTCTTGTGAGTTTTTCCGTACAATCGTATATATATATATATATATATAATTTGAACGGCACAAAAATAAAAAAAATAGTAACAATCAAAAGGACACTAAAATTGTTAAATTTTTAAAGCGTATATATATATATATATATATATATATATATATATATATATATATATATATATATATATATATATATATATATATATACACACACACATTCAAACACGAAATCCCGCCAAACGGCGAATAAATACTCATATATACAGAAACATATATAAGGAAAAGGGATAGGAACACGTATAAAGGACGAACACAATAGAGGTGGGGAAGGCGGAATCGAACGGATCACAAGAGTAAAAACATTTCCTCAACCGGGACTCGAACACCGGATCTTTCCACTTGCCGGGCGGATGCTCTTAACCACTTGAGCTATCGAGGATATGTAATTTACCCTGAGATCCGTGGGTGTTATATGTCGCCAAGCGCCCCGATTCTTTAGCCAAGAGATGGCGTCAGGGGGCTGTTTCACCCACCAAAGGAGAAAATAGACAATACACAAGAGGAAAGGACAGTGGTTAGAATTCATACAACATCATACAGGAAAAGAACAGTGCGTTTCGTGGCACGCATAGCCAGAAGAAAGAGATGAGCCACATTGGCCAAATACATTTGATACGTCTGTAGCACGAAAATTAATTTCTATATTTTTAAATAATGCTGACTGGTTACCTTCGGGTCTCCCATCGGATGCATAGGTATACCATGCCAGTGTGCATTGTATTTTAGTTGTGCGTGCATTGTTGAATAAACGGAAATTGGTAACTATAATATGGTATAAAGCTAAACCATCTAGTATTTGGGAAAATGAATGGAAGATCTATGCCTAGCTTTGAAAACGTTCCTAAAGCCAGGAGTTAACCATCGACCTTCGGTTTCTCTGCTGGATGCGCTGAATTACTGATTTCTGATTTAAGAATGTCTAATATTATATCATTATCTTAGAAATCGGTCATCATTTACAACTGATTTTACGTCTTTAATTTCTGCATTTTTCGGCCGAAATGAAGTTTAGAATATTTTTGGGGTGCACTTAAATTCTCCAGAAGTGTTTGAAATTTGTTATCTCATAAGCGCACACACCCAAAGAAGTGGGAGAATATATGCAAACACACACACTTATCAGTCACGTTTGCCCAATGATTCTTAGCCTTGCGTAGTTACGGAATAGCATTCTACAATAAACTGGTCGGGCACTGGCACAGATCCACCCTGCATTAGGATGGGGCTGGATGGTGGAGGTCACCCGACCGGATAGGCATTCGCGGGAACAGGGTCTAGGTCCTGAAGAACTTCTTCACTTCTTCACGTCTTTCACTTCGGATCTCACTCCCAATTCGTGTGCATTCCAACTATTCCCTCCCCCCAGCTATACTCCTAGATTGCCATATTAATCCAGAGTCCATTTTTGGGGAAGCGATATGCGCCCGATACCCCGCACAACTCGTAATGAAACGATATAAAAAAAAAGAAACACGCCGCTACCCCTGGCATTCAGCATGGTCCTCAGCCCTGAAACCCCCCTCCTTTTGCCACGCTCTGCATATGGGCAGAATTCCCTGCCCCCTCACTCACGAGGGGTGAGGAGAGGAGCGTCCTCCGCCGTCAAAATCGACGAGCGAAAAGTTATTTGCCCGAGGAGGATGAGAAATTTCAATTGACGGCTCGAAAGCGGGCGAATAAATAGCAAAAGAAGTCGTCCGAGGGATTGAGAAAAATATGGATGAGCGCGCGCGCGCCAGCCCATTCTTTTCTTTTATTTTCTCATTCTCTATCATTTTCTCCGTGCGAAAAAAAAGGAAGTTGATGAGAAAAAAAGTAAATAGGAGCCCAGAGAGGAGGCCCTTCCCATGCGGGGATATGAGCGGAGCCAGGAGCGCGTTTACAGCGGAAATGTGCAATTTCGCGGGAACAGAGTTCCCTATTTGCGTTGCACTGTCATCGCCTCATCCCGATATTCACTTTTTTTGTTCTCATGACGAAGTTCTATATTGAACGATGGGTGGTCCACATGAAACCTCACGTTCACGCATGAAGATTGCGGCATTGCCCCGATGCTACACGAAATTCAACATGAATGCTTTTTCGCCGATGTTATACCTTAATATTAAGTAAACCATTAAGAGCGATGCTTTGAAATTGCTAATAATTTTTTTGAAAATTAAATCACGAATGGAGAGTGAACGAAGGAAGGAGTTTGTTCCTTCTCTTCCCAGAGAATAATGAGTGAGCGAAAAATAGTGAGTTTCTCTTTTTTTTGTGTTTTCGTCTGTGTTCACTAGTGCTAACTTCATATAAATTATTATACACATTCGCGAAACATCCAAATAAGGTTATGTATATATATATATATATATATATATATATATTTAACAAAATATACTCGTATATATACATCCCTTGCCTTACCAACAAGTCTAAAAACTACTACTTGTTTCATTCACTCTTAAGCTATAACCGATGCCATATTAATTATATATCCACAGACATGAATGGGTTATATACACATTCAAATTTTAATTCCTGTGCCGGATTTGAATCCAGAAACTTTTATATTTTTCAGTGATCATGATTGGGAAAAACAAAAAATCCGCAAAGAACGATTGCAATTCAAAATTAAAAATATTAAATAATTTGACTGCAAGCTTTGGTGTTGACTGAAAATTGAGCTAGTAGATTAAATTCTACAATTCTGGTAATTTTCTTTCGTATCATGCTCCAATTTCGGAAACTATTTCTTATCCTAAGTTTAATTTTAATGATTTTCATTCTTTTCACGAGAATGGGGTCTACTAATTTCAAATAACAAATGATAGCAATTTAGTGCATAATTTGAATGAGTACGTGATCTCTTTGAATGCCTTAAAAGCATTGCTATTTAGAATTTTCAAGGCTCTGCAACGTTTTACAGTTTTCTACGGGCTTAAAAACATTTATAAAAATAGAGAGGTCTAAGTCATTTTTGTGCCACCAGGTAAAAACCAACAGGGGGATAGCAGAGCGGCATAAGTGTGACTGACTTAAACCCATTCCCACCCTCCAACCCCAACGGGTAAGCTTAGAGGCAACATGCGTATAGGAGTAATAATGTATTCTGAGCCGTGTAAACAGGAATTTTACACCCAATATTAGTAAGAGAGTAGTATGCTGTTAAATGAATTGAAATAAAATCTAAATGTACACATGTTCGACAGAGAAGTGGTAATAAGAAAGGAACTTGGAAATAGTCAAAACGCGACTTGATGAACAAAATAGTATAATGGGCAAAACAAGGAGGAAATGTATGTAGAAATTGAAGACATTTAAATGAAGAAAAGTCGGATTACAGATAGCAAAAATTCCACTTGCCACCCTCAGCGTCTAGGGAATAATTAGTTCTACTTAAATGCATGCTCTTTCACTAGCCTCGTGTGTTTTGTTATCATAACCCGTTCTTTCCGAATGACCTCACTAGTGTTCTGTTCATCTTTTTTAAGTCTCCCTTTCAATCCCTTGTCCCTCTTTAAATCCCCCGGGGGAAATTCCTGCTACCTGCAACGTTGCGTCGCATTCCCTGCCTTTTGCAGTCTCCTCGGGGGATAGAGTATTTTGTGGTGCATGTTCATGTGGTATTGGAGTTTCACATTCTTGCTTGTTGTGTCCTGGCTTGCGTGTTGTTGGATGGCTTTCGTGCTGCATCCTGGGGTGCAGTTGTTTGTTGACTTATGGCATATGTGTTTGCATGAGTATTGGATGAAGGGATTTTTGCATGAGTGTGTGCGCTGCTGTGGGTGTAATTTTCCATGTTGTTGTTTTGCATGTGGTGTTGTTCCTTTTTACGGTTGGTGACCTAACACCCCCCGCCACACACCCTTACGGCGGCTTGTGGGGTATTATTTAGATGTAGATGTAAATGCTGAAAGATAAGGAATCCATGGATGAGACGAAAGAGATGATAAGAATGTTGGAAAGAGAAGGCAAGATGGTCTGATGATTAATACTATATAGCAGAGTTGACTCAGCCGGGAGAATAACTGGGTTCTTGAGATAAAATAGAAATATGTGCCCACAAAGAGGAAGAAATTTCATGGGTTGGGAAAAAATACAAGTACACACTCTTTATAAAATTTAAGGTAGATGTATATTAGTTTGAAAAATCAAAACTTTCTGTCAGAAAAAAGGATTTAATTAACAGCAATTGTATGTACATTGAGATGGCAGAGATCATATTTGAAAAAAACTACGAGAAAATTCAAACTCGCATGGAATTCAACGCTTCGAGCGTATGGTAATTTGAGTAAACTAAAATACAATTTCTGGGTAAATGGCATTGATAAGTTTACCTCAACTATGAAAGGAGGGCTAGAGGGATGCATTTTTTCCCCTGAATATTTGACGAAGAACATTAAACTTTACGTTCCATATCATGAAGATTATAGGTTACCAAATTAAAGAGCGTAGTCGAGTGAACGTTATTAATTTCTCAAAACGATCAGAGCATAAGCATATCATTATAATATCCCCCTTTGAATATCAACTGGTATTTCAGCTACTTGCAAATAAATTTTATACTTCACTCATTCAAAGGCTTCCCCACTCAATTTCAGTTTCTGGAAAACGGCGAAACAAAAGGAATCCATTATTCGTGCGATTTGCAAACCTGCAACCGCTTCATGACGAAATTGGTGCAAGATTAAAAATTCAAAGCCGTAGTTCCCACGTGCCTCAACAAAAATGAACAGCAAGGCACTAAACGAAGGAGACGCCCAACGATGGCGGAATGCGACATCATAAGAATTTTAATGGCGGCTGCGGTAATTTGATACGTCGACTGAGGCAGTCACAACAAACCATAATTTCACTGGGTTTAATACCTCCGAAAACATTCTAGAGACGAGAAACTAAATATTGGTGAAATTTTAAATTCGCAAAAGATTAATAATATCACAAAGGAACGAGCTAATGAAATAAATTTCATGTAATTATAGTAATGAAAGGCAAAATTTGCCAACATTAAGCTAAAATAGGTGAAATTATGTATTAAATTTGTTATAAGTTGGCAGTCGGCCATTTATTTTCGGCATAGGGCTCACCCTATAGTTACATCATCTTCGTATATTTAAGATCAAATGAGAAATATGACCCCATCATGAACGTATTTGCGCTCTGAAATAAACAAAACACTATCTAAGCCATACTACGTACACATAAAAGGGCGTATAGGATTATTAAAATTGGACCTTAATGATTGCTCAAAATTTGCATTTATATTTATTCACTTTATACGCAATAAAGTTCTGCATGGGACATGGATTGATCATAGGGAATAATTTATCTAAGTCCAAAAAAGGCGTAGGTATATATATATATACCTGAAAAATTCCCGGGGGATTTGGCAGAATACCATTTTGATGATATTATGGTTAGGTATAGACTTAGGTTCAGCGAATTTAATTCGCAGTTTCCCGGGATCGGATGCTGTTTCTGATTATAGCTTTAAAATAATAAAGTACAACGTCAGATTTAAGTAAAAAAAGGTGGAAGTTTGTTAATAAAATCAAATGTAGTACCATTATCTAAAAGAATAAGAAATTAGTATCAGAAGGCTGTCGAGAAAAATGTGGGAGAGGCAAGGGAGCTGGGTATTATACAAGAAAAATGAGAGCATATCAAAGAAGATAGATCGAAAGCAAGAAGCGAAATAGTTGGAAGAATAAATAAGAAAAGGAAATGGGAAAGGAGCCATAGATTACAGACGAGGTATTTAGAAAGTTAACGAGAAAAGATAATGTAAGAATGTAGAAAGAGAGAAGGTAGTAGGAAGTATAATAAATTTAAAAAAATTAATTGAGACGGGAAACAAATGCAGCGGAAGAGGCATGGTGGAAAATGCATTTTTAGGATTACAAAAGTGTGCAAAGGAAGGGCGACAATGGTACGCTGTACAGGAAGGTAAAAGCACTTTCAGAAGTTAAAATGGTAAAACCGTCTAAATCAACCAAATATAAGTGAAAAAGGGGGTATTGAGCAACAGAACATGCAAAAGAGGCATTAGACTAGCAAGCTTAGACATAGAAAGATAATATGACGTATATGAAGTTAGTGAAGTTCCAGGCATTGTTGGTGGCCAGACAGAAAGGGTATCCTCCCCCTCTCCATAGTTTGCGATGGTCCTTTGGCTACTTCAGTGGTTTTCCCTCTTGAGGCTCCATGATCGAATTGGCCTTGATTTGACGTACTACCTCAGTTCGATAATGTTTCTGAGGTATCCCTATCGCCATTTGGTGTCTTGTGAGGAACAAACCAAGTTGAGTGCGCCATCCGTCAGATGGGACGTTGAATCATGTGACCAATTTCGTTATTTCAGGGTGGATAATGTTTTTTCACTTAGTTTCCCTTTACTCTTCTCTCCAGATTCTACAAAATTACCATATTTACTCTATAACCAACATCTCTAATGCCGCAAGGCAACCCAGCCGGTGCTCCCCTCATCTAACAGCCACTGCAGCTACAAAGCTCGCGGTCATGGGAAGAAAGGTCGCTGTCTTCAAACCTAGTATTGTTGCTGACCTAAGGTATTTGCAGCCCTCAGTTAGCACCAGAATTTATCACTATGTTCGATAAAACTTGATATTACGTAGGCATACGGATTCCGACAACACTGTTGTCCACCGACATGGGAGTGTTGGAAAGCCGTTTACGAGAGTAAAGAGTTTATTCCACCTTTACCATCGGTGACACTAACTCACAATGGTTTTGTTTTTAAAACAGTGAGAGCTCCACTGGGCGGCCATGTGTGCATGAAGTCTCCCACTTATCTTCATCGTAACGGACATCGTTAAGAGGGAAAATGGATCCTGGGAGAGGAAAGGGGGGGCACATTTTCACTCCATCTCCGAGGGCACTCAGGAAGAAGGAAAGGAGTACTAGGGGGGAGAGAATGAGAGAGAGAGAATGAGAGAGAGAGAATGAGAGAGAGAATGAGAGAGAGAGAATGAGAGAGAGAGAATGAGAGAGAGAGAATGAGAGAGAGAGAATGAGAGAGAGAGAATGAGAGAGAGAGAATGAGAGAGAGAGAATGAGAGAGAGAGAATGAGAGAGAGAGAATGAGAGAGAGAGAATGAGAGAGAGAGAATGAGAGAGAGAGAATGAGAGAGAGAGAATGAGAGAGAGAGAATGAGAGAGAGAGAATGAGAGAGAGAGAATGAGAGAGAGAGAATGAGAGAGAGAGAATGAGAGAGAGAGAATGAGAGAGAGAGAATGAGAGAGAGAGAATGAGAGAGAGAGAATGAGAGAGAGAGAATGAGAGAGAGAGAATGAGAGAGAGAGAATGAGAGAGAGAGAATGAGAGAGAGAGAATGAGAGAGAGAGAATGAGAGAGAGAGAATGAGAGAGAGAGAATGAGAGAGAGAGAATGAGAGAGAGAATGAGAGAGAGAGAATGAGAGAGAGAGAATTAGAGAGAGAGAATGAGAGAGAGAGAATGAGAGAGAGAGAATGAGAGAGAGAGAATGAGAGAGAGAGAATGAGAGAGAGAGAATGAGAGAGAGAGAATGGGAGAGAGAGAATGAGAGAGAGAATGAGAGAGAGAATGAGAGAGAGAATGAGAGAGAGAGAATGAGAGAGAGAGAATGAGAGAGAGAGAATGAGAGAGAGAGAATGAGAGAGAGAGAATGAGAGAGAGAGAATGAGAGAGAGAGAATGAGAGAGAGAGAATGAGAGAGAGAGAATGAGAGAGAGAGAATGAGAGAGAGAGAATGAGAGAGAGAGAATGAGAGAGAGAGAATGAGAGAGAGAGAATGAGAGAGAGAGAATGAGAGAGAGAGAATGAGAGAGAGAGAATGAGAGAGAGAGAATGAGAGAGAGGGAATGAGAGAGAGAGAATGAGAGAGAGGGAATGAGAAAGAGGGAATGAGAGAAAGGGAATGAGAGAGAATGAGAGAGAATGAGAGAGAATGAGAGAGAATGAGAGAGAATGAGAGAGAATGAGAGAGAATGAGAGAGAATGAGAGAGAATGAGAGAGAATGAGAGAGAGAGTGGAGAGACGAAGATGAAGGAAACAAGGATTGGCCAAGTCATAAGACGGACCCCATTGGCGCGAATGCAAATGAAGGTAGGTGCGAGAACGATGTCATATTGGTGGCCCAAGACTCCTTGAAACCGCTCAACAACTAAGTTGCAAGGGAAAAATGCTCGCGACATTTCGTCTCCGCCAGCTACTGATGACCTCACTCTGCGGCGACCCTTCCATCCTCCCGTGTCGTTTGCCATGAGGTAGTGAAGTCATATTCATGTGCCCGCTCGCATTCAGGAGGCGGTGCTAATTAATCCTCAACACAAACGGGTCGCAGTTGATGCAGTTACTTCTCTCTTCACAGGCGAGAGAGAGAGAACGGAACAGAGGTGTTCAGAGAGGGAAGTTCGATGTCAGAGACTGCGAGGTCCGGAAGGGCTATTGTGCAACTCCTCTGGTCGAGAGGTAAGCGAAAGTCGGTTTCATTTACGATCCTCGGAGAAACTTTGGTTTCGTACCTACTGTATACATACATGCGTATGGCCGGTACATAGTTGATGCCGGCCGAGTTAACAAAGTTGCCGTGTGATGGTATTACGTGTTGTTACCTGGCCTTAGGCCGATAATGAAGAAATTCCTTCATTTTTTATTCACCCAATTTCAATTAAACAAGCAAGATGTGATTTCTATCGCTATTTTGCTGCGCTGTTATATATAATTGCAATGATTGAGCTTTAAGATATGGTTAAATACGAAAACAGTGTTATGCAATAGAATTCCACTCTATCACAAAAGAAATGCCGACCAAATGATATTTCATTTAAAAATTGATTTAGAACATTAAAAATACAAAAAAAATTGGTTTCTATTTAGTATTTTTTATATACTAGGGTTTGAGGCAGGATTTTGACGGATACAGACCATTCCACGGTAAAGCGATTCATTTGCGTGAGGAATTCTGGATGCTGTATATCATCAAAATGATATTTTACCTTAAGTCATATAGTATCCCATGCGTTTACCTTCCATTGCTTGAAATAGGTGAACTGTACTTGAAATTAGTTTATTAATAACTTTTGCTGGATTATAAAAATGCATTATGCCCAAAAGTTAAATGAATGTGGATCTAGAAGAATGACGCTCCATCTGCACGGACGGTTTGTGAGAAGCTTCGTAAACGATAAGAGAAAGCGTGATTCAAGGCATAAGAATATTTCGTTTTGTCGTAATTATACTCAGATAAAATTATTATTGCGATTTAGCCCTAAACGTTATCCTAGATGTGAAAATTAATGTTTTTCTAGTGTTTTTGCATTCCGAAATTAAATATGTCTACGATGTACGATCTAACATTCTCTTTCGATTTTGCCTCGCAACTTTTTCAACTTTAAAGAGAGTAACTCATTAATTCGGAATAGATTCTCATCTTATCTTCTTCGAAACATAAAAATAAATTTTTCACACTAACAGACCTTTTGTTTCGTATGTGTCACTTCAGTGTCTCTTCCTCCACGCCTAATTACAACTCGTGTGGATCAAATCAAGATTAAATAAAGGTCGCCATGAAATAATCAAATTTTTATGGAAATAAATAAAAAATAATATAGTGCTTTCTCAAGATCGAAGAATTTCATTCAGAATCAACATACATACTGTATATTCGATGTTTATTTTAATTTGAAAACTTACTGTTAGACATAAACCCCTGTAAAAGCTTCATACTCACATGAAAACGTCCAGGTGACAGAACATTTCAATTATGTGGGAATAACGTTTTCCAATTTTCTAGAAAAACAACATTTCTTAAACAATTTCAAGGTGTCCTCGCAAACACAAATCGTACAAAAAGAGTACCTTTACGTCATGACTAATATCATTTACTGCAAGTAATGGAATGGTGGAAAAAATAAAACTTTTCGTAAAATATGAAGTCACTTTTAAGTAAAACACGCAGTCTTTATATAATTAACAATTAAAAAATAACTTACAATGATATCAGTTCATTTCAGCCAATAAATACTCGGTGAACTTTCAGGCAAATAAATAAATCTGTAATAGACTAACCTCCGCAACCATTCAAAATGATGAGCGGCGACAACTCACTTCAGAGCGGTGAACATATAACATTAAAACTTCGGTGGAAACGTTCCGTGAATATTTTTCGGCGAGGCAATTAGTCGTTGGATGGTGAATAATTTATTTCACTCCTAGAGAGCTTGGAGTAAAAATGCAGCCACAAGGGTAAAAAGTTGTTACTCCATATTGGGATAGATCCTTCTTGATGATTTAAGCTAACATTCGTACTTTCTCACGAGTAACATAAAGGCATCAACCAAGTGCATCGCTCCAAAATCTTATTCCAAAATTTAATGAAAAGACCCATGGGTCAAAGTCAGAATAAACCGAAGTGTCGCTCGTCCAGCCAGTCTCGGTAGATGTGCGAGCAGTTCTCTCGAGGAGAAGAAATACCGTCTTCCAAAGATTTTCTTAGGCATTTATTGATTAAAATCCACCACAAGAATGAGTGAATTAATCAGTCGAAATAGAAGTGGAGAAGTGGGAGAGTTTTGAAAGAACAGAGGGGTTGAGGGGCACAAGTTTTTGAAGTTAGTTGGGTGGAGGGAGGGAGGTTTGGGGAGGAAGGGGGTCAAGGGAGGTCAGGGCGACCCTCTCCGATTCGAAGGAGAATGGCGGAAGTTGTTCGGGAACAGGGGTCCAGCGAAGGGCGCGGGGCGGTCCGGGAGGGGGGGAAAGGGGTACGGTGGGGTGCGAAAAAGAATGGAGGACCCGGACCGGGGGACCAGGACCGGGGGACCCGGACAGGGGAACCCGTCGTCACAGGCACCAATCGACCGAATTGCGGCCGCTGCCTCCGACCCCACTGCCTCTGCTGCCTTTAGCGTACACCTCACCAGCCACAAGGCGCAGCCGGCCTCAAGTGCTTTCAATGGTTGACGAAGTTTACGAGCTATGTTAAATAGGATCTGCTTAAGGTAATTAGATCAGTTACTTCACGCGTGATATTTTGATACTTTCTAAACTCATCTAAGCTTTACGCGATCTAATTCGGCAATCAAATCCAACTTCGAGAACGTCTCCTATACTAGCATATTCTAAATGAGGCCTAACCAGGGAGAGATAACATTTATCTTTGACCATTTTATCGTATTTGCCCAGTACTCTTATATTAAATCCTAATTTTATTTAGCTTTTCCACATATTCCCCGTATGTGTTTTACCCAGGAGAGATTATGAGTGAGGATACCGCCTAGGTATTTAATCAAGTCTACACACTCCATTTCAGTGTTCCCGATGCAGTAGCCATTCTGGAGGAAATCGCTTTTTTTCCAAATATTCATCACTACGCACTTTTTAAAAATTAATTCTCATTGCCTAGTGTCGAACCAGAAATGTATAGCATTTAGGTCATCTGATAAAGCCGCTGTGTACTCAGGATTACGGATATCACGTTAAACCGGCCAGGTCTCTTACTAATGACTACGCAGTCAATATCGTTAACGCTAAGAAGGAATAAAAAAGATGCGAGCTTTAAAGTGAGGAAGTCTATCGAAATATTGAACAGCTCTCTCATCCCATTGATTTAATTCAACAGTATCAGGTTTAGGTCCCTTTGCAATAGTTTCATCTAATGCGAGCCAAGGCAATACCACCCAACCATTCTGTGGAAACACTAGTCAAACTCTTTCTCAGTAAAATATTCGAAAAAAACATTCTGCGATCCCTAAATCCGGCCAAAAATTCGACACACTATGAATCGCTGAAACTAAATAGCTTTATCCTTTAACAATAGTTTTATATTAAGGAAAAAAATAAAGGTGGAGGAGCTCGGTTGAAGTGCTTCTCAGTGATCATATTTGATAAATGCGTGGGTAGTTGATACTTGAAAATTTTTTATTTTCTATTTTATTTATATATACCCTGCAAGCCACCGGGGTAAGTGGCAGGGAGTGAATACACAAAATAGGGCGTCCAGAGAAGTGAGGCTTGTGTATTTTTGGGAGCGTCTGAGGGTTACCAGGGGAAGGGATGGGATTTCGGTAGGTAAGAGTAATAATCTTCCATCTGTACATTCGGAAGCAATACACCAACCACACGGCCCATCCTCCTACACAAATGTTGAAATTTAACATGTTTAGACTTTTAGTGAGCCAAATATTGAACGTAGATAATTTTTGGGATAATAACCTGTATTACAAAGAGTATCATATAACATTATTCAGAGCGTGCTTATTCATTTTTGACAGAAAAAATACTTTGATTACGCATTTTTTGGCTGCAATTCATTGATATTAATTCACAGAAAATTCTTGATTTCATTTCTAATTATTGTTTTTTTTTGGTGTCCTGTCTGTTACAGAAAAAATTATTCGGTTCAAATGGCTAAACTAGAAAAATAGTGTGGATTTTTCACTGAAGGCAAACTTATCGGATATGTCGCTAACCAGAAATGGTTCTGTTGAAAAGTAGGTAAAATCGGTGATATCAACTTTAAACGACTTCATTATCTTGCGCCATGATGACCCTCTGTCAAGTCAGAATACGACAATCAACAACAGAAATATACAAACAACTAAACAAATACAATCATTTTATCTTCGAGCATGTATCAATGCTGTAATCTTTCATTTTTTTCGCGCACCTTTTTTACATGTATCATTTAATAATTTCCTTACCTCTTACATCTTACGTGCCAAACGCATTCTTACGAGATAAAAACGAATAAAATCCTCCATATTATATATTTCCACCATGGATAAATTATTTCATTCCAAATACCCTGAGACTTATTGTAATTACAACGCGAATCTACAAGTTGAAAATTTGGATAAGCGCGAGATCCCATACTGGGCCGACCGCTAAAATTTTGATAATGTGATCAAACACATGAAGAGCAAACGATTTACGTTGTGTGACTTCACCCTGGCGATCGACTCTATGGAAACGCCACCTCCACCACACATCCACCCCTTCCTCCACCTCCCCGTCCATATCTCCCGACTTGAAAATATGTCCTCGAAATTTGGGGGAGAAACGGGAGGAAGTATGCCTTAGCGTGGCGCCCAAGGATGACTTCTGCGGCCGCGTCACCAAAAGCGACGTCTCCTCCAGTTGTGGGACGGACGTATTATTGCTTAACCGCTGGAGTCAGTGTCGGGTAAAATTCCACCCGACTGATTCACAGTTAATTTGGGGACGATAGCCCTCCGGTTTTCGATTGAACAACCATCCTTTCACCGAATGAAAGGTATCTTTAGGCGCGGGCATGGTAGCACGAGAAAAAGACTGACCTCACCGTCGGGGAAGAAGACGCCACGCCCCATAAATGGCGTCAGGCAATTTTAGAGGGAATTAACTCTCCGTGACGCCAATTTTGTGAAGGTGACTAAATGACTCACCGCCCCTCAGCCCTGTTCTCCTTTTGCGGTGCCCGAAGACACATTGAACTTGCTTACTTAGAGCAAAAAAGCAAACCTTTTACTTACTTTAACCTACCTCTTACTAGGCCCAATGGCACAAGGAACCGGTAAGGAATTGGTAAGACCAATTTTAGAGTACTCTTCTCTTGTATGGGACCCTCATGAAGAAGGTCATATTAAAAAACTGGAAAAGGTGCAGAGAAAGGCAGCCCGATATGTACTGGGGAAGCATAGGAGGATGGAGAGTGTGTCTGACATGCTAGAAACGCTGGGCTGGGAACCTCTAGAAACTAGAAGGAAAGTAAGCAGACTTTGTGCAATGTTCCGAATTTTGAAGGGGGAGAAAGCTTGGGCAGATCTTAGGAAAGAGGCGGGGAACCCAAATTTTATAGGCAGAAATGATCACAAATTTAAGATAAAATGCCGGGCACAGAGGATAAATAAAAAAAACTTCTTTTCTAAATAGAACAATTGTTGAGTGGAACACCTTACCTGCAAAAATATTCGAACCCTTTACTAACAGAGTGTATACTTTTAAGAATAGATGTAAGGCATATATGTAATAATTTGATTGATGTGTGGTGTATTGTATTATATGTAATAGCTTAATTTTTTTTAATTTATCTTTTTTTTCTTGCTGATTAATGGCTGTTAATGGGATGGGGATTCACTTGTTTTGTTAAAGAGATTTGTGTTTTGAAGTCTGGTTTTATGTATTATCTTTTGCAATTATTTGGGACTTGTGTGCCACCTGACAATGTCTATCAGCACATGTGTATTTTTAATGATAATAATAATAATAATCTACATATTAACACATTTAGGCTTATTTTACAAACTCGCAGATTTGTACTCTGTGAATACCTGGAAAAATTCAACCGATTATAGACGTCGATTTTCTATCTTTTGCGAAAATACATATCCAATATCGTGTAACCTTCACCTCTTAAAGCCAAACCAACTAAGATTTAGTAAACATTAACGTAATTTTTACTAAATTTTGCATGTGATTACACTTTTAACTACTGATATCCACGAATTAAAGTCGAAAGTATCTCTATCGCAAACAGGTATCTCTCAATACGCTTTTATAAGTTTATTCAAATATTTCAATATTCTGCTCCCTATTCTTCGGCGAGGCTAATTCAGCAAGAAAAAAATTTTCTATAAATCTCTCTCTTTTATACATCTTTGACTTAGTAGTTTCCCAGTTTGTTAGGATTGCCAAACTCATTCAAATATTTCTTTATGCCTAACTTATTTTTACATAGCAATGAACCGCGTCGCTAATGGTATTTTAAATATCTATGCCTCAAAAGACTATTATACCGTTATAATAAAAAAACGCTGACCAAAATCATAGATGTATTGGTCTATGTATTTCATCGTGTCTTATGAATTGTAGCTCCAAACAATTTTATATTTTACCGAAATATTAGATTAATACCATAAAATACCCCGACCGAAGAATTTTGGTTGGACCTCAAGATGGCGACTCTTTTCAATGAGATCAGTTACGAAATTCACGGTTGGAAGACTAAATCGTGAGCGCGCCACGAGGAGTACATGAAATGAGAAATCGAACTAGAAGGATTGTTCTCCTAAGGATGAAGGCCTTTGGACGAAGTAATTCGCCGGCAGTGGTAACAAAGGAGCCTGCCGGACACCGCCGACATTCAGCTTCCACCCGCCTGAACAACCTCGGACGAACAACTTTCCCAATTCAGGGGCGGCACTGTTCCTTATCTCCCCACCGGGGCGCGTGAGAGCCCCACCGACCCTGCCGCCAACCCATTTCCCTCATCACAACCCCCGCGCGTGGACCCCCAGCGGACACTTTCTAGTTTTAGGGGTGCCTAACCGAACGCCCCCTACATGCATACATCACACCGACCCACACACATACACACTCGAAGTGGCGGGGGGGGGTGGGCGAGGGGTGGAGCACATCTCCCCCTTCCTCCCCACCCACAGGCACCAATCTCCTCGCTCGACCCAACACAACCCCTTGTCGCGGCCAACCCCAGGGCCTGAAACCGAATGCCGGATGGTCGGGGAGGAGGGGTGAATACGTCCCAAGCGTTCACGGCAAGATAAAAGTTTTAATCAAATGGTTGAGCTAAGAGATAACCTTCTCTTACAGTTGGCTTAGATATCTTAACCCATGGCTTTAAGATACTTTACTCGGTGAAGCATAGGATCCAATTAAAGCGTGTTAATTTTTACAATTAGCAATAATGGAGAACGTGCGATAGGACAGATTTTTATGGACCAATTTGAGATGAAAAATCAAAATGTTTTAGTGAAAACAAGAATTTCACAATTATACTTCCGAGGAAAAAGTTTGTTTTATCTAAACAATCTTTAGTAATGTTTTGATAATTATTTTTTAAAGTTATTTAATAATTTTTTAGTAATGTGAAAATAAGTATTTGGCCATAATTTAACTACTAACATATCATACGCTACACGTAGCGGTATATTATGAAAAGTAGCTTATTATGGTTTAACTGGTTAAAACTTATAGGAGCTTGTGTTTACATTCGATTATAACAAAACTAATGAAACTACCTTTTTCTCGACATATTTGGGGAAAAATCTCTTTTTCCTTTCAAATTCCCAAATACTGAAAAATATATGTTGTGTTTTTCATTAAAACATGAACCTTTTTAGAGGATTCAGTAAAAAGTTTCGGAAATGAAAATCTAATTTTACCTTCTTCGCAAGGGTTATAAGAGGGGACCATAATCTTTTGGCCTGTAGAACATAATTAATAATTTATCCAAAAAAAATCAGAAACTGTTTTATCGAACAGGATCTCGGGCCATAAAAATGAACCTTGAAGTCGTGGTTCAATGCCAGGAAATTATTTCCCATGCACCGTAAGATTTATAACTTAAGCAAATGTTCAAAACGTCTGCAAACGACGAAGCAAAACAAAAGATACCAAACAAAAAAATCAACCCCGAACACTGAACGCTCTTTTTTCTATATTTGTTAACTCCCGCCTAATTACATCACCGTACGCGAACAAAGATTGCATAGGATAAAACTAAGATAGCGACCATTTTCCCCAAAGTAACGAGAATACTCTTTCACTAATTTAAAGGTTACTTAAATGTTAACATAACTGTTTTACAAAGATCCTCAATTGCGCGAGAAAGTTATCATATGAAGAAAAACACGACAAATGGAAGCTGAAAGAAAATAAAGCTAACTGCATGCGATAATCATTAAGGAAAACGTATATATATGTATATACTATATACGTACATATAATAAATATATATGTTTGTATATATATATATTATGTATATGAAGTTAGCACTAAAAAGACAGAAACACAAAAGAAGAAAAGAAACTCAAGCGGTTTTGACTTCAGAACACAGGATTCTGTCCTTTTCCTTGAAAAAGGTGGCTTGGACAACCGAAAATTCTAATCCGAGTGAGTTTCTTTTCTTTTTTTGTGTGTTTCTGTCTTTGTCCACGAGAGCTAACTTCATGTACATTGTTATTCACGTCCGTGAGACTTTCACAATATATATATGTATACATATATATATTTATTTATATATATAGGGTCGTAGGAAGAAGAAATATAAATTTGTAAACGAATCGATTCAATATTACGAGAGGAACAACTTGGGCTGAAATTCAGTTAGCGCGAGAGGCAAAAGACGAAATGGGAGGTAGACGAGGATCTATATATATATATATATATATATATATATATATATATATATATATATATATATATATGGACGTTGCCAAGGAGACAACGAGGGACGATAGAGAGGAAATAATTGATTGAGAGTTCAAAAGATATCTAAGAAAAGGTAGATATTTGATAGTTTCCCGACAGATTTTATGCAATTGAATTTGTCTTGGGCAATATTCCTTCACAGAATTTCTTGATAAATACAAGTATGCCAGGTGATCTAGTTTTTGTAAGCATATGAAAACAGTAGATTCAGGCAACTCGGACCGAAATACGGAGAGACACTGTAAAAGGGTGAGAATGAAAAGCGTCGTCGTCCCCTTAAAGACTGGAAGCACAAAATGAAGATGAGGAAACGCTAAAAAACGATGCTAACCTTTCCTTAGAGAAAATATTTCTACTCTTGGCCATGAGTGGTGGGTACCCTACAACTCGGCCGCTTGCCCTTTGGGGGTTTTGCCAGTTATTTCGCACATGTCCCATATAGTCTATCAATTCGAAGTAGATCTGATAAATATTACACTTCGGCACGGGCTTTTGAATCCCAGCCCATCAACCTAAACACCGTTCTCTAAGGATAATATTTTTTATTTCCTTATTCTTTCATTTCCAGTTTTCCTTGTTTTTTCTTCTGCCAGCCCTCCTTCATACATTCCTAACTGCCATTCTCTTATTTTAACTCCTCTATCCAGTTTAATGACATTACTCTTTGTATAAAAGTCTTCAGTGTCTCACTCTACCCGTCAAAATATCCTCCAGTTAATATCTTTAACGCTCTTATTATTCTTCTAATTTTCCCAAGTATCCAACTCACTTTCCCAATAACATTTAACACTTATTTGAACATAGTCGTTTTTGCCCGGAAACACTTTTATCCTTCTTGTGGATGCCTCAATCTAAAATACCTCCAACAAACGCTTCTGAATTTTTACATCCATCAAGTCTATGGGGCAGAAAACGCTACATATTAAGTTTTAAACAATCTTTTCCCATTAAGTTTCGAGATAAGGTCCCTATTTCCGACCCTCTCCCATCTAACACGAAAGAACGAACGACCTTAAATAAGTAAAAACACGAGCAATGTTTCAATATTAAGTTAAATATCATTATCTTGACAAATTTAATTGATAGATTCTGCCACGAATTACCTCCAAACCAAGTAACCCATTTGTTTCGTTATCGGAATGTTTCTAGTTATGTACTCAGTATTGCGCTCATTGTCGTCTAATAACTGCTGAGTGTTCTAAGTATTCTAACTGCTCTAATTTATAGCGCGATTAAATTTTAAAGTTAACCTCATTACACCATTATTCATCAGAATAAAAGAATTAAATATATTTTTGGATGATTTTGTGAATTGATTTCTTCTCCTATGAATGTAGTGGATATTTACCGCCTACGTCATTTGTCTCTTACTATATTTCTCTGATTCCATAACCTTTCCTTTCATTGCTTTATTTTTCAGCCTGTTGACACACGTATTCACATCCGACGATTCTATTCCAATTCCCTTAAAATATGAATGCGAGTCAGAGCACTGATTTATGCATATTTTTGAAAAAATTCTGAATTTAGCAATACTTTGTTGGCTGAAACTGGTGTTAGGTGAACGCGTAAATTTACCCGTGTCGCAATGCGATAGGCAAATAATCTGTGCGCTAGGCTGTACGATAGGCAAATCTCCTACTATCGCTTTTCCTTGGTGTTATTAATCGGAATAGATACCTATTATCAAGCAACTTAAACCTCGCATAACGTTGAAGATTTATTTCTTGCATTATACACTAAGCGTAAGGAAGGAGTCTGGCTGCAATGGATACGGATTACATTATTCTGTGCATTGATGTACTGGCATTAACTGATAAACCTGTGTAATGACACGACTAGTACCCGCTTTGTGGAATGAAGTAGTTGGTTTTACATATGAGCATTTCTACCTTTCGCAAGGATAAAGGGGTTGAAGGTTTCTTGCACCCACAGAGGAGACCATAGTCAAGTGAGCAATCCGGGAGCCGTACCTCACTCGGCTGAATTCATTCAGCACATGCGTGGGGAGGGCGAGGCATTGAGGATCTTATTCAATAAAGAGGGTCGGCAGCAGGAACAAATAAACTGAATTGTTCTCATAAGTGATACCGGCTGCTTGGAACTGCTTTATTCCCATAGTCACGTAATCCACTTAAAGTCGACGTACCCCTCTCTTTCCCCTTTAAGGGAAACCATGACTCGAAACGATTTGTCGATAGATCTGTCTCCGAACCACTAAGGTGATGATTTAAGTATACGTATACTCCAGGGGAACTTCCGAGGTCACACAATTGCATTTCAAGGATCGATAATCGAAATATTTTGAAAACGTTGGCAAAAGAATTTTCGTCATCAATTCGACTATCAATCCGAAGATTGGCTAAAACTGCAGCATCCCACTGTCCATTAATCAACGCTAATCCTCTCGAACATGCTCAAAGCTCAAATTTCTTAGAATACTACTTTCTTTGATTTAACACTTATTCCTTGGTCTTGATCGGAATATATTGCCTTCCATTTACCTTTATATGACGCCCCTAACAAAGCCAATCCCTCTCAAGGTGGTCTGAACACTTATAATTCAGCTTTTTTAAGTGTTGTATCGCACATTAGGGTGCTTCTAAGGTTTGCTAAGATCCCTCGTTTTACTTTCTCTAGGCGAGACGTATATCATCTTTCAACTCATCCTCTTCCACACACTAACAATTAATTGAATTCACTATTGATATGAACGCCCTTCTGAGAAATTTTAGGGAAACTATTATCCACCAAAAACTGAAATTTAGCGTAACGTAGTGACTTAATTTGGCGTGGATACCAGGACTTTAAGTTTTAGATTTTAACGCGAAGGAATTCGTTTCAGTTTAACATAATACATCTTCCCTGAGAATGGAAGTATGTTAGCACGTGATTTTATGAAGGAAGTAAATAAATTACACGACAAAACATTTTTACTGTTACTCGCACTCCCACCGTAGTGGCACCAGAACAGACATTTAAGCTAGAAAATTATAGAGCCAAAGCTGCCGGTTCCGAATTTGAAGATTCAAAAATCCCTCTCCACTGCTTTCGATTCGCATTCCAAGTGCGTGCCAATGAATTCAAACGCGCTCCAAGGGAGAGAGTCCATCTTTATTTCTCTTAAATGGAGTGGATGAGTAAAGGGGTCGATGTGGGAGAGCGACGTCGTATTTCTTTAAGCGACACACTTCTCGGTTGGGAGGCACTTTCTCCTCACGGCAGAGAAATCTCATTTGGAAATATCCGCATACGCTCTACCTCTCTCTATTCTCTCCCTTCCTCCTTTCCTTCAGTCCATCCCGATGGGGGGGGGGGGCGGAAGGGAACGGAGGAAGAGTTAGGGAGTGGGTGTGGAGGAGGGTGCTTGGGGGACGGCTATGAGAGGGGGGATTTGAACAAGACATAAATATCAAATCATTGTAATTACGCGACAAAAGGGGGGGGGGGGTTGAAACTCTCCTCTCCCGTCTCCTCCTCCTCCGTTCATTCAGCGGCGGACCCCGTACTTTCCCTTCCACCTCCCCCTTCACAACCCTCCCTTACCACCTCCTCCCTCCCTCGACTCGCCCTTTTCCAAAGTTTTGGGCACTCCGATCACGTATTCCTTTTATAGGAGTTGTCATCACATTCTCTCCCTCCCCCAGCTGGTGATGGGTGAGGGGCGGGGGTGGTTAGAGGAGTTGGACGTGGAAGAAGAAGAGGAGGGAGGGGGAGGGGTCGAGAGGCGTGGGTGGGTAGCAGCAGGGTGGAAACTAGGCCTTCTTTTGTCGTAGAGGGCCCGAGGGAGGGTGGGTCGAGAGAGCGGAGCCATTTGTTTACACGCACTGGTACTGAGGGCGAGGTATATCCACGCAAGACGTACTTCATGCGTCGACTCACGCACATTCAAAGCGCCAAATCGAATGCAAGAGCAATGTGAAGTCGTGAATTGTTATTTTGATACTACCGAGGAAGTGCCCCATGCTGAACTGAGATGGCAACAGGAGAGTCTATTAACTCCATGATAGGGATTACAGTGCTTCCATCTAGCGCTAATACCAGGCACTTCTTTGAGCTTAGCAAAACGGCGAAGAGCGATTCTGAAACAGCATCTTCTAAGGCCCCTCGACTCTCCTTCTCTCACCCTCTCCATGTGAGACACTCTCATCCAATCTGTGAGACCTTTCTTGTTATGCTGAAGGCCTGTCACATCAATGATTGTGGCTAATTTTCATTCCCTTTTTTTAGTATAAACATTAACTAATTTATAAGGTGAATTAACCTATGTTTCAACTAAGTCTTCCTCCAGCATGCATACAAATTTGCACGTTATTTGGATAGATTTTTTCTACATTCGTGGGTGTATGTGCAAGTATGTGATAGTTGATAGTATACGTATTTGCATGCGTGAAAGCTAAAACGGTTTCCGCATGAATATCGCCTTCGCCTCTGTGGGTGTATATTGGTATGACTTTGTGGGTTTTGCTAGTGGTTTTATTCTTTTTTACGTGTGGTGACCCAACATCCCCCCCCTACATTCCCCTTATACATTTCTTAGAGTCATGGTTAATTTAAATGATTTATATGGAAATTTTCAGGAAGCCTCACACAGATGATTGGCAAAGCGGAAAACCATTAACGTAGAAGACTCTTCAATCCTCTCAAATAGTTTGTATAAAAAGTATCGGGAAAAGTTTCGGATAAATATTTTTACGTCAGATAGCGCTACAATGCCTAAACATTTTTCAAAGTACATCCCTTGAAAGCTGACAAACTTTTGTTAGCGGCTATTTTACGACTCGAAGGCTCCCTGGTAGGCGGATTCCGGGAGGTCCTTGAGGGTCCGCTTGCAAGTTTCTTTGACACAAACTAGGGTCCTATGGTGAGGTCCTTTTCGGGAGGATTTCACTTTTGGGAAAAGGATATAGTCTACTGGTGCCTAGTCGGGACTGTAAGGGGGTTGGGGATACATCGCCATACCGCTGCAGAATAATCTTCGCATGCAGACACTCGACTCTGCTTTGGGTCGTCCGTCAAGACCTTCGGGACGAGTTTAGAGCTGATCTTTCGTAACGCCAAATTTTCAGTGATAATGGTGTGTACTGTCATCATATCAATGCCAATGGGGATCGAAATGGTCCGGTGGCTATCGTACTAGCTTCCCACCCAGAGGGTCAGGGTTCAAATCCCGGCGGTGTTGAATATTTTTCAGTGGTATCTCGATCCCTACTAGAGGCGCTTTGTGGAATGCACTTTGAGTGGGTACGCCGTCCGTCGGATGGGACGTTAAGCTGCGGACCCCTTGGCGCCTTTCGTTAAGAGTAGGCTAATGCCGACGCCAGGTTTCTCTCCATCCTTCATCCTTTCCTGTCCATCCATAATGGCGCCAATTACCTCAACTGTCGGTCGCCTCCCCTAAATATTACTACTCAATGCCAATACGATCTGCGATCATGCGCAGACTTAACCGGCGGTATGAATTCAGTACTGCACGCACACGTGACGAGAAAATTGCTGTCGGCGCTTTTCATACAAACCTTGTACATCTGCCATATCCCTCATTTCCGACTTACGTGGGAACAGCATTTCAAGGAGGCGATGAAACAGCGAAAGGTCAGTGAAGTTGACCAAAAGACAACCGCGAATGCGATTTAAAATGAGCAGAAAGAGTAAAGCCTGGTGGTCGAGGAAACTGGAGAAGGAGAAATAGAAAAAAAGATCTTTCTATCGTGAATGTTTGGTACCCCGAGTGACTCTGTTGAGGGATCAAACAGTTTGTTTGCCAAACCCAACGGATATCGCAGAAAATTTAACCCTTTTTCTGTGCATAATTAAGAAGGAGGAACATAAAAAATTTGGAAATCCGATTTTTTATTTTAAATTGGAAGTTTTGTTCTCTGGGGGTAATAAAAACACAAGGACGGTCGTCTATGCTTTTGTAGGACGCTTAAATTTACTTCATGCTCCTCAAGTGGTCAGTGCCTACTAGGGGTTTTCGGACCAGCAGAATTTAATATTTTGACGACAAAAATTTTCTGAAAAGGCCGTGATGGAAAAAAACACAGCAAAAACGGCGAGTGCGTCAATGGAAATTCATTAAGAAGAGAACTGAAAAGTAAAAAGTAAAGCTATCTTCATCATTTACAATAAAAATGCAAACCTTTCAAGCTGTTCGTTTTAAGGAAATGCAAAGGGGAAAGGTTCAATTTTAATTTATTCCAGTTGAATGAAGCTATTTTGATTTGTAATTGAAAGGAAACGAGTACCGTAAATACCCTGACGATTAAGAGGACAACTATTCCGTCATTGGCAGGAACGAGCAAGTAGATGAGAAGTGACCTCCGGTGAAGTCAAACTCCAGTGGGCTGGATCACAGCATCTATGAAATTCCATAGCAATGATGCAATTGAGCGCATCAATCGAAATATTCATATATTAAGGCTAAATATGGTAATTAATTCACAAAACATCACAGCCATCCACTTTTGACGTTATAATGGAAACAACTTTAATAAATTTAACTTAAATAAGTTTATCCTGCGCAGGGAGAAATTTTGAAAATAATTTAACCAAAGGGCTTAGACTAGTTATATAAACAACGAATTATTTTGTTCATATTAATAAATATCAATGCATAAAACTAAGCCACTACGAAGGGGATACTTGATTTACAAATGTCAATATATTTTTCAACTTTGATACAATTTAAATGTTTTTGATGCCACTCTTATTTGTTATGACACTAGATGGAACTATGGCACCATAAATTAATCAATAAGAGTTCAAGTTAGGGAATTAAGTGGGTGATGACCATATTACATGAATGTCCCAGAGTGTGATGCCTAAAGGGTAGGGCACGTTCTATTCAGATAGGCCCCTCAATTGACCCAGTACCAAAAAAGGCTGTGGCAACCGTGTCTCCCCGCTCTTCGATCCAGTGAGGGTCTTGGTTATATTGCCTTTTGCCTTCAGTGCGTGCCGTCTGGTTCGGAGTTGTGCATGCGTTCTGCTAGCCCTTCGACAAGGGTCTCCTCTGTTCCCGCCTAACTGTCCATACACTCGACTGCCTCCTCATCCCTGGGATCGCTAGGGATCAATCCCCTTTAAACCGCAATGAGCTTCTTCGTGAGCGGTCGGTCGTTTGCGGGTCCTCCGACATGAGATGATCGCGTGGCGTGGGATTAACTCGCCCCATAAGTAGCGTTTAACGCGAGAATGCTGCCCGCGGTGCCCGGAGCGCTGATCCTCGCGATGAGATGCATGCCTGACCCTCGGGTCTCCGAAGGGGGCGGTGCGCGCGTTCTACTCCTGGTGTGGACGGTCATCCTCGTGAACGGGTCCCTGGCGTGAAATCGAATTGTCCAACACGAGAGAAGGAGAATTATGCCGTTGAGCGAATACTTGCAGCTACGTACCCTAGTGTGCTGTTGTCTGACGAAGGATTCATTTCTCCATTAATCACCAAAACAATAGTAGAGCGTATTTTACCAATCGTTTGCTCATTTTATTCAAAGTGAAATGAATAATAATAATAATAATAAGAATACTTTATTCATTTTAAAAATGGTACAACCATATTAAATGCCGTCAATATAAGTATTATTTAACATATAAACATACTTTCTTAAATGTGATGAAGTTTGTCACAAAAGAATTCATCCAATGAGTAAAGTGGGTGAGCAAGTAACCAGGTATATACCCTATTCTTGAAACTCTGGATACCATCTGATTTCAACTGAGTAGGCAGATAGTTATACAGTCGTATGTTCATATTGTGAAATGTGTTGTAAGTTGATGACAATCTACAATAAGTAGTATTTAGATTCGATTTACCTCTTGTGGAATAGTTATGGAGGTTGGATCTTAATTGGTAAGTTTCTAGATTAACTTTCACATGAATCAGAGCCTTAAAGATATACAAACAAAATACAGTCATGATTCTATACCTAATAAAAAAAGGTTTGCAGGAATCACGTGGTGGTATATTAGCAAGAGAGCGAATAGCTCTCTTTTGCAGTAGCAAAATTTGTTTAACATGAGGGGAATGACCCCATAACTCAACACCATAATTCAAATGACATTGAAAGAAGGCATGGTAAAGTGTTAAACGATACTCATTTGAAATGATAAAGTTGAGCTTTCTTAACATATAAACAGCTTTACTAAGTTTATTACAGGTCTGACTGATGTGAGTCTCCCAATTAAGTTTTGTATCAATATAAATTCCTAGTATTTTAGCAGTTTCAATATCAGTTATTTTTGATTTAAGACTGCACACAATATGCTGAGTTTTGTTAGTATTTAATTGTAAATGATTAACATCAAACCATTCCTTAGCCTGTTTTTGGGTAGCGCTAGAACGTAACTTTGCATCTTCTGGATGTTGACACTTTTGCACAAAAGAAGTGTCATCAGCATATAAAACAGATCTAGGTTTCATATTACAGGGCAAATCATTAATCATGATAATGAAAAGTACTGGGCCAAGCACAGAGCCCTGTGGTACACCACATTTTACTTTAAGAGCTGCAGACCGACAGCCATCAAGTTCAACAAATTGGTGGCGATCATCCAAATATGACTTCATTAGTTTCAGTGCAACTCCCTTAATACCATAATATTCTAGCTTTGTTAGTAATATTGAATGATTAACACAGTCGAAGGCCTTACTAAGATCACATAGTGTCACTGAGACTGATTCCTTTTAATAAATGAAAAAAACACTTTGTTTCAATCCACCACTTTATTACAGGTACGACTAGTTTCGACGCTACGGCGTCATCCTCAGGTACCTGAGGATGACGCCGTAGCGTCGAAACTAGTCGTACCTGTAATAAAGTGGTGGATTGAAACAAAGTGTTTTTTTCATTTATTAAAATGAACTTCCACAAAGTTGAGGCTGAAACTATTGAACTGATTCCTTTTCTTCAAATGCATTAATGACATAATTAACTATGGACTCTACTGCCAAAATTGTAGATTTCCCAGATCGAAAGCCGTACTGGGATTTGGAAAAGAGATTATTTAACTCAAAAAAAATGCACACAGTGATGGAGCAAAATTTAAAATCTAGTCTCGAGCTAAGAACTTCAGAAACAAATTGCATAAGCGTGCAAGATACCACATTGGTGTGGGTTCACATCTCTCTATAGGACGGCATGTCAACCATAAGAAATTGTTCCATTTTACGTAACACATTACAAACATTTATACACGTATTAAAATCTCGAAATTTAAATGGTTGGCCCCTAAATGTAAACGGCGTCCATTTGAAGTAATTTTCCTCCCATTCAACGTTGACGACACATACGCTCGTCTCTACTTGTCCTAGATTTTGAGGGAATGCTTATGCATGCCTCACTTTCGTATGGAGTATCCAATACTACCAGAGCCTTATTTTAGAGAAATTGATCAAACTAACTCTCTTTACCAGTTCCTTCATTTTAGCTCTGTGGCTGCGTATTTTATTTGCTCTGACGTATCAATACATCTTTACATACCTTCTACGTTGTTCCGAAGACTTCTAATCCTATCCTGGGAGTCTTTTCGATGATTCAAATCGATTGCCCCCTCCTCCCCTGCTATTCTCATACATCTGCTCCGTGATTCGTAACTTGGCTCCCTTGCTTGTCTATTACCAGTTCATCCAATCCCCCGAGTTTTTCATAATCCACTCATTCCTCGCCATGTTTCATTGTCTCGAAAAATAAAAGAATATTAACGTTTGTGTAAAAATGAAGGTTTTTTCAAATGCCTCCTGACACGCTTAAGTACAAAATCTAATATGAACATAAAACATTCAGGTGAGACACTACTAACCTGGTTTGCTATGTTTATAATGTATTAAAATTTAAACAACGCTACACATAAAACAGTATCTAAGAGCGCTGCGTGAGTACATTTTACGAGCACAAAACACAGACTTCAATATAGATAGAGCGTGTTTGATCAACTCTCAATGCAGAATTACCAACCCTAGGCTTTTAGCATAAAAAAGAATAATTATGATGGCGGGAAATATTAATCTACCGTTAAAAGAACCGAACAGTTCTGAAGAAGCAGCATGCCTAGAAACCGTGATATCTGCAGAATGCAGTTCCATCATGGCATCTAGAGTCGGAAAAATAACATTAGAATGATTGAATTGAACACCCGACTAGAGCGAACAAATTTTTAAAATATGTACAGAGAACATGGCTCATATGAGCACAACATAGGAAATATTTAATGGCAGCTCCGGCCATTACTGAAAATAAATTACCAATTTGAGAGGGAGATCAAGAAAAATATCATGTTAGGTACATGCATGAATGATTGCATAATTTTAATGGCCTTTGCCATAAATAAACGAGTTTCTAGATATCATCATTTAAAACCAAGAAATGCTCACCCAGACCAACACAATGTTATTTGAAATACTAAGTCTTAAGAGATAGAGTGGTCATAGCCATGTAAATTTTAGCGTCAGATTTGACAGCAAGACAGATGCGGTAAAGAATATTGAGCTTCCGTAGATATATAGAAACAGTTTTCAGCATCGTGGAACCCAAAAGAAGACTCAAAATAAACATAACTTCAATTGAAAAATATAAATATAAAAGAAAAAATAAAACTTGAGTGTTAAAAATAAAAGAGAATAGAAAAAAATTTCCGAAGGAGAAACTTAAAGAGCAAGAAAAAATAAATTAACGTAGGCAATTATATTTATTGTGCTGGGAAATAAAAATCCACTCCCTTTTCGTTATAAGTGGATTAAAAGGGGTCTTTCCACCGTCTAAGGGTGAAATGAGCCATTTCATACTCTTCAACTCACAATTCGTCTGACCCGACATTTCGACTGAGACCATGTTTTACACGCTCTGTGTCTTACCGTCTCCAAGGAGTAAAAACACAATTACGGTTAAGCTTTAGCATTGAAATAGTAGTCCTACTTAATATATAAGCTGAGAAAGACCGAAAGCGAATGGATATCATTGACGCTGGGCTACTCAAAGAGGGATGGGAAGCATGTCGTCCTTGTTTAATGACGACGCATCATGATGCGCGAAGTAGGATCAGACCAGCAGATGGACTCCCGAGCTAATCAATGAAGTTAAAGGCAACACGCGGAAGTCGACCTCATTAAGTTAGATGCGAGTTGCATATATGTGCGGCTGACATGATCTGTTTTCAGTTCGCTCATTTTTCGTCAACCATCCACTGCCTGTGTCGGAATTGTATCGATATCAAAGGAGACACATAGCGGATACCTGATTTGGATTTTTCTATCCCACCTAGAAACGCACAGGTTTCAGACAGGAGCTAACCATGAAAAGAGTCCTTGTAAAAGAAAACTTGTCGGTGTCCAGCTAGTCCGATTAAGAGAGGCACCCATAATAGAGAATAATTTGGAATACGTGATATTTCGAGAAAAATTGCATCATAATTGATACTTTAAAAAAAATGTAGTGGTTGGAAGACTTTAATTCATAATTCTCACATTACTAATACTAAACCTTCTACTCGTACATCCCACCGGATACCTAGTTTTAGATATCGGTTTGTTATGCGGTGAGCACATCTCAAAGATGGAAATTTAAGAGTAATTAATTAGTTGCATCCCCATTGTAAATTAATATTTACTGAAGGAGCGATTACATTGTTGGGATGTAAATCCAGTTAATAAAAAATTAAAGTTTATAATCCGATGAATGTGTCTGTTTGTGGCCAGAGCTAACATATTATTAAGTCTGATGGTGTGATTAGGGGCAGTTATGGGGGGGAGAGCATTCTTGCTTCTCCATAACTTTAATATAAAAGTTATTTAGCGAACAGTATTACCCTGAAATCACAAAACTTAAGGGTAGCAGCAGGTCCGAAAGGCATCCTTCGGATTGAAACTGGAAAATCAAGCTACATGACATTCAATACACAGCTCTAACCACTTGTCCACCAAGCTACCCAAATATTTCGTGAAATATTATTAACACAAGAAGAACACAAGTATTTTACGGCATAATTTAATTGTATAATTTAATAGTTTGATATAACAGTGTTTTTGAAATGGATTTTAAATCGTATCAGTTTCATTAGAGTACATCCAAATGCATCTTGCATTCTATAAGCCGCGTTCTCTTTGCATTACTTCATACTGCGCGTGTTCATTCATATCTGATATCCCTTTCAGGCGTAATCAAATCACAATGAAAGTCAAAGCCGCTAAGAATGCAACTCATTGCACGGTGAATCGTTGCGGTGATGACTCGGTGCCGCGCTTTCCGTTCTCCAGCCTCTTAAAACCATTGGCGACATTCATCGTCCAATTTCGCTTAATAAGGATGGGAGAATCACATAGCTGATTCCCACGGGAACGAGTAACCCAATAGTATAGTGAAAATCTGCTAGGAAGAGGAACAAAAATTACCCTAATTTGGCAAAAAATACTTTGAAAATGTGAAAAAACATGTAAATATTCATATATCAACATGAAAATATTAACCAACACGAAATCTAGTTAACTATCAATGCCTTGATGACTCAATTTAAGCAAATTTTATTCGGCAGTCTGGGTGTAACAAATTATCATGGTCACAAGTCTGGTAAGCACGGTAAAAAAATAATGTAACATCGTCACTTTGCACTGATTTTTTCTACCTTCAGATTTACCTCCTAAGTAATCTATTGCCATTACGCTAGGCAAAAATTACAGAGTAAATACGATTGAAAATTATCTAAAACTTCAAATTGCGCACTATTTATGGATACAACATTTTTGTTCCAAAATTAGCGCTCCAAGTATATTCCATGCATATTGTCTATTTGACAGTGAATTGTTCCTATTTTCATTAATTTCCCTCTTCCTAATCATCTAACGCGTATCACTTTCCAATATGTGCAACCAATATCCGAGCTACTGAGACGCTTTAGAACATCTCTCCTCTCATAGAACCCTACTTTCAAAAACTTCTGCGTGGCTCGATAAGCCTTTCACCTCTCCCCTTCGCCCGGCACCACCGCCCGTCCTTAACTCTCCGCTTTCCCCCACTGAAACGGGATAAGCCCAAACGGTACTGAGAGAGGGTGAGGGATACCTTCCCGAGTCACCTTAGGATAAGCCATGACCTTCTCCATGTAGGGGGTGCTGCTGTAGATTAGGATGGTAAGCCACATGTGATGGTCTTAAACCCTTTCCCGAAACTTATCCTCGAGGGATTCCGCTGTGTAAACATCATCGAATGTGAATGCCCCCCTTTTTGTTTTTGCACGAAACTGGCAGCGTGCTCTAGGGAAGAGAGAAATTGCCCTCTGCCGCCTTCCCTTCCGACCTCACGCATCAGGGACTCCGGGCTAGTGGCAGGGGACTTTTGCAAATTTCAATTGCCGATGTATAATTCCATGCATTTGAAATAATGCAATTTGCTTCGTAGCTTTTTCCGAGGAAGGACCTAAAAGATCATACCGTGGACGGAAAAAGTGCAAGGCTTCAAAGATATCCGGAATCAAAAAATTTCTTTATCCTAAGAACAAGGGAATTATTAATAATTTAAATTTAACTTCGCCTTAAAAACTTGTTTAGCAGCTATATAAACACAACCTTTATATATATATAAATAAATATATATATATATATATATATATATATATATATATATATATAAATATATATATATATATATATATACATATATATATATATACATATATATATATATACATATATATATATACATATATATATATATATACATATATATATATATACATACATATATATATATATATACATATATATATATTATATGTAACTATTTTAATACAGATTATTATATATATATATATATATATATATATATATATATATATATATATATATATATATATATATATATATAAAATAATCTGTATTAAAATAGTTACATGAAAATACTAAAGACTTAGCGTGTCCTACAGGAAACTTCATATTTTTACAGTCTTTTCTCTTTTTTACAGCTTCCCATTAATAAGAATTCTTTTCAAATATGAGGAATGTCACAATCCAATGAAATCACATCCTTATAATATCCCGCAAGCCGCCGCAAATGAATGAGTGTTAGGTCACCATTCGTAAAAGAGAACAAAACCTCATGTAAAATCAACATATACGTGTATATGCAAACTTGCACCCATAGTGGCGTATGCATTCAGAAAAAAACCCTTTTTAATTACTCGAAAATTAGTTTAAGTGATTAAATAAATTGTTCTCTTTAGTGAAAGAGCAATTTTTATATGTTCGCAAATGAAAGAAGCTCTAGAAAGCATCAACCTTCAAATATCGACCGCTCTTGGATTGATCATTATTGTACGCTAAGGATTTGTACGTACGATTCGCTGTACCAGTTGATGTTTTCTCCTAACTTTTGAAAATGTTTTGATCATACCGATTAAATATAGAATTATCTCTCTACAGGTTGTGAAAATTTTATATTATCTGGCCGTACAAGCCTATACTATAATTTTCTTATGACTCGGAATTTTTCAATCGACATTGATGCACGTATCCATTAAGCGCTTCTCTGAGGAACCTTTGTCCTAGGCAAAGACTTTTATAGGTGAGAGTGAATCCTTGAAATGAGCATTTCTGGATGCTTTAATGATGGCGTCACCTCCTTGCTTCATGCACAGAGCAGAGTCGACAACTATTCCTCATGGCGGGAGTGTAGCGAATGAATGTCAAATGCTAAGGCAATGACGGAGGAAGATGATTCAGCCCCAATTCGCAAGGGAGACGAATCTTTCTTCTCGGAAGACGAACCACTAAGAATGGGCTCATTTGGAGGGTCTATTTGAACAAGTGGGATTGCAACAAACCCCGCGCATCGCATCCAGCCTCCATTCCCCCCTTGCGCCAGTCCCCCTCCCCAGCCAGCAGACACAAACCACCCTCTCTCCCCGTCACTCCGTTGCCCCAAAGGGAGGCAAGGAAGGGTCGACATTCGGGTCACGAGTCAAAGGCAGCACACATCTCCCCCATTTCCCAACCCACCCACCCACTTCCCTGACAGACCTCCTTCCCCGGCCCGCTCCACGTGAGGAGAAGGGACAACGAACCATCGAACCAGGAGTGCAATTGGTTACGATACATCGATGTATTATACAAATATCATCCGGTTATATTTTCATCTATTTTTTTTCTTACGTATCAGATTTTTTACCGATTTGAATAGCAGACATTTTCATAGGAGTCACATATATGCATTAATGTTTATATAAATAAATAAATATACATAGATATAAAAATATATATAATGGGCTGACACAATATAACACAAATAGAATAGAATAGCAACATTTAAAAGGACACTCACACGGTAAATTGTTCGAGTTTTCGGCTCTCTCAGAGGCCTTCTTCAAGAATATACACACTGGGAAAGGAACTGGCCCCCCTACCCTGATGTGTGAATTTTCACACGCCGTATAGGGCTTAGCACTTGGTGAACTCTGCCATCACCAAACCGACCTTCGGGTTGATTACTGTGTTTATGGTTAATATATATACATAAAAATACCTATATATATACATATATATACATATGTACACACATAATATAATATATATGTGTATATATATATATATATATATATATATATATATATATATATATATATACTATATATATATATATATATACATCGTAAAAACTTTGATATGGAGCGTAGCTATGTACGGTGCGGAAACGTGGTCATTGAAGCAGGAGGATAGACGTAGATTGGAGGCTTTTGAAATGTGGGTGTGGAGAAGAATGGAGAAGATGAAATGGACAGAGAAGAAAACAAATGAGGAAGTACTTGGTATGGTGGGCGAAGAGAGGGGTTTGTTGGGAGCAATCCTATGGAGGCAGGAAAAGTGGATGAAGGGGGTGTTGACCGGCAGTGGGATGTTGAAGACTCTGATAGAGGGTAGAATGTTGGGCAAAAGAGGAAAGAGAAGGAACAGGATAGGGATGTTGGACGGGATGAAGGGAGGAAGAAAGTACTCAGAGATGAAGAGGGACCTGATATAGAATAGGATGATGGATTTTGCGTTTTGTTGGGAGCAATGAAATGTTTGTTGGGTAGTTGTGTCCATCCAAAAACCTACCTTAACCGGTAGATTACCTTAAAAAAATATATATATACATGTACATATATATACACATGTACACACATAATATAATATATATGTATATATATCTATATAAACACAGATGTAGATTTTTAGACCATAGAGAGACAAAGAAAGGACACTTACAATATGTTATTTCACGTTTCGACGGCTCGGCCGTCGAAACGTGAAATTGGCCGTGCCATTGAAACGTCAAATAACATATTGTTAGTGTCCTTTCTTTGTGTCTCTATGGTCTAAAAATCTACATCTATGTTTTTATATATTTGTGCGTCGCTGAAGAGCGTTCCATTTCGAAGATATATATATATATATATATATATGTATATATATGTATATATATATATATATATATATATAATGTAGAAGCACTCACGAGAACAATATAACATTTAGGCGGCACAACAGAACACAAAAATAAAATAGATAACACGTAAAAGGATACTCATATTTTAAAAAGCTCTAATTAATGTTAGAAAGCTACGAGTTTTCTGCTTTTTTTTGGATCCTATTGTGCCGTCTAAATGATATATATATGTGTGTGTGTGTGTGTGTGTGTGTATATATATATATATATATATGCATATATATGAGCTTAGTTAGAACGAGAGTAAAAATGAAAGCTTTAATTCATTATTTTGTTTTCCAATTAAAGTGGTCGTAATGCAGCCTCCGAAAATTCTGAAGCATCTCTTTGTTTTTTCACTTAGCGTTTTGGGTGTATTTTCATCCGCCAACTCTTACATGAATGTACGTGTGCATATAAAATTTGGTGAATAGCCACTCAATACTGACAAACAAAATTTAAAAAATATAAAAACACGCTGACTGAACTTATAGAGAGACGTTGCTGGTCCGGAAGGCCAGCCGTCAGCCGGAGAAAGAGCGGGACTTCAGTACTTCGCGTGCATGAAAAGTCCGCCTTTAGCACTGAAACTTGTCATATTCTCCTTCTTCACACGACTTTAACCCAATTATCTTTAACACCTGCAGAATTACTGAGATTTGTATTCACTTACTTAAACCCTTTACAGCCTTCATGTGTTTCCACAAAATGGATCAAAAAACCGTGAGTGAGTGAAAAGCGTGCAACATTTCACAAACAATGTGAATTTCAGAGATAAATAAAAGCGTAATGAAGAAGTAATATTAAAAAAACATATTTTATACGCGATACATTCTATACCATTGCAAAACGTAACTCAGTGTGCTGATTTTGAAATACCATATGGTACAACAGAAAATCGATACATGTATTTTGTCACCCATGACTGAGCTAAAGAAGAGCGGGTAAGTGGAGGGGAAGGGGGGAAGTGCTAAGGGGCGAGGAACAGGGGGGAGGGGAGGGGGAAGGAGAAGCACCTCGACGGATGTATTAATTCCATCCTCTCGCACGCATGCACACGAAAACGCACGGGTGAACTCTAACCCTGGGCAACGAGGGCCGTTGCCGCCGAACCACCCCACACCCCCCCTCCCGGAGGCTGCGAAACAAATGAAGGGCGAAGAGCGGCGAGCAAAGCCCACGTCCCCTCGTTTTTATTCCCGATTCTTATTCTTCTTCCTGCACTCATTTAGATAAGGCACCGACTCTGTTCGCCCGCTCCTCGAGAGCGGTTCCCTCGCACGGAGAGAGAGTTTCCGGTCGACCTATCCCTACACCCTACCATCCCCTCCGCCCCCCCCACCATTCCCCTCTCAGACGCTGGAAATGGGCAGGGAAGTCGAAAGAAAGGGCCCAGCCTCAAGGGAACGACCATCTTCCGCAGAGGACGATATTTATCCAATTTTATCTCTCATGAATACATTTAACGTAAAAATATTATAATTGAAGAAGGGGATGATTCGGCGTTCTACGACAATAATTATGAAATATGGTCTACCTCCCTGGCAAAAATCAACTGAATTAATAAGTAGATATAAATTCCCTCAAATAAATACATAAGTAAATAGTATCTACAAAAAAAGTCACGAAAGAAGACTTAACACCTCATTTTTATGCACGCAGCAAGTACTCGTAAATGACATACTACCCGCTTGTTCATTTCACTGCTGTATTAAAATCAGTACATGAGATTGAAATCTAGAATAGAATTGTATTCATTACTACCAAAATTGTCCCAGGGATGCTGCTGACTTAGATTCCGGGAGTAATATGCACCCTCTTACAGCAACCTGCGTTTTAATGACATTATATTTACTCAAGAATCCAGTTCGATCGCCAAAATATTTCTCGTGAAATAAATATTTCCCCATATTAATTTCGTCTTTGAAGATACTATAATTATTACGCTTTCGAGGGAGTTAATCTCACGAAAATATCGCCAGTGAGTCCAGATATTTGACAAAGATAAGGGAATGAGAGAACTCGATAGTGAAGGCTACCACTTGAGGAGGGGTGCAGAGGGCCAGGGGCAAGTCGCATTTGCATTCGGACCCGAGAGGAGGGGGGGGGTGTGGAAGAGGGTTGCTTGGTGGATTATGGGATCCCAACACCCTCTCCCCAATCGCCTTCATACACCTCCGAGGGTTGAGAACGGAGCATCGACGCTTTAATTGGGAGGGGGAAAGGAGCCCCGATCCAAATCCGATCACCTCTTTAACTATAATTGACAGATCGATTGGCGGATGCGGAAGGGAGTGGCGATCGCTCTGCGCGACTGCGGCGCCAACAGACCGAATTGCGACGGTTGGATCAAACGCACCCGACCTCTCCTCCTTCCCTGGTGGTCACCCCTGGGGTTCTGCGATAGTCCCCAGGGGGAACTGCCAAGGAGCGCAGAGGGATGGGGAGGTGAAGACGCACAAAGCCCTCTAGGGTGTGACCAGTCGAGTGGGAAGTAGACTTGGAAATGGGCAGGAAAGGCTTTGTCGTCGGCCATTATCACTCTTTCGCTCGAAATTCGAAAGCGATGTCGCACTTTCTCTCGCAAATGAACTGTAGTTAAGTATAGCACCTGATAGCAATTTAAAACATAGTATATGAGGTCCATTACTTCATTTGTTTGCCTATGATAATACTCTCAGAATTAAATAAATTTAAAGCAAAAGTGGTAAGAAGTAGATTTTAACTTTTTTTAATGCAAGAAGATATTTAGATAGACAAAGTTATATAAATACAATGACATTTCTGATGCCCTTCTGGAGAACCTAATTCCAGCTACTGTGGTTTAGGAAGGATATCATTTGTATATCTCGAATATCATGGCAACGCCGCTCTTTTATGTTCTCCAGGACATCCATATTAGCCTTTCTTTCGAACTTATACGCAAGGAGCCCTTTGTCATAAGGGTTTCAAGCACACGTAAGAAAATACTAAATTTGGAGTCAAATTATTATATGCCAATCCTCTCCCATCCCTTATGCTAACTTTTACATTGGTCATTATACATTATTGATTTATGCACGCATTTCTGATAATTATTTAATCATTGTATCTCCATCCCAAGTTATTTGTGAGTCTTAGAAGTATTTAAAAGTTCTTTATTTTACTTTAGGCTCCTTATTTGAAGTAAAAATTATAATATTTTCCCTTAATTGTAATGTTTTCTTTCTTTTACATAACCATAGGGGATCCTCTGAAAGACTGCCACCCGTGTCTCTTATGACGTTAATATCAGTCCTGAATCAACAGCCTACGTTACCAGATTCAAACATACGTCACCACTTTGCACCTGATGAGAAGCTGTCGCTCTCATCCTGAGGAGGCCACTTCTACTATGAGGAAAGGACGTGTGCCTCCAGGGGAGTCGGGAGTGAAACAGGACACTGCCACAAATGAGGCCATGATTATCACAGCCGTTGGGATAGGGAGGATAAAGACCCTCAATGTAATACGATAGGACATTGATGATTTTGTATTACTTTATCGCATAATATATGAGAAGAGGATGAGTTGCATGATAACTAAAGCGAGCTGGAACGGTAATTGTATACGTGAGCGTTTTTGATTCTATTGGTTCATTAAATTCTTGCTAGAAAATGAGAGAGCATCATCTTAATTTAGCACTTAAAAATAACCATGCCCAGGTACCACATCATAGGTAATTAATATGATGTAGAGAGCATATTTATAACTTCTATATTCATTAAAAGTATTGCTGAATCCTACTCACGAATCCGCAAGTACATACAATGTCCTTAAGCAAACAGTATATTCGAAAATGACGGGTGCTAATAAGCATCGACATCGAAAATGAAAACCTTTGTGATATGAAATATTTTTTTGCCAACTTAAAACGACAATGTAGATTCAAAGAGTGGAACAATTGCGGAATTACCGCATCCGCCAAAATATAATGTTGGCTGAGGTTATTAAATAATATAAAATTACCGATGAAAAGACTCCAGTTATATAACATTTTACCCTCAAGTTTTCAAATCGATGTTGATTAAGCATAAATTCGGAAAATTACGTGAGAATCTATGAACATCCACAAAATGACTAACACAACTTACGAAACTCAGCGATCAAGAGGTGGTGTGTTTATTTGACAGTATTGAATATGAAGACCAGATGATTACCTAATGGCTTTCATGAGGAGAGGGAGAGAAAGGTTTTTTTCATGGTAAGGCCTCATCTTTCTTAATAGTTTTGCATTGATCAATTTCCGGGAAACGTTCAGTTTTTCCTATACTCACTCTCTACTACAATAGTGGACTGATTTGGTTGTTTTTCTATGGCATTTCCCCAAATATCCTCCTTCATTTTTCACGAACACTCAGAGCTAAAATACGCTGAATTAATTCCTATTTTAAAGAATTCTTTGAAATATCACTTTATTTTATTGCAGGTCGAAAATCGCTTATAATGTAAATAGTTTCAATTAGTCGCAGCATAGAATGTTTCAGATTTTCACCTCAAAACATTGTTAGCTATTCATCGAATGCTATTAACAAGCAGAATAAGATATAATAAATAAAAAATATAGAATATTGACCATTACAAGTTGAGTTCATGTAGTTCAATCAAAATAAAGTGATTGAGTAATCACAGAAAACGAAAACTATAATGATGACTAAAGAAATTCTAATTGAAATTATCAATTACCACATCATTCATCGAACCATGACTTGAAAATCAGTGGCTTCTTTCCATTTTTAACACAAGCATTATACGAGAGGGTGTCATTGATCTACTTTGTAATGGCCAACTCGACTAACTTTAAGGCGATAACGAACGTTCTCCATCGACTTACATTGCCAGACTTTTGAGGAAACGAGGCACCAGGGAGCCAACGCCGGGAAAGATTCCTGAAAAAAAGAGAGAAAGAACTGAACTCAAAGTGTACATCAGCAAAGGGCTAAACCCAAGGGAAATATTTACAGCAACTTGCAAAAAATTTAAATGCAAGAGTCGATATATATGGAAGTCATTTCGCAAAGTTCTTGGATAACGGCTTTCTGGACTCGAATGCCGTACTTGTAAACCTTTAATCGTTCACCCATATTACACCCCCAAAGTTATTACGGGATTAAGAATATTTCCAAATTTTACCATCTTAGATTACCTCACTTAAAATTAGATAAAACGGATGATTTTTTCCGAAAATGATTCAAAACCATAAGGCTACCTACCATTCCCTGTTCAGTGCACATTGATGAAGCAGGCAAAAACCATCACATCAACACCAATCAAACGGGAGTACGGTCAGCCCGAAAGTGAGTCTACTATGGCTCATTTAGTGTTCATATTGGGACTTTAACAAAATTTGCGTTTTCTTATTCCTAGGTAACCACTTTTCCCAGAAATTCATTACTCTCCAGCTGTCCAGAGGTTTCAGCCGGAGTTAGAGAATGAGCCCATAGACCAAACGTCCTACTTTCTAGGTTAACTGGACTCGCATAAGAAGGTACAATGTTTTTAATTAATTAACTAGAATGTACCCCGACAGTTGGAAAGATTATATGGAGTAATGGAGGGAAGGTACGACTGAAAAGTGAGAAGGACGCAAGATGCAAAAAGGTGACGTAGAGCAATAACACGAGGCATATGAAAAACTAAATTCAGAAATGATCCCCGCAGAGTGAAGTTTGCTAGAATATCATTTGTGAGAGTTAGACAGGAACCAACCACTGCATGAACTCTAAGGTCGGTTTGACAGATGAGGTTAGAGGTCATTGTATACTAAGCCATGCGGTATGTGCAAGCCAGACGTCAGTAGGCGATAGGGGTTAGGCGGGCCAGCAACTCGCTTTACTTGTGGTTTCCCTTATGATATCATGATAACCACGAAATTGTACAAATGTTGTGTGAGGCTAAGGATGTCCAAAGACGCCACAAGTGAATCAAACCCGGGCTTTCCTGGCAGTAGCTCTACCCATTGGTCTACCGCACCCAAAAAGTCTATTGTTAGTAAGTCACTTGTTAGTAATCATTATATTTTTCAAAAGCTTTACAATGAAAAATTATTTGAATCTCCAGGGAAAAATGAATGAAACTCATCAGAATGAACACCTTAAGGTCATGGCTGGGAAGTGACCGTAGGTTGAAACGTACTTGCTTCCCTGTAAATGAACATCTATTTGCTGTGAAAAAGGAAGTTGACTCAGAGCATTTTAAATTTCTTGATAATACAAACACATAAAGAAAGACACAACCAATTAAAATGCATAATCTAAGGTGACATAAATTATAATATTCTGCATCATATTTGGAGGTGGTTCTATCATAGAAATCTTTACGTAATACAGAGGCAGGGTATAGCTCAGGGAGTAAATTTATCTAAGCACCTACCCGATCCTGCTAAAGTTAATTGGGAAAGAAATTGAATTGACCTGGTATCTAAAATCTCTTGCATAACAAAAATCATAAAAGTGTCAATTTTTACCGAGATTTTGGAGAAAATCCATTGCCAGATAGGGAATGGAATGGCTGCTAAGCACAACTTCAGTAGAGCTTCAACGTCAATTCGTTGTTTGTAGTTAAATATAACATTTCAATATACTGCATGAATTATTTTTGTTAAATCTTACTCACAGAAGAGTTCTAGATTTTTCAAAAACTTATCCTTTTTCAGCAACGAAAAATATTTGGCGACGCCAGAATAATATTAATTTTACTAAATGCATGCCAATTACAAACGCTAATAAATTAGGATTTCAAATATGAATGGTACACTAAATATTATGATTATTAATGAGCTACATCAAAGTAGGGGAATAAACAAGAGTGGAATTGCAAAGGAAATCATAATTTGAAGCGCAGGGTGTAACAGGGAATTATCGTGGACGGAGTGGGAATAGAAGTAGTGATCTAGGGTGTGTCAAACAACTCAGGCGATCAATGAATACGAAGCAGCCCTCGTTAGGAGCAAACACTCTGCCCTCGCTCATTAACGAAGGTCACGGTGTCCACACACGTCACTTGATACAAAAGCAGACAAATTTTTAAGGTTGAATGCAGATTTCAACCATATTTCACAGACAAAAAGTCAACTTCAGCTCCGAGTATCAAATGAAATGAACACTCCAACGCATCTTTATAGTTTTACAAATCACGATAATTATAACCGCCCACTCCATGCTATTCTAGATAATAGATTTTGATACAACTCACAAAAATCACATCCTTCCTAGAAATTCTACACATTACCGTTGTAGGCACGCGAGACAGTATGCCTACAATGTGTTCCAATCAAATAGATGCATAAATATTTGTGAATGAGCACTGCCCCAGCCTCTCTGTTCAGTATTATAAATGATTTACGTCAATTTTCAAAGCCCTACGGATTGCAATACTAATGAACGCTTCAATTGATGGCCTGTGAACCAAAGGAGTAAAACTTGAAGGACTAAAATTGTTACATTAAGGTTAAGTCAGTCAAAAATATAATTTCACAAGTAAATCATTTATTTCCTGGAAAATATTTTTGGAAACATATAATTACACTTACAGACATATCAAATGAAATATCGAATAGAGACATCAAGCAAGTTTCAGTTGGAAGTAGAATAAAATCTCAGTCCTTAAATTGGTAATATGTGGTAATCAGCATGACACGTGTTTTGATTTGAAACACGACAAAAAACTTCTTTGGGTAATTTTAATACTTTATCTACACCTAAGTGGATACAAGGGATTTATGGAAAGTTATCCTATCTATGTTAAGGAATATGCTAAAGTAACTTAATCTTGTGTATTAGAATATACACTATTAGCTAATACCCAGTCAAGATCCTTAAAAATCAGTGAAATGCCAAAAATAAACACGCGATTGGGTTTTTAGTCGTCCTATTTTCCGATTTTGAATAAACCAACGGTATTTGAACGAGTAAAAATCACGCGGAACTTGGTGACCCAGAGTAATACGACGTCCGACTACTGACCGGATTACCCGGGTTTGTATCATGTTGATGCAACCCAGAGCAACCCAGTCAGTGGGACATTTCTAAAACCAGAAATTTTCATGAAACTACGAAAAACTAAAAAAAAAAATCTCTCCAAAGCCCACCGAAATGGGACACATTAATAAGGCCGGGCATTATATTATTGGGTTATGAATTAAATTTCTCTTAGCTGCGAGAGACACTGACCATATAAATCGTACATTCGACCCCAAAACCATTTATTCAACTTATTAAATATCATGTTTCTCATCTACTATCAATTTAATGACGGATGTCACCAAAATTAAATATTAATAAAAACAAACTATGATTTGGTCAAATACGTCCCTCAGGAGTCAAAATAAAATATTGTAATAAATTGTAATAAATATTAGCTTACAGTGCATTAAAAAAGTCGTAGTGTTCCTTGTATCACTTGTATCTTTCAGGTGATATAGACATACATGCTTATACCACCTGAAAGATAAAATTACAATCAAGACCACTCCCGTTTCAATTCCGTAAAAGTGAAGGTCGGTTCCGTAGGTGATGGTAGAGTTCACCCAGTACAAAACCTGATGGCGTGAAAAAATTTACGCATCCGTGTAGGGGAAGCAGGGCCTTTCCGGTAATGCCAGTGCCGGTAATGGTTTCCCAGGAAGATCTGGAACCCGAAAAATCACATAGCTGGAGCTCAGGGTGCCCAGAGGCTTACCCGGGAATCGAACCCTCCCCCTCCAGTCAGTCCAACGTTCTACCCCTGGAATACCGTGACCATATATAAATAAATATATATGTATATACATGTATATTTATTTTATTATATATATTATTTAATATACATGTATATATGTATATATATGTATATATATTTTTTTTCATATTATATTTTTATTTGTTAACCTGGATCAGAAGAATTACCAGGCTATTTTCTAGATTTCTTTTCCTATTCCACAAAGACAATTATGTAGTTGTTAAGTCATTTTTACGCTATTTGTTCGGTAAATGTTTTATTCTGGCTTGCAGGTAATTTTGTACAAGTGGTGTTACGACCATAGGTATTTTTAATTTCTTTTTAATAGCAAAGTATTTGGAAAATTTACTCCGCCTCAGATATCAATCAAACGGCACGCGTATACTGACAGGCCTTTTACCTAATAGTAGGATACAAAATTGATTGGCAATCATAGCCCTAATAGTTTGAAATTAAATCTAGTTATAGTGGAACGTACTTAATATGTCATTACTGGGAAATTCTACTTCCAAAAAACGGCTAGAAATAGTTAATATAAAAAATAGGCTTTTTTTTCAGATTAAGGACGCTTTCAAACCGGATCTTCTGATTAGGGTCAAAGAAAAGTCGAAAGGCCTTTAAAAATATTTTTGCTTTAAGTAGAAATTGAGATTGAGATTTAAATTAAATTATGGAAAAGACATAATGTCATGCTTTTATTCTAACACACTTAATAGAATGACTACGCATAATAAGGCAGACAGGCTAAAGAATGAGAGAAATTGAACAAAGAGATGGCTGGAATTGAACAACTTCGACTCGTCTCCCCAGGGTCCACTGATTGATCGAAATTCGTCCCTATTTTAACACTCATTATCTTCCTTTTATCCCCCCTCCCACTTAATCTCACAGCAAGAATTTAGTAGTAGTTTTTAGGGGAGGCGACCGACAGCTAAGGTCATTTGCGCCATAGGGGATGGACAGGAAAGGATGAAGGGTGGAGAGAAACCCGGCGTCGGCATTAGCCTACTCTTTACGAAAGGCGCCAAGGGGTCCGCAGCTTAACGTCCCATCCGACGGACGCCGTACTCACTCAAAGTGCCCTCCACAAAGCACCTCAAGTAGGGATCGAGATACCTCTGAAAAATATTCAACACCGCCGGGATTTGAACCCGCGCCCTCAGGGTGGGAAGCCAGTACGTTAGCCCCCGCACCAGCAAGAATTTAAAATTTGGATTGAAGTAGTTATACCTTGAGAAGAATAAAGCACGATCAAATTTATTAGCATTGCAATTACTACTTTAAATATTCCTCGCGAGTAAAATAAATCGTTTGCAAATCGGAAATCCAATTTTCAAGACTTTAGACCGAAATTTACCCTAATGTAAGATCAGAAAATGTTTAAAGAAAAATTTAACACCTTTTAGAGTTCAATCATTTCCATCTCATCCTGTGGCTTTAAAAGGGTTTCCAGCGTGAACAAGAGCCACATATTTATCTCATAATGGCAATTTAATAAAATCACATTTGAGACCAAAAGCATTCACTTCAACTCAATACAATGGGAAACATTTTGTTTCATTTATTTAATTACATATTTCTCAAGTCATAAAAGACTAACAAAACTGCGTAGCACTCTGGCCTCATTTGAAACATAATTCAATTATTTTAAAACATATTTAGAATATTTGCGTGAAATTGGATATATTTATTTCATAATATAAGTGTATTTTACTTGTCCCTTTCAAAGAATTATCCGTTTGTGCATATGCATCGGAAATGCCATGCATCGGAAAGGGTCCTTTTTTAGGTAAAATTTGACGAGAAAAACAAATTTGCACTTTTCCACAAGTTTATTGGTGACGTACTATGCGTTTCGGTCCACAGAACCATCCTCAGGTTATATTATTAAAGACGATGTATTCACTATTTGACATATCTTGTACCAGAAGATGGTTCTGTGAACCAAAACGCGTATTGCGCTACCAATAAATTTGTGGAAAAGTGCAAATTTTTTTTCTAATAATGTCGAACTTCCACTGCATATCTCTGAATCTATTGTTTAGGGAATACTTCATAAGCATCCTCTGATCAAATACAGTATTTAAAATCTGACTTAAATTATTATCCCTAATATCATCACCCAGGGTTATTAATTCGAGAAAATGTTTGTATTAACACTAAACACGTATTTTATTGTCCTATTTCTTCCAGTCAATGTGACCTTTTTAGCTCCTCTCTTAGCTCCTTACACCCTCATCTTCCATCATCTACTTCTGATAGTTCATCCATGGCCTTCCTTAGAATATATTCTCATCTGTGTTCACTTCAATTATGACCTTTATTGAAATGCCATGCCCCAGGATATGTCCAATCACAATTCATCTTCTTCTAAGTGTCCTCCACATTTTCTCTCTTCGCCCACTCTTTGAAGTACTCCATTTGTTCCTCTATTCACTTTAATTTCTTCTTTTTTTCGGCAGCTCCACATTTCCTTATTTTTCCAATTACATCAAAAATCTCACGGCGCCAGCAGATAAATCCACTTTCCGTCTAGAAGCCCGGATGAAAGGGCGAAGGTCGCCGGGCCAAGCCCAAAGCGATGCCCTTGCGTCCCGCCAACAGATAGAGACGCAAGACACGGATGCTCACTCCGGAAGCGTTTATAAACCACAGGGTTGTTCTCAGCCCTCTCCGCTCCCCTCTACCCATAACCAATCTCCGCAGCCGCTCCGCGAATAGCGAGACTACAACATGGCGACCGAGCGCGTGCAGGTCGAGGGCGCGCGTGAGAGACGTCATCGATCCGTTGACAGGAAGAGCACGACGGAGAGTGAATGGCAAGGAGAGGGGGAGGGGAGAGGGAGGGGGGGTCAGAAGAAGGGAAGGAGGCACAAAATAGCCACGCTGACTATTAAGGCAGTGCAGCGGTTATCTCCTAAATTTTTGTTCCACTCGTTCTGACCAATGGCATCATTAAAAAAATTATTTAATACGTAATAATGACGTCATGCCACCAATTACACCGCCCTAAATGGAAAGATTATTGGCTTAATACTGCGAACGTTTGACATGTACATGGTGCAGTGTCAACATGCTAGGTGATAAAATAATATCCAACTGAAAGTACACTCTTAACGTGATTCTCTGGCGTCATCTCAAATCAGTGTAAACCGGGGGCTGGGTAATGATTACGCGGACGTGTAGAATTTATTCATCTCAGGGACCAGGGATGTGCGTTACACCATGGATACGAGGTGTTCGATTTCGCCATAGTAATCGGAAGAAAGACCGCTTAGAGCCGAGGGAAATCACGAAACTCTGGTTAAGAGATAAGATTTTTAGCAGCCAAAATTCCAGGAGTCGTATTAGCATTCTGAGTAGAGTGTTAGAAAATCTGCTATAAGGTGGAGAGGTCAAATTCAGGGGAGTCTTCTTGTAACCTAATCAATCTGTGAGATTTATGGGGTATTAGGGGTGAAAACGACATGTCCCACACAGGTCATCACAGAAGAAATACGGAAACATTTCAATGGTGTTAACTGAAGGTCCTTGATCACAAATGTACGAGGAATTGTGAGTTGTTCTCTATCGAGGAAATCGTGCCCAAAACTTTCTCGGCCAAAGTTCTGGGGTAGCGATACAAACTATTTCCCTTAAATAAACTGTTAATATATGACTCTTAATAGTCAAGGGCTTAATACTTATTGATATCCAAATGAAAACTGAAAGATTCATAAATGTAGGTTTATGGAAGCTGCAATGTAGAAAACTTGGCAATTAGCATTTTAAGCTTTCAAGATTAGCAGCAAGAGGTCAACAGTTTTGAGTCCCGCCGGATGAACAAATTTCTGCACTTGAATGACTCCTCCAGAGGGAAAAATAAGGGATACGCCTATTTCCATCGGTGCCATCATTCACCGCCGTTAACCTTCGAAGGCCGTCCCCCATCGACAGGAAGGAGTAAACATCATATTTAAATTTTACGCCTATTTCTTTAATTCATCAGGAGTTCTTTTACATTAGGATCATTTTCTTTTCTGTTTCTTCACCACCCACCTCCCTAAGAATAGTACAAGCCTATTAACTCCCGGTTTTCAACAACCCATTATCTCATATGAACTCGTCCATCCAGTTTCGATCCTAGACTTAGACTGAACAGAATCTTGTCTCTTTTCAACTTACTTCAAATTTCGCCCTTAGTCACACTCTCAACCCCAATTTATTCCAAATCCATACAATTAGTCTCCAAATCCAAGCCTCTGGTCCATCCCGTTCTCTTGCCACAAGAGATCGTTCTCTTTCCATAGAGAACCGATTTCGGATCCATTCAGCGCTACGCTTACTGTTGACGACCACGCAAGTATTATCTTTATGGCTTTAGTTAGCTCACTTGCCAGTGGTTAAAATCTCTTCTTGCTGCAATAATTCTTTCAGCTAATAAAGTTCTTCCAATTCCCTCACTTCAATTTCCGTGTTCCTATAAACATTACCAACATTTTCAAAACTATAAAATCAAGACAAAAGTAATTATACTGTCGCATTCCCAATCCTTTACCGAAACTAATTCAAAACTCAATGAGATTGCTACATGCCCTCGCTTAATCACGCGGGCTAAGGCTTGGTGCACAATTTTTGCCTACCAATGTAAGTTGTTGTCAAAATTTAAATTATTTCGTGAATTGATTAATCACATTAGTCAGTGAATAAGGTAACAAATACGACAAAATTCATTAAATTCAACGAATAAATTATTAAAATTTAATGTGAAACGAGAAAATCACAATGTAAAATTTTGAAATTGATTAATTAAGAAAAAAATCGCACTGGGGTGCGGGTTGCGCCCAACCGTTGGCGTATGAAAACCGTTCCTTAAAAAAAATGTTGAGACGGAATGAAGGCTAATGGCAGCGGAATGACGTCATGTTAGAAGGTGACGGAGGAGGGGAATCCAAAAACCGTCAAAAAAACAGCGTGGCGCCATTTAAGGATGGCGCCTTATGTGGCAGAAGAAACTCAAATTCTCAATATCGTCGTTCATAGGGAAGAATATTTTCTTCTTACAGCCAACCCCCCCCCCAAAAAAAAGGTCCACCTCTCCCTCAGCCGTTCGAGAGGGGTTGCCTTGGGGTGGATCGACCCACAACCAGCCCCTCTCCCTCCCCCTTTCCCCCCCTCTCGCCAAGAAAAGTGGAAATCAATGTTCAACGGCGAACATTTGGTTGTCATCGCGATTGTGAAATAAAAAAGTTCGGATGAAAAACTGAAAACAGGCGGAAGAACTCCCTCGCCGGGTGGAGGATATGTGAGCGAGATGGGAGTGGGGGAGGGAAGGATGGGGGTGGGGAGGGGGTGGTGAGTGGGTGGGAGAGGAAGGAGGGGCGTGAGGGAGACCATTCGAATTCTCAATTTGGCTAAGTAGCATGAACGGGTGAACACGAGGTACGCTTCATTAAAAAAATCACCTTTTTTTTCTCGACTTCCGTCGCGTTTCGGGTGTTCGCGTCTTTGTACGGTTTGGCTTTTCTAGTTTTCCCTCCTCGTCAGCCTCCGCGTCGCTCTTTCCCTGCATTTTTTTCTTCCGCTCGCCTCTGCATCGAGCGCGCGAGGAAAGTTCATTTCCCTAATGGCGGAGCAGACCCACGCACACACATGCTCGCGGGGAGCGGCAGGGGAAGGGGGGGGGCGCGCTAGGAGGGGCACGAAGGCGGGCGACACGTTCGCGTGGGCCCGCGATTTCGGAGGTGCGGATTCCTATGCGACCACATGCTGCCCTGCGAGCTACCGCCGGGGTGTGTGGCAGGGGGTGATCATACACCTAATGTTTCACATCCAAATTAAATATTTATTTATTTATTTTATTTATTTATTCAGTATAAGTCCGAAAACAGCACATTTTGGCCTTTACATCGAACTATTAACATCGATAACAATGGTCACATTTACAAACACCCAAGCCCTAGATGGAGCGAAACTCACCCAGGCGGGAATCGAACCCGCGACCCTTGGAATGGCAGACGAGGACGTTACCCCGCCGCCACCGGGGCCGGCAGGGAAATATTGCTTAAATGTTAAGTGCAATGAATTAATGATTCAATGAAGAGTAATAATTTTAACAATAACTTACATGCACAACGGTAGTTAAATGAAAACTATCTCTTTGCGCATGCTGGAGAATATTCTTCTGAGAAGAGCAAAAAAATTAATTAAATAAAATAAAGTCCACACGCTAGAATAAAGAGAATTAAAAAAAAATGCTTACTTTCCTTGGAAGTTATTTTGATCCTTCGTTTTCCTCGGGATAAATTATATTTTGAAGGTCGGCTTCTAGGTTGAACTCTCTAATTTTATTTTGACGATATATTCTAAACATTTTCAACAGGCCTGATAATGAATTTTAAATTTCAACACAAAGGAGACCTGCCTAAAATTTTAGCGAAACCTTTAACCGGTAATTTAATTTCCGCTCGGTGAGCTATCCTAGTTCCTCTGATAGTTTAAACATCCCACCAGGTTTCCGAGAATAACGTTTTCGAAATCCACCGCATCTTAGCTGTGGACGATCTAGCTCGGCAATTAAACCGAAAATGCGAGGGTCCATTCAGAGAGGAGAGGAGTGGTGAGCAAGGGCTTCACATGAGAAGGAGGTGGAAACAATCAACTCGGCGTGCTCACGCCCTCTGGCAACCCACCCATTTTGAAGGTCAACCGGGGCCGTAAGTCACGTTCCACGTGATCCAGCATTCATGATCCACCATGCTATGTTTAATTTGATGGAAGTCCTTGCAGGTTTACACTTGATCACGTTTTTAATGATGCAAGTTTGGAAGGCTTTCATTGTTTTCACCTGGTTTATTGCCACTCTTGCTACAGAGGGTGAAATGAATAAATCAGAGAACGCACGGACCCCAAGTACACAATTGCACTAGACGGTATAGAAGGGAAAAAGATTAAATGGCGCGGACATATCAAGTGGAAGGAGAAGGAGCGATAGACATCAAAGTTGAAGCTACGAAATCCTTTACAAAAGATAAAGGATACATCTTGATTGGCAGGCGGTACAACATGCGGGCAACAAATGGCAAGGATGAACAATGAAATAATTTGCAATAAAGTCGCGTCTCAAAACATCTACATCTGAATCTACATAATACCCCTCAAGCCGCCGCAAGGGCGTGTGGCGGAGGGTGTTAGGTCACCACCAGTAAAAAGGAGCGAGATCACTTGCAAAATCAACACATCCATGCAAAACTTTAACCATATTGGCGTGCACATTCATACAGAAATCCTTTCAACTTACACGTATGCATATACATATACTATCAACTGACAAACGATTGCCCCTTAGGATGCAGTAAAAAATTTATCCATTGACGTGCAAGCTAGAATTTGACAAGTGAGAAAAGAAGTTCCACTACAACATGGACATAAAATATACAACGGTCTCCTCCTCCGAAGGAATAGGTAGGGAATGTGACCTAACGCTGCAGGTAGCGGGAGGGTCCCCGCACAGAGAGATACGAGGGATGGAAGAGGAAACTTCGGACGCAAGGAGAGCACGCAATGCTGTTATGAGCAGTTCATTATTTAATAGCATTCTAATGCGGTCATGCGGGAAGAGTTTTGGCGACTAAACACACGAGGTCAGTGAAAGTGCATGCAATTGAATATAACTAATTTTCCGCTGAGGGTGGCAAGTGGAATGCTTGCTATCTTATAACCCTACGGTTGCTATCCCGTATTGTCCATTGGAAGGCGGATTCTTTGAGTCTCCTAGTTCTGGTATCCGTTTCGCGACTTTTACATACATGATCCAAGCGACCAATTTATGTTGAAGTGCGAATAATTTGCGAGACCTCGGTGCTGAAACATGCGGATCTTAATTTATTTAGTAAGTTCAACCTAGCATCGAATTGTCTTCCTTTTAATGATAAATCGTCCTTCTACTAACAACTTCTTCTAATAAAGAAATGATTAGGCTATATTTTCTTTCCACCAGAGTTTTTTTTAGACTTTTTTCTTAGACTCCCCGTTCCCTAACTTTGAGATGCGAGATCCGAGTTTCAAGATATTGGATTAAGCATGACCTACATTTCTTCTAATTACGCTCAACGTCGATTTAAAAATAACCCCTCACAAAATCCATGGCTCAAAAATATGTCAATAGCGTTTTGGTGCAAAATATGGGTGTAGTTAGGATTCTGGGACACCATCAAGAAACGAAATCTTTCCAAGGTACTTCAGAAAATACTTTATTGAAAATGATGTTTATTGCGTTATAAAATTTCAAATTAAGAATCATCTAATGAAAGCTAGTGCCTAATAAGCTATAACTTTATTTGAAAACCATTAGATGTCTCGTTACTAGTTTTCAATATTTCAATCTTTTCTGATCAATAATACTACAAATGGTCAGATACAGTTGTCCACTCAATTTTTTCTCGGCCACACCAGTAACGTCTGTCTTTTCTTTCATATCTGCTATTTTTTGCCGTAACTATATCGTATTCAGCGTGTTTCTTTGTAATTCTACTCGTTTACTTCACCCACGAACAATGTTCCTTTATCTGTCAATTGTGACCCAAACCATCTTCAATTAAGTTAGGATATCCAACTACTTTAATTTCTGAATGTTTATTAGATTTATACATTCTCCTACCCTCAGTAGGTCCTCTTCCCAAGTTTTTTGACCTTTTCATGAAATCTACAAAATTTCTTGAATCGTACCGAATTTCTACTTCTTCCTCTTATCTCTTTTCCGCCGCTGTTATCACTGATGGCAAGCTACGAGAGGAAGACACATTCCACTCTCTCATTTCTCAATTTCGAAGACTCATTTTCTTCTAGATTTTCTTACCTGTTCATCAGCTGAATACATGCCATGGGTTATTCAGTGCATCTTTAGTAAATATGTTCCCGTCATTTACCATTATTAGCTCCGACACGACATCTTCGATTCCAAGGAACTTGTTGCTACCAAGGGTTACTCTCAATGGTGTCTCGAATTCCGATCTCAGTGTAGAATCTCCTTTGATGCCTCCTCCACCAAAGTCCTCTTCCTTTTCAGTTATATTTAAACCTGGGCCTGCCTCTACCATCGGAATGCGCTCCGAAGTATCCCTTCTATCTCTTCACTTCATATTTAATTAGAATTTCCCTTCTCCTGCCACGAATTCTATTGCAGCTCACGTTTTGTATCTTAAAGCGATTTCTTATCGTCCTATAGCTGACATCAAACTTTTCTATTTATAAACGCACAAAGTTGTTTTCTACTTCTTTGTATTCACCTTTCCTTAGATTTTCCGCCAACCGGCTTGCTTAATTTCATATGATTTTACGGCAAAGTTGTTATTTATAAGATCACGCGTCCTTTTACTTTATTCTCTATCGAATCAGCTGCATGACTTCCTTCCTCATACAGGCCTCCCTCATTCAGCTATCAGTGGCGATTCTCCATTTCTTTTGAAGGCTTTTATTTATTTGGTATGATAATTTTACCATTTTACTTGTCTCCACTGTTCCCTTGTCAACCAGCCATTTGAAATTATATTTGTGCTTATTAGTATTGCAATTAAGCTGATAAAACAACGGACAACATTGAATCTAGTTTTCGGTCTCTCTTAATTTTATAATATCTTGGACACTTATGTTTTAAAGAGGAAATCAGCACCTTCACAAGCAAAGAAGAATTATGCCACAACTGGCAGAAAGGTTGAGTGAGGTGCTGCAAGATTGAAACAGGAATATAACACGTACGACTTCAACTGCGGAGGGTGTTCATTGAAGAGATATATTATTGATTTTTATTCGTATTACTACTTGTTCAAAAATTTGATTTTATGATATGATGTTAGCCTAAGGTATAATATATATGCTGTACAATACTCAGTGATTTGACGACGAAATTGATAGCCGCAGAAGATTGAAGCGTGTTCAGTTCACCTGCTGTAGCGATGATGTTGACACGCGACGAGCAATTAAAATTTTCATTCCGTCCGAGAAAACCGTCACCCGAGGCCCTACGTAACTGTACAAGAGGTCAGTTGAGTGCCTGTTCTTCCAAATAGCAGAGTCTGAAGATAGTTTTAAAAGCTTAACGATGGGAGACGATCAACTTCGAAGGATGGTGAACCCGTATGCCCATTTCTGCCTCACGTAAGTTAACATTTAATCCGCTGCTGCCATTGAGAGAGGAGATAGTTAAATAACGCTATCGGAAATATTGAAGCCAACATTGGTGCCACCCACGCACTGATAATAGATAAATGTCGTACAAGATATATTGGTGCGAGGTGGATTACATTCCTGCTAAAAATCGAGCGCCAGGGCTTTCACGAGCAGGTTTTTTCGCAGTTAATACTATGTTTCAGGAATACAAGGCGTTTCTTTCGAATATTATCATGGTGTATGAAAACTGATTAAAGAAATACGATCCTAATATCAAATTACGAAGCTATAAGTTCAAAAAATCAGCGCCCAAAAAGCCATTATGCGAGGAAAGGTAATGCCTTGTGATTTTTTGATAACCTTGGAATGTGGTACAGGTTGTATCAGCATGCTACCCTACTGTAAACAAGGCATACTCTGGGTATCTACTTCAAATTCTCCGTTGCCACATCAGTCAATTAATTTCACATTTCAAAGCAACAGGCTGAATGCACTACCAAGATAATTCAAGGTTTCACGTAACAAATGTTGCTGCTTAATATCTCAAGATTTTCGAAATAAGCTTGGAGTAAATGTCACTGTCGTATTCAGCACATGATAATAATGACAATAGCCCTTACGAAAATTCACGGACACATCTATTTCATGCTGACATATATTTTGTACTGTTTGAATTAGAATAATTGTTACGATATTTGTTCGGGATGTTTATCCTAAACTTACTACTAAGCACACATGTCGTTGCTTCAAGCGAAGGCATAAATCGATTATCTCAATGGCTGGTATTACTAGTTGCAATAAATATTTGTCTGGACATAACAGAAGTGTATATTTATCCATGCTCCTCGGCGCTTTGCTCCAAAATGTTATCAATTGTACAGCACCACTTCTCGAGAGCGGCAAACAAGCGATTTCATTTATTTCTTTTCTCTATCGCGACCATAACTCTGGTAACTGTCAGGATGCGAAGCGAGGGTTTGCTTGCAAAGCGAGAGCCGTGGTAGGCTGGCGAGAGCTCGGTGGCGGGGGCGGGGCGAGGAGGCGGGGGAGGAAACCAATTCAACGAACGCGCGATATCAAACGCGATCCCATTTGAGATTTTTAACGGCTAGTCACCGTTGGAAATCATAGCCGAGGAAATTCGTTACCAAGCTTCTCACCCCCAAAGTGGGTATTTACTCCTCCAACCCCACCCCATACTGCCCGTGGCCACCTCTCTCGCCCCCGCCCCCCCAACCTTCCCACAACACCCCCGCCTCTAGGAACAGGCCTCGATCTCATCCGGACGGGCTCCCATCAACTAACCCCATCTCCCGGGAAAAATTGGAAATATTCCAAGAGCGAATTCGTATTTGGGGGCATAAAAAGCGCGTCGAGTGCCTCTCATCCCGCCCCCAAATCCCACCCCCAGACAACGAATTCGCCCCCTTCCACCCCATGATGCTCACTCCCCCTCCCCCCAGCCACTCTTTTCCCGCCCCCTTCGCGTGAAGCGGGAGTGTTTGTGTGCTCGTGGGATGCTGAAAGACGCACGCAACCCGGTCTCTCTCTTAATTTCAATCGCGGGACTCCGAAATGGAACGCGGGCCGCGCCTTAGGTGGGTACGCAGGGGAGGAGAGAGGAAGGCGATCACCCCGAGGGGATGGCGGAAAGCAATGATGCAGTTTGCTCGCCGGGGGCAGGCGATAAATTTCGGGGAAGGTGGCAGGAGGGTTTGATCGGGGAGTCGTTTCGCTGATGATGAAGGGATTTGGCATTCGCGATTCGCTGCTCCTTTGGTCGTGAGTCCGCGCTCGTGCCACCCCACGGGGTGTAGGGGGGGGGGCGGGGCGACGCGATGCTTTTGGGCGCGTAGCCCGATGATTGCCGATGCCGGAGACCGGGGGAAGGAGAGAGAGTCACTGAAAACACGCAGAAAATTGCGTGAAACCCAAAACACTCCGGCCGGTACCGTTCTCCCGGGTTCGACGCTTACAACAGTGACATGGAACTGATCAGTAGGATGGTAAAAATAGTTTTCGATCGGGCATGTGAATTTACGAATATATGTAATAATATTCGCGTATAATATTCGTATATATTTCGTATATACTATTCGTATATAATAATAATAACGTATAATTTAATGATGTTGTCTGATTTTTAAATAAACTAGATTAAAGCACCGCTCATATTTTCTGATTTATTGAACTCCCAGCCACTATGAAGTGCCAAAATGTCTCGACCAGAAGCTTGTTAGGTCACGAAGATAGAAGACAAGATAATGATATTTATTAAAATAAAATTGGCGCTCAACTTTGCTTCAAAAAACCAAGTTGGAGTTGCTATACCACATGTATGGCATTGGATTAAGTGGCGTGGTGTACAAAAAAACATTTGGAAAATCTCTTTTATCAGTTTTCATTAAATTCTACTTGATTTTATAGAAGTTGTTTACTCATAGATATCGTCTTTCTTATTTCATCGATACAGCTTCCAACTTACTTTACTTAGCTTCCCAATTAGTGAGTTGGATTAATTTGCTCCACAGCATTTCCTTTGAGGGACATGCCCTCGATTTCTTCCTTTTAGTATTTCTTTCCTACAGTTACAAAGGGCAACGTCCTTGCCTGACACTTCTTTCAAAGCCTATCTCATGTTTCATCATATCCTTATCTTATCACCACAACCAGTTTTATATACAGTTCTCTTATGATTCTTTTAGCCTTCCAAGCTACATAATTAGTTTTTTTAATACCCGCCAAAACTCTCAGGTTTATTCTGCCAAGTGGATTCCCCCATATGACAGATTCCAGGATTAATATCAAACATTTTTTCGTCTATCACCCTTTGACATCTACTGGCAGCTCGTATTCTTTCCCTCTCTGGATCCAAACTGATTGCCGCTCATATTCTCTTCAATTCTACTTTCCATTCTCTGAAGCTAGAGTCTTGTTACAGATTCTGTAAAATAACAAATAAAAGTAATGGTGATGTAATGTTTACATTCTTTTGCAATACACTTATTTGGCAAGAGAGCTAAAATTGCCATAAGCAACTGTTTGGGCTAAATGCCGGAGCCATCAATTTTACTGACTAGGCTGGTCAATGTAGATATTTTATTAGGCGCTGAAGCTTTCAAAGCCTTAGATGGTACTCTATCACAGCCAAATGTTTCTTTTCACTGGGATATTGAATTGTCTTTTCCACCTCGCATCTTGTTTATATAGTTCTCTATTCTCTTCATGATAATTATATTCCAGCACCAGGTTAGTATGATAAGTCTGTGAATTATATTATTCCTCGACGAACGTCATCTAAACTTCTCCGTTCTCTTTAATGCAGACAAAATCTTGCCATCTTCATGTAATAATTCCAGTATCAATTGTCCTCGGTCCTCTTCTAGTAAGAGTCCAAATGATTCTCTAAATTTATTTTAATTTCCCTAGTTTTATCGATTCTTAAATCTTCTCACATCGCCTCTGAATTCAGTTCTCTCAATCCCTATCAGTCGAACTTCTTAATTTATGTCAGAGTATCCTGTACTGTCTTCTTCCATTGTCGAAAGGGTCATTTTTCTATTTTCTATATTTTCCCATTTCATGTACAACTCTCTCAATCCACTATTTCTTATTCCTTTCCTATTTCACTTTTCAGGGAGAGCTTATAAATTATTGTGTTCTACATATAATTAACATGAACTTCCAAAACGTTGAGCCAGAAACCATCGAATTTAAACTCCCACTCCCCTAACCCATTAATAGGGGGTTGCATCAGTACTCAACTTACCCCCTCTCCCTTACTCCCCCTACCATCCTCCTCTCTTGGAGCCAGGCTATATAAGTCAAAAAGTTTTCATGTACGTCACCTGATGATGATGCGCAGCATCGAAACCATGGTCGTGTGAAGTATTAAATCTTTATGTGGAAGTGCAAAGTTTTTTCTCTACCCTTCTAAATAGTTTTTCCAATTCCATTTGGAAGTTTCCCAAAGAGTACAATCTTTCTGAGAAATTTTCTTCTCCAGCTTTTCAACTTCCCATTTTCTCGCACATCTTCCACAAGTAGGTTACCCGCTCCATCAACAACCGCTCCTGAGAAAATTGTAGCCTATTTGAAAGCGTGTTTTATCCTTTATTCTACTATTAAAAGATGTATTTATACCTAGCAATATTTCAAGGAGCCTTCGATGTAAACAGGCAGCGTAGGTGATTTCTGAACCATATTCAAGTTAGCCAAAGATCCAAAAGTTCGTAGAGGTCAATCAATTTTCCCCCCTTTCATTTCTTTTTCAAAGTCCATGCCCTCCTTTAATTTTGCTAAATATCTTTCCTCTTTCCTTTCTCGGCATAATATTCCTTCACAGGCAAATGCATGCTGTTTCCTTCATAGACTGTCACTATCTACTCATATATGTGATCTACCATATCTTCATCCGCTGTTGTTGTAGATATTTTTTAACCAGAATATTAAAGGTATCCACTCAGTCACTCAGCAGCATAATTGCAAAAAATCTGTCAGCTTTGAAATAATTTTCACTCTCTTTTCATCCAGGTGTTTTCCACAAATAAATCCGACACCATTTTCTTTCCTCCTCCTCCTCCTTTATTAATTACCTTACAGTTTCCAGATTTCAATTCTCTTCCCCTTCCCATCGTACCTCACTTAATCCTCCCTTCCCATTTCTCTCTACACATTTTCTAATTTATTTTTCTCATTCATCGTCTTCACTATCAATTCAACAAGTCTCATTCCAAGCGTTTTTCGTTCTTTCTTCTTCTCAGGCATATTACATGACACATACCTACAGGGAAAGTGCTCACTCGCATATCCGAATGTGGGCATATTTTAATTCCGGAATATATCCTCTCAGGAACAACTATTTATTTATAAAAGGACAGACCATTGAGACTAGAAATACCGCGAGGGTCTTGACTGCGGTGGTTTCCCCTTGTCTTTCGCATCCTATGCCGTTGATCCTGTAAAGCCCATCCGCCGTAAGGAGTGGTTTCACACTTCAAGGGCCAAAGGGTACACTTCCTCCTATCAGCCCATGCAACCTCCGAGGAGGCTTTCCGCGCTAAATAGAAGGGGTCTCCTTTTGCCGAGAGTTCCTCGGATCCCTGCGTCGTAGGTCACTTGTTTGACAACGTTGCCGCATATGGAGCACGAGGAGGAGATGTGAGGGTTTCACCTTTAATACGTGATTCTGAGAACCAAACGGCATTTTCTAGAATCTTCAGTAATTCCGTCGCCGTATAAGACAACATATTCAGACAACAATATGGCTTAAAAGTAAAACTTTGCGCAATAAAATATGCAAGTTAAAATTAAATGATTCCCTCTTTATTGCACAGCCCTCGCGTGTATCGAATTTGCAAGGAACGAACGGCCTTTGAGATTAATATTCACTTTTAATGAGTTTGAGCTAAATGTTTCTTGTCTCTGGCGCTCAAAACATGATCTTTTCCAACTGACCCACGCTCCAATTTCTCGGGGAATAATTAATAATGGAGATTGTGGGTTAACCAATTAATTTGCCTTTGAATGACAAAGGAATTTCATCACTGAACGGATCGGATAAACGACATAGATTAAATTGTCACGAGAGAGATACATGGGCGTCCTACCTGCAAAGCTTTTACCTGTCCATCAATAGGAAGCAAGACAGTTAATTTCCTTCGGCATATATTGATTTATAAATAAGCGATATAAATCTCCGCTACACTCACATATGAATTCATGCTTCGGAGAGTTTTCTTTATTCCCTTATGCCATTAAATCTAATTGAATTACTGACTGGCCTAGTTCATCAGTTCAACAGTTGATAAAGAAATTTTGAACAATTGAGTGTAGTTATGTTTATTACTCCTAGCGATATCTGCCGAACCAAATGTAAAATGCATTATTGCTATGCATGACTGAGAATCTGTGACAACTTGTCCACCGATAATACATAGTGAGGCACCAGAAGCCGAAGCTTAACTAATCTGGGTTCAGCAGGGAGCATATATATGCTAATTGTGCATTCTGAATCAAAATAAATTCCGACTTCATTGAAGTATAAGAAAGAGTGGATATAATTTTCCGACGGACGGCTGCCGGACAACAAATCGATTCAATATTAGGACTAGACCAGCATATTGTAAGTTTTGCATGACAAAACAATGATTGTGACATCATAATCAGTGGAGATTTTAATGTCCCATCTATAGATTGGGGCATATGACGTAAAGTTTTAAAATCCGCTCGAACTGATGCTCAGTTGGCCAAAGTGAAAACAATTTTGGACTCTGACAGGCGTTTAACCATCGCCCTTGTGAGTGGGAGACCGACCTTTCAGTCGGAACCGTCCACACCATTGTAACAGAGGATCTTGCGATGAGGAAAGTGTGCGCGAAGCTGGTGCCGAAAGTCTTGAGCGAGGAACAAAAACTATCGCGGGTGGATATTTCGCAAGAAATTTTGCACTGCGTCCAGGAAAATGAAGATTTTCTTGACAACGTTATTACCTCAAAGGATAGAATGAAAGGAGCTCAAAGGATATCTGTTCGACTTCATCAAGGCGGTTCAAGCGGCGACGACAAAGGCTCTCCATAGTATTCCGGAAACCGACTTCCAGCGGGCTTTTCACGAGTGGCAGACGCGCCAAACTAAGTGTATCGATGCAGGAGGAATGTATTTTGAATATTATTAAGTAATTGTAATGATAACTGCAATACATTTTTATTTTTGGAACCAGTCCCGACACTTACTGTGCGGACCCTGTAGATAGCTTTTTGTGCATTAAATATCATTGCAAGGCGCTTGGGAATAAGTGATTGACTGGCTTGTTTGGAAATCGAAAAGGGTTAAAGAAAATTGACATTTCCGGTCACTATTGCTGTCCAATGCCTTTGTCGATAAATATCAGATTGGGACTCATAGTAGGTAGGTGGGATGTCTAAAGATTCAACTGAGTGATAATGTAATGAGTAATTGTAATGATAACTGCAGTAACTTTTCATTATTGGAACCAGTCCCGATACTTACTGTACGGATCTTGTATTAGCGGATCTCTTTTATTTCTTGTTTTCTTTAATAATTTTAACTTCATGGAAAATTGTAAGATACGTTTATTTGCCTATTACGCAGGGGTTACAGAGATATCTGTAGCCCTAAGGATGAAATAGCTTAAGCAAATAACCTTAATGCTATAAAATGTTGGTCCAACACTTGGCCATTAGAATAAAAATTTTAAAAGTACAGTGATGAATTTTTGGAATGGGAGTAGTTCCCTCTTGAGCGTCTAATACATCAATAATACCGAATTAGGTTTTGTAAACTCGATTAGGCACTACACTCACTCACATCCTCTCTTTGGTGAAGCATGTACGGGAAATGCGTGGAAAAGCTAATAAAAAATTAGGTTTTATTAGAACAACATTTCAGAGATGCTACGAGAGGGTTTAAAGAGCGTTGTTATCTTTCGCCGGTTAGGAGTAATTTAGAATAAGCGGCTAGTATATGGGATTATCGTAGGGTTTGATGGTGTCGGATTCGGATCGTATCAGCGTAAAGGAGCAACATTTACAAAACGTTGTAATGATAAATTTAGTAGCGTATCCAAAATATTGGAGAAGCTAGGTTAGGAAACACTCACGGGGTGAAGGTTAAATCATAGATTCAATCTCTTGCATAAATTGGAAGGGTGTCACTTTAGAAGCGATGTTAAAAATATATTATTGCCCCAATGGTACTACCGTAGAAGAGCTCATATAAATAAAATTAGAGGGAATGAGTGTTTTACAGATAGATTTCACATATAATTTTTCCCGCGCACGAAAAGAGATCAGAACAACATATCCGATCTTGCTAATATGGTAAATTACTTTGTGCCAAAAGAAGTCAGATATGAAATCGCCATCTGCCACACATTATAGCGGTGGCCTACGGTGTACCACACGGAAAAAAGTACAAAAGGGTTCGAAATATGTACTCTGTCGAATACTTCCAGAAAATGGATATGAAAGGGAATTTTTTTAATAATCTACCGGTTAAGGTAGGTTTTCGATGGGAAAACTACCAAATAAATATTTTGTGACTCCTAACAAAACACAATCCAGCAACCTAGTCTACATGAAGTCCCTCTTCATCTCTGAGTACTTCTTTCCTCCCTTCATCCCGTCAAACATCCCAATCTTCCTCCTGCCCTTTCCTCGTTTGCCTAAAATTTTCCCCTCAATTACAGTCTTCAACATCCCACTGCCGATCAATACGCCCTTCATCCATTTTTCCTACCTCTATAGGATTTCTCCCAACAAACCCCTCTCTTCGCCCACCATATCAAGCACTTCCTCATTTGTTTTCTTCTCTGTCCATTTCACCTTCTCCATTCTTCTCCACACCCACATTTCAAAAGCCTCCAATCTACGTCTATCCTCCTTCTCCAATGACCACGTTTCCGCACCGTACACAGCTACGCTCCATATCAAAGTTTTTACGAGTCTTTTCTTAACATCCTTACTCAACGTCCCCGTCATTAACTCCTTCCTCCTTGTAAAAGCCTCTTTGCCTAGCGCAATTCTTCTCCTTACGTTCCTACTACTTTGACCGTGTTGGTCCAAAGCACTGGATACTAGCAGACGTTCATCATGGATGGCGGCGATAACTGGCGAGGTAGATTTAGCAAGCTCTGTAAATCGGAATAAGGAATGTTACTGACGATATCATGCCCTCGTTCGACCCGAGACCTTGAGACCAAAGTCTCGTTAGGCGTCTGCAGACGCAGTTTTTAAAGAAAAACTTCTTTACCAACGACATTAATCGACCTAAGTATGTACCTTTCTCTGACTTACGAGTAAAATCTGAGCTAAGGCGAATGCGAACAGCCTTCCTAGGCTGTCCCCACTTGCAATGGCGATAGTGAAAGAGAGAGACTGTTGGAATAGAGGGAGATCGGAATTGCAGATATTAACAATGCCGTTACGAATTAGTTACAAATTTTATTCGCGTACTATTATTTAATAAAATCATTGTACCATTTCTATTTGTTGTGATCTTGATCCATGTAATATTTCAATTAACTTTTTGTTATGTATATCCTGTTATGCGATTCAACTTTTAAATTTTATTTCATATTGTACTGAAAGACATGCTCTACTTTAATTGAAATATAAATTATTAGCTAAAAAAATCATTTTTCCTCTTGAAAAAATAATATAAAAGTGAACTTCGCCTGTATTTCCTTATATTAAATTTCACATGCTCATCCCACTCACAAGGCCAAGTTTACTTATGTCGTGCGCCGCTGCGACAAAATATTTTCTCAGCCAAGAGAAATGGGTGAGGATGGCCCAACTCTAGTCCCTCTCCCACCCTTCGATCGTTTCCATCATCGATTCATGACGAAAAAATGTCATTTCTCATGCTAGCGGGAAGGATTTATTTAACAGACCCTCTTCCCATGATGTGATGGCTATAAAACATAGTGAAAATGGGAGAGAGACGACAGTAGATGGAACGTTTTAGATGGTAATATTCTACGAGAAAGTGAGACAATTTTGACGCATACACTTCCTAATTTATACTTATACTCTGTTATTTATAACTGCAGTTCTGAAGCCTTCTCTTCCGTGCGAAAAACCACAATCCCAGAAAGTAGATTAAGTATGTCCAAATGAGTAGCGAAGATTAGCGGGAATGATTTCGATTCATGAAGACTTATCCCTCCCGTCTAATGGTGGGAGGAACTGAAATAAAGACAGAATCCTCTTTCATTCTGATTAAATTACCTCTGCCACTTACTAGTCAACACTGCTTAACGATCAAATAATTCCCAGAAATATTCAGTTTATTTTCCTGCTCTCTCTCTCGGTCCAATGCATGACCTCTTTCGACGCATTGATTGGGACACGAGGAGCGGGGAGTACAGGGGAGGGCTGTGGTAGAAAGGAGGGCGAGGAGGATGTTTTATTAGGAAATGCACACGTCACTCCAAGTTACTGTTCAGGGACGCTTATTGTCACCGACAGCAGTGCCATCCCAGAGGAAAAGATCCACACCTCAGACCACCCAGATTTACGCATCTATTTTTACTTTCTTGAGTGTATCGTGCTGGCACATGAATACTGGTCTCGTACAGCATGTAGAAGCCTTCCTACCTCCGACTACGAGCCAAAATACTCACCAGAGCAACACCCTCCGGGTCCCAGCTAATACACTCACCCCCCTTTTGAGGGAAAGGACAATTGGTTTGGTTCCTTACCCCTCCTCTTCCTTATACGTATGTACTCTCCCGCCAATCCCCAACACACACATACACACACTCCTGTTTTGCCTCAAAAACGAGGATATAGGAGGGGTGGGGACCTTGCCTCAAGATGGCCACTTCCACCCCCTCCCTCCTCCCAGAGCACCCCCATCGCCCACATCCATCTCCCCCCCACCAAACCTGCCCCCAATCTACTCTCTTATAAGCAGCCAAGCCCATGTTTCTCCACACCCCCACTCTCTCCCTCCCACTCTGTCCCCCTTCTCCCCAAGCACCGAAGTCTACTCTTACGGAGGGGGTCTCCTCCCTCTACTCCCCCTTCTCCCATTCCCCCGAGGGGCCAAAAGAAGCAGGGTCGCGGAAATAATTGGCTCGAATTCGAGAGGAAAGTCATAATCGCGTGAACCGCTTCATTCCGGGGAGATGTTCGCTTCTTCCTCATCCAGTCGTGGAACTCTGGGGGGGGGGGGGTGGAGAGGAGGAGGAAGAGGGAGGGAGAGGGAGGGAGGACGGGGGATACACTATTTCGACGAGCGTTTCGCGCGAGGCTCAGACTCCATTTAAGCCGCGTAAGCAGCGACATGAGATTGTAATACAGAGAGAAACGAATATCCACGGCTGTCCATGCTTCGAAGAACTTACATGGAAAATAATAACGGTAGACAATGAAAATATAATGCTAGCTTCATAAATGAAAATGAAAACGAAAAATATCAGGAAGCAAGAAACAATAGAGAAAGATAAACGGAGAGGCAAAAAAGAATAATAAATAGGCAGCATAATGAGAAGAATCAAAGAGATGCAATTCGATAGAATATTTGATCAGACTACATGAATGAAGGAATTTATGAATAAAATTAATGTGACAAAAATTACTCATTGAGTAGAGGTAAGTAATTGGAAGACAATGCGGAAGATCAAGAAAAAGATGGATGGAACAAACGGTAAGAGTCGCAAGAGGCATTCTTGAGCGGAATCCCGGCATCTAGCGGGCTAATTGCTCGTGTTTTTTAATAAAGTTCAGTTTGTTTGCATAATGAATATTATACTTAAATATCTGTACAGTGAAGTGGTAATGGAGCACAAAAATTATTATATCGTTGGAACTTCTTTTATCCTCTTCCGGTGGATCCTAGCAATTTCGCATTTTCCAATGTGGCCAAACCCAGACGAAATAACAACTCTCTTTCATTTTCTGATTACGTATTCCGACGACTTATTAGAGGAAGCATGCTTTCTTAAAAGCAAACGTTCGGATAAAATTAATACAAGCGCACAATGAAAATAGGCGGTAGAGAGAGTCCCAAGTACTTGCCTTGTTCCGCGTTACATAATTCAATAACGTTTCTTTCACAAGTAAAATTGTGCTTCAGTAATTGGACGAATAGTTTTTAAGTGTTTTGCTCATATGCTTCCGGAATTTCAATGTAAGTTTCTGAGTTCCTTCTTGGCTATGACGAAAGCAGGAACATGCCTGTGGGGCAGCGTCCAATTGAATCTCTTCGCTTGGAGGACGGAATTAAGGTAAGGCGTGGAAAAAGTCGGGCTTGGGTGCGCAAATGGATGGGTAAGGTAAAGACAAGGAGAAGATGGCCGTCGGAGTGTTATCCAATGCGAACGAGAAGAGAATTCGACGAGAATATCTACACCACTCCTTGTAGTCGTGCGGCAGAGGGCGTTATACGAAGGCTGTCTAGAAAGTAAACTACGATAGGCTATAGAATATACACTGGAATAGATGCATAGAAAAAAATTGTTATTTTTATCTCAAAACTAGATATGCTGAGCAAATTAAAACATTTTTCATATCTCTGAACTATTTTTCAAACTCCGTCGGCATAAATTCTGCAGCCTGAGATTTCAGCGAACCGATGACGGTATCTTGAATTTCTTCCGTCGAGATGAGCACAAAACATATAGTTGCCTGACTTTTTAGTCGTGTTTCCTTACAACAGAGTCATAAAAATCTGTGGAAAACTTTCTAAAAATTTCAGATCTCGTAAAACGCCGGTTTTCACGAACTTTTTCGTCAATTTTCAAGTGCAGTTAGCTCATTATTCACCTCAGACGGGTGGCCACTTCTGTCATCATCATACTCATTTTTATTCACTCTTAAAAGAACGACAACCTTGACGCACACAACTCTTGTCACTCATCAAATTTGGTCCGCACAGAGCACAAATTTCCCGATGGTGAATGTCAGTGCCATCGAAGATTTATATCAGTAAAAACCTTTCGACAGAACGAAATTTACATTTGGTGGGAATTACAATTGTACTGTTCATTTAGACTCACTATTTTGAACAAACGACAAGCAACGCGACCTTTTAACCACTGCAGCTCAAGGCTCACTGACCTATTGTTTGCGTCAATACAGCGACCATTCCCCACTACTTCTAACGCCACTCGAAACGGAGGTTACTTTGTGGACAGCTCTCGTATCACTAACCATTTGACTAACTGATAGGTGCTAACGTACTTTACTATTGATTTTTTGGGTTGTATTTCATCGAGATACAGTATTCTACTCTAGTAGTAGTCGTTTTGAGGGTAGGCGACCCACAGCAGAGGTCATTTGCGCCATAGGGGATGGACAGGAAAAGATGAAGAGCGGAAGAAACCCAGCGTCAGCATTAGCCTACTCTTTACGAAAGGCGCCAAGGGGTTCACAGCTTAACGTTCCATCCGACGGACGGCGTACTCACTCAAAGTCCCCTCCACAAAGCATCTCAAGTAGGGATCGAGGTAACTCTGAAAAATATTCAACACCGCCGGGATTTGAACCCTCGCCCTCAGGGTGGAAAGTCAGTGCGTTAGCCCCCACACCATCTCGATCCCTGTGGGTGACACCAAACAAACCTCATTGACTTGCATTTATTTTAGATATCACTTTCGCGCAGAGTTTAGTTTATTGTTCTCTATGAACCGTGCTATTAATTGTAGCCTTCTAGGTTCTCTCCCATCCATCGAGTCATTATTCTGGCCCATACTACGAGGGTTGCTATTTGTATTTTTAGCCTTATAATGAACAGACGGTAATTTATTGTTAAAAATGGTTTTATTGTTTTTCGAAGTATTCTAGATGATTATCAATAGACCTTTGCATGCGCTCGAACCAATTTTCGTAACACTTTTTCCACTCCGATTGAAGTACCTTCAAAACATGGGTTTTGAATACATCAAGGGCTTATTCAGGCACCCAAAAACGTTGGCAATGCAATTTTTTCTAAATAAACGGGAATAAAAAGAAGTGATTTGGCGCTAAATTTAGGCTGCACGGAGGATGACCCATCAATTCGACGTTTTGGGCAGTCAAATAAGTAGTTTTTTCAGCCGATCTGTGAGAGCTTGCATTGCCATGATGAAGAATGATCCTTCGTTGCCGCTTCTTTTTCCGTATTTCACCAAGCACTTCTGGCAAACAAATGCTAATGTAGCATTCAGAATTAACGGTTCTACGTTCTCCAACGGTACGATGGCCAGGTATTCCGAAGAAACAGGCAGATTATTTGCTTCGATATGCTTCGTGCACGAATCGATTGTGTCGGATTTGGCTCGTCTTGGATGACCCATACATTGAATTGCTGTTTTGTTTCGGGCTCATACACATATCTGTATATCCAAGATTTGAAATCTGTTTAGATGTTATAAACAGCTTTTGATACATCGCCATTGTATTTGTTGAAATTGCTTTGCAGCAATCGAGGAGAGCATCTTTCTAAGCTTTTTTTCGTGTCCTGCGGAATCCAACGCGAAAAAATGTTTATCACAGCTAAATGTTCATGCAATATCTTATTGATGCTCGTCATATTAATCCTCAAGGATTCCACAATCTCACGATATGTCACATGACGATCTTCCTTTACTTATTCTTTCACATCATCAATGCTTTCCGGTACAACTGACAACGACCTTCACGACTTTCGTCGCTAAGCGAACGGCGGCCATGATGTAATTCGTTAGACAAGAGTTTCACAGTGGCAAAGAATGGGGTTTCGTCGCCAAAAGTGGAAGTAAGTTGTTCGATGTACTCCTGTCTTGATAATTTACGTCGAAAGTCGTAAAAAATCATCTCACCAAAGTATTTACGAGTTAACTCCATTTTTTTGCAGAGACAAAATTTTCAAGTCACTGTAAACAACACAAGTTATGATTAAACGACAAAAGGTACCGAAGAAAGCGTTAAAAGTGTCAAACTTTCAGATGGCGCCTAAAGCACTTCGTGTTGTCAAGACTTAAAATATAAGTAGTAACCTTCGTACAGTAGACACAGGGGTCAGCTTTCTGGTCTAATTATCTTCACCTATTTATTCATCACACTCTTTTTTTAAATCGTTCGCCATCATCCAACAGATTTCTATGATTGTTGAAAACTGTTTGCTTCTACCTTCAGCTAATAGTAATAGGTTTTATTTGTTATAATTACTATCAATTATGTAAACATAAATGATATATCAGAGTTTTACTAGTAATCCTCTCCTTAAAATTAATTTTGTACACCCTAAAACCGTGTCCTTCCCTTTTATTGACTCTGATTTCTAAATTGACTATTAGGATCGTCCTGTCATATTCACTACACACCTTTTGTTCTTCCCCTTTCTTTCATCAACAAGACGAGTTTGGACTTCAAGAAAATGTGACTCCTTTTGTCGTAGAGTCGTCTACTGAGCATATAAATATATTCAGCAGTTCAGAAGTCATCTTCCGCAATTCACTTTGTTAATCGAATTCCCCTCAGGTGTGACCACCCTTCTTACCCGTTGATATATGGGCACTTCTCGGCTCACAAGTCACTCCTAAGGATTTCGCATCCCCAGTCCATACCATGCATTCATTCACTTTGACTAAGGTCCCCGATGAGTGTTCCCGAACCAGAGAACCGATTAGGGAACTGTTATAACTCCGGTGTGCAGCTCACCAGGAGGAATTCAAACGTTATATTTGGGAATGGAAGGCTACATCTTGGAGAAGGGAGGAGATTTATGTGGCAGTTTCCAGTTGCCATTCGCATAGGACGATTCCGTGAATTTCAATATCCGCAAATTGTTTTGGACCGCATTAGTTGATCAGCCCCGCCAGTGTCATTTGGAAAATTTTCTATCTCCCTCCAATGGCACATTGTATTTTGAACGAAAGAATCAATTTAATCGATCACGAAATATAAGCAAAATGATTTTCCCATAAGTTGAAAACTTTTGACGACTCTGATATATGAAGCCAAGCTCCAAAGACTATCACTGTTCTGAGTTTCGGGGGTGCTGTATAAGTTAAATGAATATAATGTATATAAGTTAAATAAATAATAATTAAAAAATGAACACTTTCCTCAAAATCGTGTCCCCGGTATCCTTAATTTCAAGAAAAAGTATTTGTGGAGCTATGATTCTCACCGATTTTATGAAAACATTTAAAATATATATGCCGATCAAGTTTTTTTTCCTGCTGTATGCGTTGTGCATATGCATATTCATCGTAATCCCAAGAGCAGGGGGTTTATCAGATATTCCACAAGGCAAAAGAAATTCTGGAAATGACTTTCTACGGTAGTGAGGGATGGTCAAAAACGAAAGAGCATGAGAGAATTTTGGAAGAAATAGAAAAATCTTCTTTTTAGCAATTATGATCATTTAGAAAAATTTTCATAAAAAATTGAAGAGATGAGGAAAGAAAGAATTCCAATAGTAGTGATTTTCAACCTAAAAGCCTTAAATAAAGTAAACCGAGTGCCGCAGATATCGTTACTTTACGTTTGCAAAATATATGATAAAACTTTTACAAATAAACTAGTGTGGTACAAATATGAAAAAAATGGAAAAATAGTGAAATAAAATGTTTATTTGAAAAAAATTATAAACACATGAGTTTAAAATATCTTGGCGCGATACAGTGAATTTAACTTGATACATATCCATACCATTTCTTAGTATCGGCTTTATTTATGAAAAAAATTTCAGGGGTGAAAATAAAACAATACCGTTGGGGTTATTCTGAAAATTCGTAAAAAAATCTGGAAAAAACTCAAACAATTCCTTACTGAAAAGTTTCCTCTCGATTTCAAAAGAAAAGTAAAATAAACAGCGAAAAAAATCGAATTTTAATCGCATTTCAGTTCACATCCTAAGATTGCAACTTAAACGAATGTACATAATTTAAAATACCAGAGGGGAAACCTCTGGAATTAATTCACATGTTTTTCTTATGAAGCTAAAACTCGGCCTACTGGGTTTAAAAAAAGGCCATTCAACTAAAATATTGGAATAGTTTAATTTTTTTCTTTTAATTTAGACCACAGGTCTATCAAATGTTGTAAGATTTTTTTTACCTACTTTAGAAATTCCAATTTACTACCTCAGTTCGAAGTCAGGCTTTGAGATGTGCAAAGGCTCCAGAAAATGAGTTATGCAGTCTCCTATTAAACTAGAAATGTGGCACTTTTTTATATATGAATATAATTTTGTCTCTGAAAAAACGATCAATCGTTCAAAGCCGAGGTAACAAACAGCAAATGAGACTCGTTTCTTACGGACGTCGGATTGTCATTTTGAGCATTGACTTTTGCACTTCTTTGACTTTTCAGCCTCAAAGAATATTACAAATAACAGCTGTGATTGAATCTCTACACAGAATTCATTTCTCAGTATTGACTAGCGTGGATTTAGAAAAAGGTCAGCTATGCGTTAAAAACTTCTCTTCCATGCATGATAAGCTATAGCCGGGTGATAGCAATAAGAAATCCACAGCAAACGCCTTTGATTTAAAGAGAGCTCTTTGAAGTTCCGCATTATAAACTTATTTTTTTCAAATTTAGCTCTCGGCTATTAATACAGAACGTTTGAATAGGATAAAAGACTTCCTCTGTGAACGAAAGCAGAGAGGAGTGTTCGTGGGTATTAGTTCTCTTAGCTTTTTTGTGACTACAGATGCCTCAAAAGGAATCGTAATTGGGTCACTAATTTTTCATGAGAATTAAAGTTAACATGAACTTCGAAATTAACTATACATAAAAAATCTTTTAATGCGTGCAGGTGAATGGTAATCAGAATAGGAATTTCTACGTAATAGACATTACCATAAAATTGAAAAAGGTTCCTGAATCATGAGTGAACTAGTGTGATGATTAGAAATTAAAAATGTTTTGCAAGGTACTATCAACGATATTTTATTGAAGAATAAATCAATTCACGGATTTTGCATATACGAATAGTGTTCAATAAATATCGGTAATTTGAGTAATTTTAAAGAATTTTATTAATCCGTCTATATTAATTTTATATCTCTTTCGAAGTAGGGCCCATTATAAATTATAAACTTATGCCTCCAGCGCTTTTTCCAATCCTCGAAACACTTCTGGGACTATATTTCGTATAGCTTTGAGCTCTCTCAGCGAAGAATTATTCATCCATGATTGTAAAACGACGGACCGGTTCTCTTTATTTTTGGGAACATAATAAAGCCACAAGGGCCATGTTTGGCGAATATGGAGGCCAGGACATTACTACGATGCTGTTTTTGTCCAAAGATTCGTGAACAACAAGCAGTGTGAGTAGGCACATTAACGTGGTGCAAAAGTCATGAATTGTATCGCCACAAATACGGGCGATTTTTTCACTTTGCTTCAAGCAAACGCCATTGAACCCATAAGTGGTACTCTTTATTGATCGTTTAAACTCGTGGAAAGAACTCATGGTGCACTATGCGTATTTGCCAAATGCCTGTTGCTTTTTGAGCACACCGCGTCCGTGTAATATATGCATATATGTAGTTACCTGTGCCTATGTTAAGTTGACTGGGCATCCAACAACAAACAAATGAACTTAAGGTTCTGTAATACAAGTACTTGAGTGTAAATCTTCAGAATTAAGAAATACAGAGTATGAAATGATAAAGCGTTACATATAATTTAAAGCGTTACTTAGAAAATAAAAGCCTAACTGAGAAGCAGATAATTGATCAAAACAACTCAACTAGTCGAAACAGATCGGCTCAAATCGTTAAAACCCGCAAAGCAACAGTTGTCGACCCAAAAGGTAAAGCGGTTTTATGACTTTGGAAAATTTAGCGACAAGTTTCATTGACTGGAAACATGTAGGTTGGATTATGGATACAACCCCGGGTTCAATAAATAACTGGCTGGGTATCTACAATAAAATCGGGAAATGAATGCCAGAACGCAAGTAATCAACTCAGGGTCCTCTTATTCTCACAGACACAAAGATTAACTTGGCGGCAATACATTAAAATTTCACTAGCATGCCAATAATCTCTTGACAACATTTGAATGGTTATTAGAGTGAATTGCGGGTTGAATATTAGTTTTTCACTCAAAATGCAATCAATAAATGAAACACCTTAATCGTTTTGGTTACCTACCACAGATTAATCGACAGTCATATAATAATTGCCTTATCCTTGACGGCAGCCATCGGCTTCTTTTGCTTACTTATTCCTCAGTTGGCCCGATGACTTCTTTCCATTTAGCACAATAAGGTGTTTGTTTCCCTGGTTTCTACTTTTCTCCAAATACAATGAATTTTATGGGTACACAGTGGAATAATTTTACTGTTTTGCATGTGCTTCGTGGCGTGTTCACGTGTTGGTTTCATCTGAATTTGCGCAGAAATGTCTTTTGAAGTCATTAATTCGTGTGGGATAATTTGTCCTTCTATGAGTACGGGATTAGTCGGCGAAGTGAAATTTGGAAAGGCCTCTTGGCGAGGTGTCACAAGGAAGCGATGTGTTCTGCTGAGCCTAAATATTTGAATACCTTCAATAAGTTTAATCCGGATAATGGCGCTTATATCAGGTAATCTACTGCAAATATGACTGTTATTATTATTTTATTATTTATTTTATTATTAGGTAATCTACCAGTTAAGGTAGGTTTTTGGATGGGCAAAGCTACTAAATAAAACATTTTGTGACTCCTAACAAAAACAAAAAATCCATCATCCTACTCTATATCAGGTCCCTCTTCATCTCTGAGTACTTTCTTCCTCCCTTAATCCAGTCCAACATCCCTATCCTGTTCCCTCCCTTTCCTCGTTTGCCTAACATTCTCCCCTCAATTACAGTCTTCAACATCCCGCTGCTGGTCAATACCCCCTTCATCCACTTTTCCTGCCTCTAAAGGATTTATCCCAACAAACCCCTCTCTTCCCCCACCATACTAAGTACTTCCTCATTTGTATGACTGTTATATGCTACATAAAATACATTAAAGCGGTATTAAAATTAACCATCTCTCTTTGAGATGAGCACATGAAAATTCTAATTAATAGCCTCCTGTTTATCTTTAAGCCGTACCGGGGAATTCCGCTGAGCCAAAAATGTTTTAACAACTTCCATTGGTAGCGTACCTATTGTGAATTCATTAAATTTCCTTGAAAGCTCAATATTGCAAACCAATGGCACAAAATCAATAAATAAATTTGTACAAGGGTAGGTCAGACGCGAAAATACTTGAGTAAACTTGATAAATATATGTTATAAAATTGACCAAATATTTTACTATACCAATATAATCCACACTGAAAGTTATTGAAATTTACTTTATTTGCATGCTTAACATTTTTATTTTTATCTGAGCCTCACTCTTTCCGACTGTTAAATCCGTCATTTATTTTCATCATTAGTAATAAACTGTAGATTAAAGTAGGTTTTTGTTGAAATCAGGAAGTAAGTACTCCTCAGACCATCCGCCTGAGACACTGACTACACTTGAACCCCATTATACGTACAATGAGGCAATATTTAACTCCACATCCTTGCCACCCTCCCTTATTTCACACACATATATTCATCCGACACCACCCGCCAAGTAAACTTCCCCGTAGCACAGGTTTCAACACTGCCACTCAATATCCCCTGCATCCACTTTTACCGCTATCTATTTTCTCCCGATAAACTTTTCTCTCCCCTTACCCTAACTTCTCTTCCCAACTTGTACTTCTTGGTTGATTTTTTTGCTGCCAATGATTTTTCCAATTTTTCAAGATATTATATTTCTTTAAGATTTATTACCATTGAAAAGTGTTAAACGGTGTGGCCTGAGGTATATTATAACAGGTGAGGAACGAGTTAAATTCGTATTAAGTGCTAAGGTGCAAGAAATCCACGGATTTAGGGCGACAAGGTTAACGGAGGATTTGGCCTGCGATCAACCCTATTCCCAATGGCACTAGTCCTCTGCATCTTGAAGCCAATCACAAACTTTTCGAGAGTTACATCATCTTTCAAGGCAATAAGAACTTCCATCCAGTGAAGATTACTGTTTGGAATGATTTTTTTTAAATCCAACATTATCTGGTCTCCCTTAGGGGATAATCATGAAACTCATTCCAAATTTACCGCTCTATAAGAAATAAATCTTCTCCCCTTCAACCGGACGGAAGGATTCGTCCACCTCGACAACGGCATATCTCCAATGCGGGCAGAGGAGTTATGCTTTCGTCAGCGAGGTGGCGGAAAGACTGGAAAGGTATAGCACTTTCAGAGTATTCATGGTGAAACCTCAAGATATGTTAATGTGAATCCCTTCATTTTTTTGCCACCGAAAGATGACAAACTGTCTCATGAATGTTATCCCACCGGAGTGTACGTGAAAAAGAGAGAGATAGAGAGTAAACAAATAGCCTTCTCTGGCGGGGAAGGGGAGGCAAGGGAAATCATTTTGAGAACACAGCCATCAATTTCGGGCTTCAATTTGTCTCCTTTATGGGAAAAGACGGAGGGGAGTTTGGAAGAGGGGGTGAGATGTGGGGGGGGGGAGAGGGGAGGTTTGAGGGAGGTAGGCTGTAAGCGGAGGACTGAGGCCCCAACAAAGGAACGCAAGGCTGGAAATTATGAGCACCGGATAGTCATTATTCCGCGGCGTGGATTGAAATGGGGGGAGGGTTAGAGGGCTGGGGAGCTGGAAGGGAGATGTAGGGAGGCAATGGATGTCATCCATTCATCCTCATGCGCCAACATTCGGCGATCCTGCCAATGGTACCCGCGGCGTCAGGTTGGAAGGATGCGACCGCTTGCATTGTTCCCAGGGTGCTCGGAAGGCGATGGGAATTTCATATTTTAAAGGAATGAATCCTTTGAAAAAAATTGTTATTTATGCATGAAGGCATAAAAAATGATTGCAATTTTAATCTTTCGTGAAAATTTCTGCTAAAGGTGAGAAATTTTCGAATGCTTTTAAAGAAATCGATAATTTATTTCCTCGCAACTCCGGGGAAAATATCCGGCGCAAATTAACTTTTTCCAAAATCATATTGCTGTTCCTCAGTTATTAATAGGCTCCCAAGTTTAAAGTTGAGGAAACGGAGATTGAATCTAGGAACACGTGAAACGTTTAGCTCATTTTCATTAGATGATATTCAGAGTGCCGTACAAATTGAAAACTTGACATGGATTAACTCATAAAATCATGCAAGATAGAAGTCTGAGATAGTTAACCCAATTCTGATGACTTTCTTTTACTGGTACTTCCTAGGCTGAATCCTATATCTATCCGCTTACTGTTAAGTACTAGCGTGGGAATTTGGCAGTTGATTTATATAGTAAAAGCGTTCAAACAAAACTCTCATGGGAAAAAGGAAAGGATAGTAATACAAAAACTCGTGTCATTAATTGAAAGAACAACTTCTTGTCTAGCTTATCAACATTAAAGCTGGAGAGTTCAATCGATAATGAGGCATATATGATAGCTATGAAAAAGAAATTATTTTAATCGGACAAGGCAATATTGTGCTACAATGTCTGAGTATTAACTCTTCTGTTACTCACACTGCCATCTGACGGATGACGCAGAGAAGAGGGGGAGGATTATGTCAAGAATTTTAGGAGTCGAGCATGAAAGGAATCATGAAATGGAGAGAATGATGAAGATATACTGTTATAAAGTTTCGTATTTCACATGAACGTGAAAGATCAATTACGTTTAAGCCCCGTTGTAAGGCAAACTCTGAAAGCCACAACTGGGGTAGTATGGAGAAGGTATTCCTAGGAAAACAGGCGTTAATAAAATAAAAATCGATAGAAGAAAAAAATGCAAATAAAAATTTTGGGAAGAAATAAATTTTAACTGAACTGTAAACGTTGCTAATAGGCATAAATCCATGGATCAGACCGTTTCATTCCCAGTGGCTTCGCTATTTGAGTTATGCCTACGATAAGCCGTGAAACAAAAGCCCTAAAATCTGTTTACTGAATGTATGTTCTTCTATTTTGATCCCGGACGATTTATAGAAAAAGCGACGCCTTGTCCTTTACGCTCGATTTCTCTCATTTAATTGGTTTGGCCTTGATAATTTAATTAAAACTTTCGAGAGTGCCTATTACGTCTTCAAAAAACAAATTCACCTCAAATTTTCTGGAAAGGCTTGAACCCACGTTAAGCCTTATCCCTATAGAACAGAGTAGAGAGCGTTGGCTTGGTTTGTATAAGGGAGAAAACTGATCTTTCTTTCAACTCCCTCAAGTCCTAGAATCCACTAAAAGCAACTGCTTCCCAGGAAGGTTGCAAATATTTACTTCGTGAAGTAATTGCGGTCTTGAAAATGAAAAATAAAAGCCTCCACTGCACAAAGGCATTATTCTATTTTTCATTAAATTTTTCTATTTATACAGGGTCGCACCCATAAGTGGTAGGACTGATTTTCTCTGGCGCGAACGGAGCGGTGGAGGGGGGTCTGCCTGGCAGGGTAAGGTGGAGGGGGCTATAAGCCACAGACCGACACCAACCTCAGTCGTCTGCGGGCTTTCGTTGAACGAGGACACCTTTTTTAGTGAAGCAAGTTTTTTGTCCGCGTCGAAAAACAAAATGAATCTGAATTTAGAGCAACGTTATTCCGTGAAGTTTTGTGCGAAACTTGGGAAGACGGCAACTGAGACCCTCGATATGATCAAGCAGGCTTATGGGGACACTGTCTTAAGCCGTTCCACAGTATTTGAGTGGCACAAGTTGTTTAAAGAGGGTAGGGAGCTCGTTGAAGACGACCATCGCTCCGGACGGCCGTCGACGGCAAGAACCGACACGAATGTGGACAGAGTGAGGACACTACTGAAAACAGACCGACGCTTAACCAGTGAAGAAATTACAGACCAGTTGGGTCTGTCTGCATCCAACAAGCAACGCATTATTTCACAGGATTTGGCTATGCGCAAGGTGTGCGCCAAGATGGTGCCGAAAATTTTGAGTGTCGACCAACAGGCAACGCGTGTGCGCATTTCCGAAGAAGTGTTAGCCTATTTGCACCGAGATGAAAATTGTTTGGACAATGTGATAACTGGTGATAAAACATGGGTTTTTCAATTTGACCCCGAAACGAAAAGACAATCCGCGGAATGGCACACTTCCGCGTCCCCACGTCCAAAAAAGGCTCGCATGAGCAAATCAAAAATCAAAACGATGTTGATTGTGTTTTTCGACCGTCATGGAGTGGTTCACAAGGAGTTTGTCCCACCAGGGGAGACTGTGAATGCGAACTTTCACGTGCAGGTGCTCACCCTTCTCCGAGAACGCGTGTAAAGAGTCCGACCAGCCATCGCAAACCGCTGGGTGCTTCATCATGACAACGCGCCGTGCCGCGTCGTCAGTCAGCTCCTGGCCAAATACGGCGTTGCCACGTTGCCGCACCCGCCCTATTCTCCCGATCTGGCACCACCGGACTTCTTCTTCTTCCCCCTGATGAAAAGACAGCTCAAGGGACGACGTTTTGACTCGATAAAGGCCGTTCAAGAGGCTTCGACGAGGGTCATCAACGGCATCCCCAAAGAAAATTTCCAGCGGACGTGGAATGGGAGCAACGTTACACTAAGTGTGTAGCAGCTCAAGGAGCATACTTTGAAGATTATTAAGTCGATGTAAGTATATCGTCAATAAAATTCTTGTAAAAAAATCAGTCCTACAACTTTTGGGTGCGACCCTGTATTTATTATATTTAGCTCGAGGGGGAATTTCCATCGGTACTTTTATTTGTACGCGATTCCTGTACCTTATAGTTTAGCGTTTCTTCTACAGGCTTAAAAATTATTTCCTAGCAATATAATGAGAATCTAAGTGATGCAATTAAGGCTTTTTCATTAACCCGAGAAATTTTAATTTTTTCTCAAAATTTCGCCCGGAAATACAAGGAAAATGTTTCCCATTGATAAAATTTGAATAGGTGATAATTGAAAAACATGAAGTAATATTAAATTAACCCTTCTGCCTGAAATGGGTATGACTGTGTTAATAGGGAAGGAATATAAAGATATCAAGCCGGTAAGTATGTGTGTGTGTGTATATATATATATATATATATATATATATATATATATATATATATATATATATATATATATATATATATATACATATATATATATATACGCATATGGGGCGAGGGTAGATAAGAACTTGCGTGTATGTCTGTGAAGGCAAAGGTCGCTGGTTCAATTCCCGTGACCTGTGAATATTTTTTTAGCTTAGAAAAAACTTGCTAATGGCATTTGGAATGAGTAAACGACAAAAATAGACCGAATAGACTTGCTAAAAACAACCCTGAACCCATAGTAAAAGGCATCAGTTTCATCTTAAGGCACTGGTGGCACTTACTGATGCAGAAGGGAACGGGTAACCACCACATTCATCTCCCTAGAATATGCATTCTCGCTTTGAATTCTAATAGAAGTAGAAAGTAGTATCTCAAGTAAACCAATCCTAGGATTGACATACTGTAATAATATGTAATACATATAATATATATACATATATTGTATACTTACATATAATATGCTTATATATATATATATATATATATATATATTTATATATATTTGTATATATTTATATATATATATCTTCGAAATGGATCGCTCTTCGGCGCGGCCGTCGAAACGTCAAAACTACATATGCGAGTGTCCTTTCTTGGTGTATCTATGATTTAAAAATCAACATCTGCGTTTATATATATATATATATATATATATATATATATATATATATTTATATATACACACACGAGTCATATTCATAAAGTATGGGCCGTTTGCTTATATTTAAATATTGACGCTTCAGAACATAGTTTTACTCCTGCAGGGCCATCTACTGATTCATCGAGAAGCTATAGCAGCAATTTTTTTGTTTCAGAAGTCGTTTGCTTGTCCGTGCATGCAAACAACAATGTCCGCGACAATCGTTATTTTAAAAATGGAATAATAAATGTCCATAACGAAGAGTGAAGTGGCAGGCCGAGTATTCTGACCGATAAAATTGTTTCGCAAGTGGAACAAAAACTGCAATGTGATCATCGATTGACGATTAATGGCCTGGCTGAGCGATTTCCTCAACTTAGACGCACTACTGTCTGCAATATTTGTTCGGGAAACCTCGGATACCACAAATTGTGTGCAAGGTGGGTACCGAAAATGCTCACCGACCACCACAAAGAGCAAAGAACGTCCCGTGTACGGGAGTTTTTGGGCCGCTACCAAAAAGATGGAGATGACCTGACCTTGCACCTAGCAACTACTTCCTCTTCTTGTACTTGAAACAGGGGATGGGTGGACAGCGTTTCGAAACCGAAGAGGAACTCAAGAAAGACGTTGTCAATTGGTTCCACTCTCAGGCGGCGAGCTTCTATGCAGAAGGGTTAAAGAAGCTGGTGCAGCGGTAAGAAAAATGCTTAGAAGTGAACGGCAATTATGCAGAGAAGTAGGTTTGTAGCTAACTTGAAGTACCAATAAAATGTGTTTCATATGAGTACATTTTTTCTGTGACCAAACGGCCTTTAGGTTATGAACACGCCTCGTAAATGATATATTACATCTTCATCATTTTTTTGCAATGAGAGTGACTGCGGAGGGAGTTGCGCTGTTTATTTGGTAATGAGGGGTGACGGAAGGATGTCGACATGGTACGCGTGAAGAGCGGGAGGTTTCTGAAAGAAGAGGACGGTTGCATGAAGTATGGAATCAAGGGCGGGGCGGGACGCGAGTCGGAGGTGTATAACGGGGAGGAATGGGGAGGAGGCAATTTGCTTTCTGGGGGATTAATGAGTCAGAGGGGGAGGAAGGGCGAAAAGGAGAGTCCGGGAGACGCTGCGTTGGGGAGGGGTTGAGAGAAGAGGGGGAGATGGAAAACAAAAGAGGAGCGGCGGGCGGAATGCGTGCGGAATAATACCTCATTGCGGCGGAGGCGGTTGATTCCGACGGGAGGTCGTCGCCCCCAGTGCCCGCGGGGCCACTCTCCCCCCCCCCCCCTGCACTGCGATTGGCTGACGCCAAGGCGATTAAAAGTACTTGGAGAACATGGCAGGAATCTTTTGAAAGGTCGCGAACTCCGGAGGAGGGGGGAGTAATTCCGAAGCATTGCCCTCAATCATATAAGCCGGTTAAAATTAATTTATCGTGGGATGCGAAACTCGAAGGAACTTTAGAGGAAAAAAGAAAACTTTTAAACATGGTCATTAGCAATAGTGAGGTTAATTGTCAACTACCTATCGATGATTGGAATTTAGAGTTACTAAGGTAATGCCTGATTTAGGGAAAACAATCATGGGAAAAGCAATCTCTTCGATAAAATAAAACTGAAGGCTTACCTAATTTTTATAAAATATTTGTTATTCAGACTATGCCTGTGGTATTTAAATATATTACGAGGGACATCCGGAAAGTAGTACCCGTTCGTGCCGCATGAAGTGCTGACGACGCGAGTAGCCGCTGGACGAGGTCAGATAGCTTCAGTGGCTTGTCTGCCTTCTCTGAGCCAAGTTGCGTGACGCTAGCATTGCCTGTGTTGTTTCTGTGATTGTTTACAATATTTAAAAAAATTGAGAACGCCGCCAGTTGTGAAGTGAGGGCAGTGATTAAATTCCTCAATGCAAGAAACGTTCGCCCATGTGATATTCATCGCCAATTAAAGGAGGTGTATGGAGACAATGTAATGGACGAGTCGTCTGTTCGGCGGTGGTGTCGCAACTTCAACATGGGGAGGGGGAACACACACGACGATGAGCGTTCGGGGAGACCGTCTGTCATTACAGACCAACTGGTGAGCTCAGTTGACGAATTCGTGAGGAACGATCGGCGCGTCACAATTGATGACATCTGTGAGCATTTTCCCAATGTTTCTCGAACAATTGTTCATGAAATTGTTAAACACCATCTGCATTATGCAAAAATTTGTGCAAGATGGGTCCCTCGCGTATCTCAATGAGCTGGCGGCGAAGGACTATGCAGCAGGAATACAGAAACTTGTCACACGTTATGACAAATGCCTCAATTTGCTTGGAGATTATGTTGAGAAGTAGTTTAAAGTATCCTCTTTCAAATAAAATTTTTTATGTTTGTTAATATTTACTTTTGTCTTTATTTCACGAACGGGTACTAATTTCCGGATGACCCTCGTATATAAATATGATCAATTAAAAATATTAAACCAATTGATACGATAGTTATAAATACGTGTATATTTAATTAGAAAAATACAACTCCATTACACCCAAACAATTTTTACACACGACAAAGTGAATTTCTGAAATATGAAATCGAGTACAGCAGATATATTCGAATAAAAAGTAAGGTTGGGGTGTGAATTTTGTATACTAATATTGCGCCACACGGTGGTTATTCCGGGAACTTTTTGATCAAGGTAGTATTCCTATTTAGTCATCTTGAATATAAGTAAAATATATATGGTGCAAAAATAAATTTTTCAAATATATTTAGTCCTACAGAAACTCCCAGATTTTCTAGTAACAATACTGAATTAACAAAAATGTAATATCACATTTTTATTATGAATTTTTAAACGATATCATGGTGTCGGTAATATGGGCTCGAAATTTGGAGTTGGAGAACCCTTGATAAACTAAATACATCTCCTTACATTAAGAGGGGATCCCGTTTCAAGTGGTCAAGAGACTGCCGGGACCAAGGGCTCCGAGTGCACTTATTTGAACTTCATTTCCTCAGAACGACACAACACCATTACAAATTTCAATATCATACTCTTAATTGCTAAATTAATTTTTACCGAATATCAAACTATCATATTCCATGAGAAAATTTCAAAAAATAGTAACGCACTTTTCACTTTCAAGTTCACTGTCCCTTGTTCCATAGCTGAGAAACGATAAATGAAAGTGTTTTCTAAGCAATGAAAACTCTAATCCCAGTAGATCAATGTTCACAGCAATCTGTGGTGAGAAAGATGGGCTAGCCAATTCGAAATTTCGAAACATTCCATCCCACGACTCATTAACTGTAAATAAAAATGCCCATGTCACCAATCATAATTGATGCACGAAATGTGAATTAGCGGCCTCAAACCAATAATACCAACAGCCATACCGTCCATATTTACATTGCATTAAGATTTAATATTTTTAATAATTATTGATATTTAAAATATCAAAATTACTATAATTTATTTTTGAATAAAATTACTATATAATTCCATCGTCTAAAAATAATATAGTTTTAAGAGTTTCTCATTAAATCTTCCCAACCATTTTGAATACTGGATCTACAATTCAACTCGTATGCAAAGAGCATTCAGAATGCAGGTAAGGGCATATCTTTAACAGCATTCTGCACGGCCGAATAGTCGCTCTATCCCACAGTGTGTGCAGGTGGTAAGGAAGGGTAGTGAAAACGGCATGGCGCAGTCGAGAGGAGTCTGCGACTTCCCCTCGCTGACCCCAAGAAGAGCTTTCTTGGGACGCCCACCCTCCCCCCGACCTCACCCCCTTTCCCTCACTCCCCCATGCTTGCCTGAATCACCTCCCCCGAACAAACCGCACCGAGACTGCTAGTACACCTTTCCGCACTTGGAATTCAAATGGGCAGTCTGTTAAAAGTCCCTAACTAGAAAGAATACCATCTGTAAGCAGCGCCTGTGATCCCCGTTTCCCCGTGCTCGAGCCTGCGGTCGCTGCCGGGAGGTAGCCCTTACCGCTGTCGCTTTATTTTAAGGTAATGGCTTGAAGGCGAAGTCGTTCGCATGCCACTGCCATTGACTCAAAATAGCACTGTTCCGCTGGATGCACTGCAGGCATCCCCAGCAATGCTGTAATGTAACTCAACGCCTTAGTGGTAGGTAGACCGGAGATTCCGGCAGAAATGCAATACGTCCGCGAGGATTGTCACGTGGTTTACCCCCACCCCCAGAGTAAACCACGGTGGAAGGCATTTTGGGATTCCCAACCGTCACTCCAGCAAGTTTCCAGACCCCTTCACAACGCCTTACATAAATTCAAGCCGGCTTCTGCCCAAGAACCCAATCCCCTCCCCCCAAATCATCCAATTGAAATTTTTATAAACCTCCTCCTGTCCAGAATTTCCAACCCGTCTTTCCTCAAGACCCTAAATCCTCGACCCAACCTGTCTCCAACCGAATCCACTGAACTAAAAAGGCTAATTAAGGATCCTAATATCATCATTACTTCCGCGGACAAAGGTTCAACAGTTGTTGTCTTAAATAGATCGGATTACATAACGGAGGTTGACAGGCAACTCTCGGATACGTGCGCATACCGGCAAATCCCCGAAGACCCAAACCCCGCACTTCAGAAGGAACTTATTGAATTTCTCGTGTCCAACGGGCCAAATGAGGGTCTATCTCCTTCAGACCTGGACCTCCTCTCCCCTCCCCACCCACGCACCCCTCATTTCTATATCCTTCCAAAGATTCACAAGCCTGGGAATCCCGGTCGTCCGATTTTATCCTCCCGTCACTCCCCAACTGAAAGAATCTCTGCATTTATAGACCACTATCTCCAACCGATAGTCCATTCCCTACCGTCACACACCAAAGATTCTTACCATTTCCTGGAAAGGCTAAAATCAACCTCCCTCCCTCCAGATACTGAGATCATTATGGCCACCATAGATGCAACATCCCTATACACATCGATTCCCCACTCAGAAGGTCTCTCCGCTCTCAAACATTACCTCTCCCAACGCCCTGAGCCACACATACCCAGCACAGATTTTCTCCTTAGTCTTTCCGAGTTCATCCTCACCCGCAACTCCTTTTCCTTTAACGACAAATTCTTCCTACAAATCAAGGGCTGTGCCATGGGTAGCAGGTTCAGCCCTTCCTATGCAAACCTCTTTCTTGGTCTCGCAGAGAAGAAATTCCTGTCAAAACAACCACTGAAACCTCTATTGTGGCTCAGGTAAATCGATGATATCTTCCTCCTCTGGCAACATGGTACCGATTCCCTGAAAGCTTTCATTTCCGACCTCAATGCTTCGTCCTCTATTTCCTTCAGTTCTACAGTATCCTCCTCCCAAATCACCTTCCTAGATGTAAATGTTACATTAAGAAACCAAACATTTCACACCTCTGTACATATTAAACCCACAAACAAACAGCAATACTTACACTACAATAGTTGCCACCCATATCACACAAAACGCTCCATTCCTTACTCCCTATCCACAAGGGGACACAGAATTTGTAGTGACCCTGATTCCCTTGATTATTTCCTTTCAAGTCTACACTGTTCCCTCCTCAAAAGAGGTTATCCCGAATCCCTCCTGAACAAAAGAATCCGAAAACATGCGTACACTCCCAAACCTTCCTCCACCGCAGAACCCCACCCTCTCTCAATTTGCACTACATACTTCCCGGGCTTAGAATCTATACGATCAATCCTGAAAGACCTCTACCCTATCCTAAAAAATCATAATGCCACCGCCAACCTTTTTCCCAAATGCCCCTCAGTTACTTTCAAACGCCCCGCCAACCTATCCGATCTCCTCAAATCAACAAATCCACTCCTTAAATCCCCAACCCGTCCTAAAACCACTCCAACGCCTTGCAATAAACCCAGATGTAAAACATGCCCTATTTTCAAAACCAAAATCCCATCCCTCTCCCACCCGCTTTTTAACTCTCTCCCACCAATTCCCTCCTCTACTTGCACTTCTAGCAATGTAGTGTACCTTCTGAAGTGCCAACTGTGCCCTGCCTATTATATTGGGCAAACCACCACACCCCTCAATATCAGAATCAACAACCACCGAGCCTCATGCAAAAACTCTTCCTTCATTGACATGCTCCCTATCCCCAAACACGCCTCCGAACACAACACTCCCTTTGATAAATGCTATAGTGTATCAATCATAGCATCCCTCCCACCCTCTGATCCTCCTCTGAAACTGAAAACACTAGAGCAATCCTTCATCTGGCTTTTGGAGTCCTGGAACTGGCCAGGAATCAATATTAGGCACTAATTACCCTGTTCTAATTATATTTTCATCCCCCTTCCACCCCCATCACCTTCTACATTTTCCCCACCCTTCTAACGCTGCCCCTCCAAACCCGTCCCTTCGGAATTCCCTCCCCACCTTCCCCTTCCATCCATCGCTCCAGCCCTCGTATTCCCTTCAGTTCTGTCCCTCTCCTCCTTGATAAAGGTGGCAACGACCACCGAAAATTCGAAAAATAGTGAGTCTCTTTTTTTGTGTGTTTCTGTGTTTTTGTCTGTGTCCACTAGTGCTAAGTGTTATACATTATTATTCACGTCCGTGAGTCTTTCAAAAAAGTGTTATATATATATATATATATATATATATATATATATATATATATATATATATATATATATATATAGTATTCGTATACAAAAGCAACAAGAGTGACTAACATCTAGGAAAGTTTTTTAAAGCTGCCTTATCACATTTTCTTGAAAATTGGCGATCGGCAATATTCAAGGGCAATATTGGCAATAGATGAACAATTCACAGCATCATAGATGACAGACAAAATTATATGAAATAGCCCAATGGATCGACAAACGACAAAGTACATGTTAAAGAGCAAGCCAAATTCGACAGATTTAATCACACGGGCGCTTGTGAGAAAATCAAAAGCCACCACAAAGTGCAGAGTGTTCAAAAACCACAGCAAATACGGATCTTACAGTGAACAGAGAAGACAGCTTGCATTCGCTTCATCAGCTCAACGGAGTATAAGGAGACAAGGAATACGAATTGACGGAGATTTTGGAAATTCAATTTCCCTAAGTGTTCGAGGAAATACGCAAATGAAGAACTTAAAAAAAACGCTTGGTGCGCTACAAAATTCAGCTCTCCCACCCCTTTCCAATCTTCTTATATTCTTCATATTTTTGTAAATACGTGAAAAATTTATTAAAAGAATGAATATTTTCCACTGTTTTTTTAATTTTGGACGATAATAATGAAAATTGGGACGGTAGGTGGGTCCTCCGGTTTCGAGTGGGAAATTAATATGAGGGTTGACAACAGAAGCACATTCGGCACCCACCGTAAATCAATATAAAAAATACCTCGGTTATTTTAAAAAAGTTAAGTAAAAAAAGTAAGTGTGTGTATATATATATATATATATATATATATATATATATATATATATATATATATATATATATAACACAGGTATAGATTTTTAAACCATAATTACACAAAGAAAGTTTGACGTTTCTGAAAGAGAGATTCTGAAAGAGACGGCCTTGCCGTCGAAACGTCAAAACTACATGCGAGTGTCCTTTCTACGTGTTTCTATGGTTAAAAAATCTACATGTGTGTTTATATATTTGTGTGTCACCGGAGAGCGTTCCACTTCAAAGATATATATAAATAAATAAATATATATATACATACATATATATATACATATATACATACGAGGGTCATCCGGAAAGTAGTACCCGTTCGTGCCGCATGAAGTGCTGACGACGCGAGTAGCCGCTGGACGAGGTCAGATAGCTTCAGTGGCTTGTCTGCCTTCTCTGAGCCAAGTTGCGTGACGCTAGCATTGCCTGTGTTGTTTCTGTGATTGTTTACAATGTTTAAAAAAATTGAGAACGCCTCCAGTTGTGAAGTGAGGGCAGTGATTAAATTCCTCAATGCAAGAAACGTTCGCCCATGTGATATTCATCGCCAATTAAAGGAGGTGTATGGAGACAATGTAATGGACGAGTCGTCTGTTCGGCGGTGGTGTCGCAACTTCAACATGGGGAGGGGGAACACACACGACGATGAGCGTTCGGGGAGACCGTCTGTCATTACAGACCAACTGGTGAGCTCAGTTGACGAATTCGTGAGGAACGATCGGCGCGTCACAATTGATGACATCTGTGAGCATTTTCCCAATGTTTCTCGAACAATTGTTCATGAAATTGTTAAACACCATCTGCATTATGCAAAAATTTGTGCAAGATGGGTCCCTCGCGTATCTCAATGAGCTGGCGGCGAAGGACTATGCAGCAGGAATACAGAAACTTGTCACACGTTATGACAAATGCCTTAATTTGCTTGGAGATTATGTTGAGAAGTAGTTTAAAGTATCCTCTTTCAAATAAAATTTTTTATGTTTGTTAATATTTACTTTTGTGTCTTTATTTCACGAACGGGTACTACTTTCCGGATGACCCTCGTATATATATAGTATATACATATATATACATATATATATATATACATATAACTGTCAACAGGAGTTCCATAATACGTGCCTTTGTAATACGTAACTTCTCAAGCATAAAGAAACAAGCTACGTCTCTCACACAATGTTCGTATCATTTGTTGATATTATGGTGGTTATATGTTTACGCTATGGTTTCCACCAAGTGAGATATATCTTAAAAAGAAATACTTTATCATTGAGCATAAAAGAATCAGACCGTTCATGAAATCTGTCTAATAGCTAAATATACTCGTTGCGTGCAAGTAAACCAATATACCTACTCGAGGATCCTCGTAAAAAACACAATGCAACTGTTAAATAGAAAATGGAAGCTAAATAGAAATGAACCTATGGCCGAAGGTCATGCACCGAATTCGAAAGATTAATTGAGAGGGATGTAAGACAGCAGAAACGTCAGAGACGGATGCAGATTACCTCTTGTGAGATAAGAACGCACCGAATACATGAGATTAATTTTATTTTACATAGTAACCTGCAAACTAGGTGTATCCTGTGGTGTGGCGGGGGGTGATAATACATCGGGACTACTTTTGACCAAAAATATTTTTCCCCCCATAATGTGGTCGGAAAACGTCATTCTGATCCCATATCGTTTGTGGAAAAAATTACCACTTAAATTTATCATATGCCAAGAATAAGTAACAATGAATTCGAAAGAACGTAGTAGTGCACATTAAAATTTAACTCTCAAAGATATAATTTGAGACCATCTAATGTCACGGTAGCAGTTTACTGGGAAAAATATTCTTTCAAATTTATCTTTTAAAGAAATAATGCAAAACTATAGAATTTTTGCCGTAACTGTTTGCAACGTACGTAGTCTCTCTACTCAGCTTTTGGAATAAATCATAGAATACGTGCGCACGTTTGCAAATTATTGACTACTTGTAATAGCCAGAGAAAGAATGAGGCAGTTTAACGGTCACTCCAAAATTAAGTGAACGAATTAAAATTCGAATGCTGTGTGAAGCCAGTGGTGTCATATGGCCGCGGTCAACCCAGTCTCGGGCACGAATCATGGATTATGGAATCACGCCGTGGATGTGATGCTTCGGACGCAAGGTACGCCCGCTGTACAGAACGGGAGTTATCTTGCTACTGGAAGGAAGCCTTGTGGAATACGCCGCGACAGTTCTTTCCCACATTTGAATGGCTGATCGCGACTTCCCCACCCATTTTCGTCTGGGTGCATACCTCCCGCGCGCCACATCACCAGGAGACGTCGAATTTCTCTTCTGTTGCCCTGACTTGGGATTTCAACTGGGAATAAGGGTGAGAGAGAGAGAAAGAGAGAGACTTCATATTCCCTCGGTTAGGGATATCAAAGCGTGGGTTGGAGTGGGGAGGGGAGGGTTGCTTTTGTGCATGGGTGGAGGGAGGGCGGAGAGAATGAATCCCCCTCCAGCATTCTCCTTTTCGGCTCCGTGGAATTGAGCCAGTCGCTTTAACTGCCCCTGGCCCTCTCGCTCGGGGGCGTAAGAGGGGTTGGAGAGGCGGGGGAGGCCATTGTCTTTCATTAGCTGCGGATCCGACTCTTATGTTCTTCATTCTCCTTTTACTTTCGGATCTCCCGCGAGCCCCAAAACCTCTCCCTACCCTTCCTCTCAAACTCCACTCCACCCTACCCCCCCACCTTCCCACTCAGAGCCTGAAAGAGACTTGCTTGCGTGTGCGTGGCCCCAACCTCTAAGGGGAAAATTCTTTCCCTTGGCACACAACTTGAACAATATCCCCCCGTTCCCTCTTCCCTTCCGCCCCTACACGCCTCCCTCCCTCCCGCTTCTCAAGCTAAGCATGATGAGTGCCAATAGAGAATTGAATTTATTATTGATGACAAATCAAAGGAAAACATATGAGTGGATTAAAATGTTTAACCCTCGCAAATGTATTGCATTTGAAGAGCATTTTTCCGTTTATCTGGGTTTGAGCCATGAAAACGATCCATTCCGGTTTTCAAATCAGTCACACTACCAGTTTTTTTCTCTGAGAGAATATTCAGAATTTATCCATTCAAGCCTGCTTCCTTATTAATTAATTATAAAAGAGCCACATACCCGACCAAATTAAGTGGAATTAATGATTTCCGTAAAAAATATAGTTTACACCCCCGAAGACGATCGTTTTTATGCCGAGATATCCAAAAGTTGAGTTTTATAATCTTATACTTGACCTTTATTGCATCATGGAATTTTATAAATTGACGGTCAATATCTCTTATGATGTTAAATAGGCATAGGTTTCGGAAGTCCAAAAAAGAAGGAATGAAATTTAATGATGTGATCATCTCCAGCATGTTTACATATTTGCACGTTATTTGATAGTTTTTTAACTAATATTTTTCCCTTTTCCCTTCCCCTTCCATATCCTCACTTAACCTTCTCACCTGGTGCTTGCACACCTTGACACACACCTTTTTAATGGATCACGGGGTATTTACGCTGAAGTCGATCTAAAAAATATGCCTTCACAACAAAGAATTTTGTTTCACAGACCCACATCTACGTGGAAGTAGAGGTAGGCAACTTTGCTTAACTCTCAATATATACTTTATCATAATCTATATGATATTAATATTATCTGGATACTTCTGAAGAAATCACTAATTAAGCAGTTATTATCGTGAAGAAATAGGCTTCAGACTATTTCATTCTTTCACTTCATCACTAACATATTCTCAGAAAAGACTCTACGATCAAAAATCCTCATTCCAGGGTGGATGGAATTTTCCCGTTCTAAGGACGCGCACGCTCCCGTCTTTTCTCACACAGGTTCATTAAATTAACAGAAATAACGCAAAGAAATACAGTATTTTAGCTCCTTTAATGAAGTCTGTAAAATCTTACGCTAAAAATTTTCCAGTTGATAAAATCAAAATATTACCCATATTAGAAATAAAAATTTGGAATTCAACAGCCGTGAACTGCATTTAACTGGTTACAATACACGACTAAGTCTTTCAATTTGATATTTATCAAAACAAAATATATTCACCTGCCTTATATTTCTGAATCATTAGCTTAAATGCTTATAATTTGCCACGGTTTCAAATTGACTACTTTTTTTTTGAGCGTTTAAAATTTGACCAAGGATTTTTCATTAACATTATTTCTAAAAACTGATTACGTATATTTACTCATCGTCCAGGCATACTTCCCACTAACTATTAACTACTAACTACTAACGAACTACTAACTTGACTATTTCACAGCGCTAAATACTCAGCATAATAGGTAAGGTCGCACTAAAACTGAATTTTTTCCTAACTTAGCCAAACCAAAACTTTTTTTACTTGGGATCTTTGAAAGGTTATCGCAAGGAAAACATTTAAGAAAGCACTTAAAATAAAATATTCACTTCTTCACAAAATAATGGTTGAGATTAGTTCTCTCCACAGTTTAACAAGTATGTGTTAGTAATAGTAAAAACTGCCATACCGCGAGTGGTACGTACCCAAAAATTTAAGGTTCGGAGAATCATATATTATGTATGTCCACTCTAAGTAATACAAATCTCTCAGCCAATGATCCAAGCATTAAAGTTTGTATCCGAATATGAAAAACGGACTTTTAAATAAGTGAAAAAGTAGTGAGTAAATTTTTCGAAATATTTCATATGTTATTTGTAATACGTGTGAATAATTAGGCCCGAGTATTATTTGAGAGAAAAATGGGAATAGAATTGGGGAAAATTGGAGAAAAATACCTTTAGAAAAAGAGAAATTAGGAAGACGAACCGGCCTTTGAGACGTTTGAGTAGACTGAAAGCTTTTGAGAGGTGAATGTGGCAAAGAATTGAGAAAATAAAATGGATAATATGGTGGAGGCTGCTCTGGGTAAAATCCGAGGACAGCAGAAAAACTAAGCAAATGATATGCGTACAATAAAAAAGGAAGTGTGATGTTAAAGAAGGTGATTGAAGTGAAAAATATGGGTAAAGCGGGTTAAAGGAATGAAAGGAAATATTCGCGATACGAAGCAGTGACTTGTACTATGGACCAACTAAAATGTATCTATTATATGTTGAACACCTTGAATGAATAGACGTTGTCCAAAAACTTTATCATTAGGTCCTGCGTGACGATCCTATTAACTCGGTGCCTATGGTAACCTAAATGCATAAATACCCCCGAGGTTTTATGAAAATGCAATGCAAATGCAAATGCAACTCAACTTCTCCCATCCTCAATCCCAAATATCTTCCATCTACCACCTCAACCCTTACCTCTCACCTCATCTCCACATTTTGGTTGACAAGGGGAAGTTCACTGCCGAAACTGTCATGGTTTTGAGTTTCTGACAACCTTAGCTTCAAATGAGATTCACCTTTTAACGCTGCATGATCAGCACTAACTTCGTTTGATAATTAGAATTTACATAATTTTTATTATTTTTCTGCACGAAATATTTAATCATCAACTTCATACTAGCTTGATATTTTCAAGGTTCACAGATCTCTTCGAAATGACTACATACCTTTTCTAGCCATGTGTGCCACCAATTAACGTAACCAGGGCTCCGTGCTTCGTAACTAGGATTTTTTGCAAATAAAATATACATTATTTTTCGAACTTTGCAAATTAGTTTTTTTCCCTAGGTGTACGTTCCCAGACCTTAACCGTTTGGTTGTGTTTTCAGATCAGGTATACACCTTTACGATGGGTTAATTTTCTCCCTTCCCAAAACCCACCTTCACTTTCCCTCACATACCCATTTCAATCATTGCACCTCATCCTATCTCCGGTCTCATTGCTGGCGTGGGCGAAAAGTCACCGCTGAAACACCATTACTTCGACTTTTACCTTATATGTATACCATCACGTTGGGTGAATAATTTAGCGTAAGCCTGATTTTCTTGACTGAACGATAACACCTATTGCTTCCTAAATATTTTCCAGTTTTTGAAGCATTCAAGAGGGCCTTGGTTCTAACATTTTCAGCCCAGGAGTCCAACCATGCAGTCCTTTGGGCACTGCCCTCAGGGTGGGGGTATTTCGGGGGACGAAGGTGTCGCTCTACAGGTACTAATACGCTGCGGCTATCGATACACCCTCCTCCACCATTCCCTCACCGATGGCTTTGAGGAAGGGGTCTTCCTTTTCTCTCAGGGTTCCCAGTCGCGACCCTTTTGAAGCAGGATACAGAACTAGTAGCAGACGGGTGTTTCCCACCCAACGATCTCACTGAAAAACTAAACTATCTTTTCAAGTAAAAAATAGAGAGCAACGATAGCATTTACGTTGGAAATTAAGTATTTCCTACAAAGGATCAAACCACAAAACGATGGCGATATTGAACTTCAATATTTAATGCAACTGTACACATTTTCTAGTACACTATTTGGTTTATGTTGAGTTCCAAAGACTCAATACTCGTCGTTTTTATGAAAAGGTCACAACATTAAAAGTCGGCAACATTCCAAAACAATAAACAGTTGTCTGCCGCGGCTGCCGTTTAAACAGATCAAAATCAAGGTGTTCTCATCGAGTGAAAAGTGTAGAGAGCTGAAAGGAGATTATTTTGAAAAATAAATACATTTTTTTCTAAACTTTTTGTGTTTTCTTTGTTGGGTAGGATACTTCTGGGATCACCCTCGTACATCATCTGCGCCGTCAATTTGGCTCCAAACGCATCCGAAGATACTAGAGACGTTGATTTTATTGCAATGTTATAAGGAATTCCAGGAATTAATATTTGTCAAAGAGTAATTCATGCCAGTAAAAGATAATATATTTTAACTGAATGGCTTGAAAAGATACATGCAATAGCCAAAAGGTATGTGTCTAAGATTTGGTGCGAATTACGTTTGAAATACTCCGCGCAAGGAAGTATAAAAAAAGATAGGTAACTTCCACTTTAAGGAACACTTTAAGATGGTGCCACTTAAGCACTCTTTCAAATGCCTTTTCTTTATTCCTTGTGTTAAAAGAAATCTCATAATAATCTTTTTCCGCTCCCATAGTGGGGCGAGGAGCTTAGGGAGGGTACTGAGGCTAATAATGAAACCTTTACGGGAGAATGGAGATAAAATTTCAACTCCACTCCCTCATTAGACTCTTCCATGGGAGCATTTTTTCAAATCGGAAATAAAATGTGTGCCAGCGAAAAAAAAAATCAGATTAACGGCCCCTCTCCAACAATCCACCCCCATCCAGTAGACGGGGCTTTTATGCATTTTAAAATATCCTTTTTTTGCGGCCCCCGGAAAATTCTGAACGGTAGCAAAACGCCGTAATAAGATCTTCGATATGAATCTCGCAGAAGCAGTAGCGGGGGAAAAAAGGAAGGAGTCTAGTCTCCTTGGAAGGCCTCGAGGTGGAGAAGAATAAAGGGGAAAAGAAAAGCGTATCCTTTGTGGCGGGCAATGCAGGGGAGGCCTGGGGGAAGGGGGCGGGGAGGAGAAGCGAGGGGCCTTTGTTTGACACGCGTCTCCGCTCCGTGAGATACATGCGAGCGAGAGTGAATGCATGGGATTTGTATATTCACTCCCCCTCACATGTATATGTGAGAATATATATGAATAAAAATATAAATGGAATATGTATATATATATATATATATATATATATATATATATATATATATATATATATATATACGCACACACACATGGGTGGTCTGAAAAGTTTCCAACCTAACAAAGATACAGGACATTTTTTCTGAAATATTTGAGGCCGGAAACTTTTAAACCACCCGCGTACTTGTATACTATATATATATATATATATATATATATATATATATATATATACTTATATATATATATATATATATATATATATATAATACAAAAGTCACACGGATTTGAATAATACATGAGGGAGCGAGATGGTGTTGGCCGCCACAAAAATAGCCAAAACTTGTTCTCTTGGGATTCTTGAACAATTATCTAAAGAAAATCTTTTTAAAGCACTTAAAAATAAAAATTCACTTCATGAAAAAACATTTCATTAGATTAGTTTTCTACAAAAGTTAACAAGCATACGACAAGTTAATGAGAGGAAAAATACCCAGAGTGCTACGTAGTTATGAGTTAAGAAAATGCAATATCATGCATGTCCACCATAAGTAATATAAGTTTCTCTCACCCACCAAATATTTCAGTAATTAGCCAAAAGAAATAGAGACAGAAACATAAAAAAGGACAGCCATATAGCTGTGCGTAAGTGTGTGTAGTACGCATTAAAAACCCAAACAAAATCAAATACAAGAGGATACAAAGGACTTCGGGTGGTCATGATGCCTTCGCACGTTTTTCAAAAAAAACCCTGTTTGAATGAGTATGTTCATGGAAGTGGCGGAACCGGAATAGCCAAACAACACACATAATTGAACGCACGTGAATTTTTGGCGAGGTCACCACTCCTTAAGAAGTCTGAGTCACTGAAAATTTTAAAACGTTTCCACCTTTCGTGCATTCTGTGCATCCTTTGGTCTCTACGGAGCAGGCCAATTTGAATTAAACGGTCGTAGCTGTGTATATAATACACAAACTCTTACATGAAACTGCTTTCCCCCCAAACACACCCAAATATGAAATACATACTGAATATGAGCCGAAGTTGAAAGCGTAAACCCTCGGTGAAAGAGACCCCCCTACTCCGCTCCGCAACTTTCACTCCACAGCTACGTTACTCTTCCGGGGGTAATTATCGTCCCATCCCCTCAGAACAAAACTTGCCCCTCCAACTCCTCACACACGCACCCTGGGCCATCGTCCTACTGCAACGTCCGCCCTTACCTGACCCCTCTCCCCCGGAAGGGAGGAAAACGACTCTTTCTCCAAAACCCTCCCCTTCCTGCCCTCGGGGGATGGGAAAATTTACCATCTCCCAATCTCCTCTCTCTTCTCTTTCCTAAATTCTTCCCAGTTACCCACTTCTTTCCCCCCTTCCCGAATTTTTCTCCTTCCTTCTCAAAAGAAACGAACAAAGTTTAAAGCGAGCAGGAGGAGGATGGGTGGAGGGATCGGGGAGTGGTGTGAGAGCGTCGATTGCCGTGAGAAAGGGGTCTTATATTTTTCGGGGGAGACGGAGAAAGGGTAAGGGGAGAGGGAACCAAGAGGGGGGCCGAATGGGGGCAGGGGGAGATGGTCCCATGAGGGGGAAGAATGGTGGGTAGGGGAGGAAGGGGGTCATGTCCTCTCAAACCTCCCCACCTCTCCTTTTCCCCCGTGCCCTCCCTCGCAGGTGCGATGACGACCGACAAGTGTACCCATTAGACCCTGCCGTGCACTCCATGCTCGTTACTGGCATAATGAGGGATGATGATGGAGCTCAAGTGCTCTAGTTATGTGGGAACTGGACTTTCTTTTTCTCATAATTCCGAGGATGCTCATCGGTTGAACGCTGATTGAGAGACAGAATAGGATGATGCCATCGACGGAAAATAAAGAATATGTGGGCCGATGGGAATGATTTATTACAGTCGTTTAGCACTGTTGGTGATTGGGGGGGGGGGTCGAGTATTTATTGGTGGACATTGGAGAGAAAATGGCGGCAGGAAGACAGAAGACTACTGAAAGCAATACCACTGAATAAATGAAAGAGGTCTTCGGGCACTTATCGTGGAGAAAAAATAGCTTCCCAAATGGTGCAGAATTGTGACCTGATTGATTGGGATACGGAATGTGCGCAAAGAGAGAGAGAGAGAGTGGAGTAGGGAGGGGGACAGGAGATGTGATAAACGGCAAATGTAAACCAATTACACGGAGGGACGAAGGAAATAGCATGGATGGAGAAAATGAGGGAACGACATTTGAGCGAGGCA
>NW_027286070.1:280000-397500 GCF_022747635.1 Hetaerina americana
CGTAGCTGCCATTAGATGCGACGGCCGCACGCGAAGAAACCTCTTACCTCCACGCTCACGACATCCACTTGGTAGTCGAAACACGTGTTTGTTATCTGAGGTCTGAGAGACTCTTGAACCCGAGCGTGTTTGCTTCCTTGTTTGTGTGCTTGTGGGAAGGCGTGCTTGTGCGCTCGTGACTGAAGACACGGCATCCCTCTCAGAGCCGTGGGCATTACTAGTGCCAATGGCCTCTTTGCTGTGCGACCACAAGAACACTATAAACTACCAGCGTGCACGAGTTTCATTTCATTAGGACTATTTAAACGGGAAATACAATATTATGCCATCCGACTACTTAATTCATACCATACCGTTTTAAACGGGAAACAACGGGAAGCGACAAACCGAGGGGGTGAAAGCAGAAGTGGTGGGGATGTGAAGCAGAGGGGGTGGGGATGAAATGAGTTTCGTGGGGGATGAGGGAACCCCTCCCCGTCCCTGCCTCAATCCCTTCGTCCCGCCAACCCCATCGACCCCACCCGCCCTCCCCTGTTTACCCTAAGGAATCCTTAATTCCATCCAAAACGTCATTACGGCGAATACTCCTCCACTGCACGCCCTGGGAGGCTGGAGGGTGTCTTAATTCTAAAGAGGAAAGCGTCTCAATTTCATTCCTTGTCATTCTCATCCAGAGGAACGAAGGAAAAAGAGCCATCCTCTTCGATGCGCAGCATGATCCCTGTCCTTGCAGCGTGGTTCGGTGACGCCCTCAATTGCGAGCGCCGTCGGTTCCGGCTCACGGCCCCGGCTGACCGACCTGTGGCTGACTCGCTCACCTCAAAATTTGTGAGCGTAGTAATCGAGATTGGCAGCACTGAATGTGCACGAGCAGGGGGGCGCAACTCATCATCATTCCCATTACCGACGGGATTGACGGGTTATGGAAAGCGGAATTTAAAAATTAATTTAATATTTTAGACTAGAAGGCTAATGTTTAAAATATTAAAAATCTCGTCCTCAACCCTCATTCATTTCCATAAATATGATGTCTCATTCCTTTCCGCAGTTGTTTGCACCAAATGACTCGTGTCCTTAAATTATTCAAATCCCTTTCTTTCTCTCTCTGTCTCTCCTTCCCCTATGTTTCAATGGTAACGTGCATGCAAAATGCATATGACACTCTTTTCTCGAGTCCTTTCACAGTGTTACTTGCTTTCGAAAGTTTTTTTTAGCTTTTGAAAGGTCAATTATGCACAGGCTGTATCCCTTCTTTTCAACTCTGATCCTAACTTCACAGCTATAAAAACAAAGATACATTAAGTGTCATATGTATGTAAGTGATTGCATGAGACTTGCTGAAAAGAAGTGGCACTTAAAACAGCGATAAAGTCGCTAAACAGCATGCTCAAAAGAATAAATGCCACCTCTAAGACATTATAAATGGATGCCTCAGCGAAGAAATAATTTTCTGAATGTTAGTTCTATGCTGAGTTAAGATTTAGTAACGTTGCATGATCGATCAAGGAAGGTGAAAGATGTTGACGCAAGGTAGAGTACCAAATATTGCCAGAAGTATTTGAATCAATGAGTCGTTTTCTCCTTCACCAGACGATTATTTAAAAAAAAATGTTTGGAATCAATATACACTAGTATCTAATGAGTTGGCGTTGAAATTCACAAAAACAAAATATCTCGGTCATCTGCGAAGTATCAATTTTAAAACTGGGAAAGTTCTCAAAATTTTGAACAGTATTTTCTTTATAATTACACCACCATCGTCCTTTAGAGCGCACGTTAAGCACACATTTTTGAAGAGTAGACGATGGGAAAACTAGCGTCGAAAGCGAATTGATAAGTACTTCCAAGTGAATTAAAAACTTCACGGAGGCTTTGGAGAAATATATCGATTTGAGAGCTTACCAACGAAGATCGTTTTTTTCCTCCAAGTCAGAGTTAAAAAAATGGATGAATATTAATGCCACTAAATTTTCCAGTAAATTCAAATCATGTTTATTATTACTGCTTGGAATTATATCCATGGCTCAAAAATCAAATGCCTGTATCGCTTGCGTCCTTATCCCGCCTTCACCAAATCAAACGAGCAATCACCGTCAAACCAGGGCCCTCTACGGAGTGTGGCAGGGGGTGTAAAGGTGAATGACCCTTCAGTAATACCACCGTAGGCTGTTTGGTGTCCAAGAAACGAATTGAAGATGGGAACAAAAATTTGGAAATAAAGTAAGGAGTAAAAGGAAGAGTTTGGAGTAAAAGTTTAAAATCTATCATTTTGCACATGATGTAACTCTGCATTGAACGGAGACCTGAGCTTTGAGGAGAGAGAGAGAGAGAGAGTATTGTATGCTATTAAGATGTAGGTACGAGGAAGACTTGAAGAAAGCGTGTTGGAAAGAGCAGAAGATTAACTATAAAGTTTTAAATACGGCATAAAAAGAGAGGAAGTTGCTGGGAAAAATATAGGAAAGTCAGAAATACGGCTATGGGGAAAAAGTAAAATACAAACACTTTCTGTACGACATGAAGGCAAGTAGGAAGTCTGTAGAACTAAATCGATAAATAATATAAAGAAACCATGAGGAAATTCACGAAATATTCGCAATACATTCTTGCTGGGGACCATCTACACTCTACCTAAAGTAGAGTAGGTTTTCATAGTTAAAAGAGGCGTTATGACGTTTGTGGCAACACATTCTTAAACTCTGAATGGTAATGTGTTATTTTAGGGGATATTTTTCAGGCGTAATAATTTCAAAGAAGTACACAAAACTCGGTACAAATACAAATCGCTTGAATACAAGTATGACCCAAGACTGCGACTATGTTTTAATAACATCGGGTGACTAAAATTAAAATGTATTATCGGATAAGATTGTACTATACTACCTTATATTTCTGGAAAATTTGCAGTCCCACTAACCAAGTTTGACAAACATGAAATATTGAGTCCATTTCTACGCGTTTCTACGTGAATGACTCTTGCCTTTGGGCATAGACAACATATATTCAATCCATTGAAACTCAATACTGGGATATAAGGAACAAGGTTGAACGGCAAGAATCCACCGTATCCCCCAGCTGGGCATTATTGCCTCCCATAGACTATGTTACCAAGTTGGAATTAGTAGTGTAAAAGTAATCCACACTACGCCCACCAGGAAATAGATCGTGCCTCCTGAGCAGGGATAATCTTTGAAGTTCTATTTGAGATTATGCATTAGAGGGCGTCTCAATTCAAATGATCATCACATAAAAAACTGATATGCAAATTAAATAGAGCAGCGCTATGTTAATGTGGCACTAATTCCCTTTCCGTAGTTACGATAAGGAATTAGACGATCAATGCAAATGAGCAAATATACGGAACTGAAAATAGGTGCAACGGGAAATGAGAGAGTCGCTTAGAGACGGCGGCGTATAAATGTCTTAAAATGAGACTCCAGTTGCCCCGGCAATATCGCTGTGTGAATTGCTCCCAAATGATCACTCAATGATAGTTATTTTTAATAGCTGATGCGGAAATTAAAACACTTTACTTTCCTCATTAAATTCTTAATAAGATCATCTTTTTAAGTCTCTAAATAAAGCCTCAATTTTTATTTTCTTACAAAATAAATTTCATGGAGTTGACGCGAAGAACTAAAAACTCAATTCAAAATAAGTATTTTACAACTTTGACTGCTGTTACGCTAATACTTGTGGGATATATATGGTCTAAGGTCCAACCCGGTGGTACGAAATACATTAAAGGTATTTGTCGTTTTAATTTTAGAGTCGGATATGCACAGGCTATTTAGAAGCTTACACAAATGCAGGACTAAAAATGTGCTCAGTTATTCGCCTCTTCAGGAGTAGTGCACCTTTCTCAGGATACCGAATAGCATTCTATTAACCACGCACCGTCTCGAGGCAACAAGTGCAAGGTGAGAACTAAAGGGCTGTGGAGAACGTAGGGGAGGAATGCGGCGGATATGACTCAGTTGCTTGTGGAGATTTGCCTTGTATTGGAACTAGGGGTGAAATCACTTGGTTTCCCATGCAATGCGGGCAACCTCAACAGAGTTGGCTCTTTTGGTTTGCGTTTCGATGTCGTCGGTGATGGTGCCAATAATACCGTTATTCTAAAAATGTGAAGCCATTTGCCAATTTGAAATTATATTGCGTAATGCATAATATGCTTAAATACAAAATAGGAATAACAATATGTATTAACAATTATAAATAAGAAAATACACCATAGGAAAAACTATTGTGCTTTAACCAACATGAAGGGTTGCAGCAAGGAATTGAAATTAGAATTTACATATTTAAAATACGAGTAATCAACCATTAAAAATAAGAGTAATAAGTAATTAACTTAATGGTTGGTTTGGCAGGTAGAACTACCTAGTACGAAGCCACTTGTGCGGAATTCACATAATAAGGGTGAATAGGGAGGCCAATTAATTTCTCTGTGACGCCTGTAGTATCTCCAGAAGATCTGGTTGCCCAAAAATCACGGGGCTCGGGTAAAGCTGAGGATTCTCAGAGTCCTGACCCGGAATAAAATCCGGACCCTCTGGTCAGTAGCCCAGCGTAGTACCTACTAGACTACAACGCACAAAATATCTACCGTAATTGATGTTTTGAAGGCAAATGGGAAACGCAAATGAGCAAATTCAATAGGATCGAATCAAGAAATTTGGAATATATCGAGTAATATTTAGTTATCCTTACATCTGAGCCTATCATAGGGCTTAAAATTTTGGGCAGAATATGTGGGTTCCCCAAAAAAAAACCAGATTTCAATTGACAAGTAATGGAAAAACTAATGAAAGGTAAATAAAAAGTGCGGTATTACAATTATTCACACCACACATAGAATATTCGGAATGTATTTGAGACACATCGTTGAATGTGCCAACAAAGGAATTAGGTAAAAGGTCCGATATATTTAACAAAATTTGCTTCAACAGGAAAGCAAGTGTAAAAAGTTCCCCGAAATACTAGAATGGCAGATGTTCCGAGGAAAAAGAGGGAATGCGAGACTAAGATTTTTATGAAAGTAAAATTTATTTGTTACCCTGAGGGGGTTCGACAGAACAAATAATGCCAGATAAGACCAGAAGCACGATACTAGAAAAATAGAATCCACCTAGGCGAGATTAAGAAACATTTTTTATTCCTTCGTATGATTCAAGATATCGTTAAGACAAAGGTCAATTACTTCAAAGGTTACGATAAAATAACCTAATGTCAATCTGCCATTTTCCACGAGAAATTCTTATTCGCCCATATAAACATTACAAGAACTGTAGACCATGACCCTGATACTTCCCCCGTCGCGTTGTTACGTTTGAGAAATGGGCGCGATGGCAGTAAACCCCTCAACTCCGTCTAGGACAGCCGAGAAATTTTACTACTATAACAGAGAGGGAGAGAGCTAACGTACTTTCGTGTGTTCTTCTCCCTAGTTCTAACTTCGTTGCAAAGATGATTTTTATATCCAGTGGCTGTTCTCATATCCTACTCGAGATTCTCTCTTGTGTGTCGTCAGTGACCTTCGAATCTGGTTCTTCAACGGACCCCGCGGGGTGTGGGGGAGTGGGCGGGAGGGCCGCACTCCTTCCCCACACCCACCGCCCTCAACTCCGCTCCCAATTCCCTCAAACGTCGTTATTTCTTCAGACGCAGCGAGGAACGCACGCACGAAGGGAAATTCTTTTCCTCGATCTTTTCGCCTCCGACTCGGAATAATCATAACATTTGCCTCCCGACTCCTCATTCTGCGCTCCCGAATTACTTATCTCCTCCCGAGTCCCTTAGGAATGTCTCTCCCCCTCCGACACACCCCTCGGCCCCGCTCTATCTCCTCCCTCTTATCACCCCAACTCCCCTTCTTCATCTTCCCTTCCTCCAGACAGGGGAACCAACCACCCTCCTCCGAGTGAGCCGAACGAGTAATCTGGAATAGAATCGTGTTCGCATCTCGCCTAAAGCGAGAAAACACAAAGGTGGTCCTCAGAGCGAAAGAGGAGAAGGAACACTCTCGAGTATGGCCGCACGAATTAGTTTGCTAGGAACCATATATTATTATTAGTTACAAGGTTAAGGGGACCTCAGGTCATTTGCTCCATTAGGGATAGTAGATGGGTAATTCGGTAGAGGTAGGATATCCAGGGTATGGGGGAAGGATGGAGTGAGGGTCCAGCGTCGGCGTTAGCATGCTCGTAACTTCAGGTGCCAAGGGGTTCACAGTTTAACGTCACATCAGACGGACGATGTGCCTACTTAAAGTGCTTTCCACGGAGCATTATGCGTAGGAGTCAGGATACCATTAAATCCTGACACCTCCAGAATCCGAACCTGGACAGTCGGGGTGGAAAATATTAGCGTACATTACATTTGCGAACGCAAAATCGTGATCCCGTGTATACCTTGGAACACCCAATGCAAAAGTTGCGGGCGTTTAGGCAATCTGATGTAGCAGGTCATGAGAGCGAGTTATCGAGATATCAGTGACAGACGGGTACTATAGTCGTTTTTAATAATTAATAATCTACCGGAGGACTTTGGCTTTAATTGTATATACACCGTAAAAACGGTACTGATGAACTAAAGAACAGTGAAAGTGAGCTAAAAGCTTCATCTAACGCTACACTAATATCTAACCATCCTACCTTACAAAAATGTCTCTCTAACTTACTACCTCCCTCTATGTCGCTCAAAATCAACCCTGATATCTCTCCCATTGGCAATACATACTTACCCGCATAATTAGCTGAAGAATAGAAGGGAAGAAAAAAGAAAGCCTCATGGAAAACCAATTCGGATTAAAGAAAAACTGAGAGACAGAAGAAGCACTACTCAGCTAGAGGGAAAGGTTGAACAGTGGTGTCGAGACTTCAAAAATGGCCGAATTAATATGCACGATGAAGAGGCATGAGGAGTGGCAGGCTGAGTATCCATACTGATTTAATCGTTCAAGACGTGGACCAAGAACTATGACCTGATCGACGATTGGCAATTAAGGCTAAAGCTAATCAATTTTCTCACATGAGACGCACCTCATTTAACACCACTGCCACGGTAAAGCTTCGATATTACAAATTGTGTTTCAGCTGGGTCCCAGAAATATGCACTTACCGTACACGCAAAGAGTAAACAATGTTGAGAGAACGAGCGAATTTGGACCGTAATCGACAAACCGGAAATTACTCGTATTCTAACATCACTATGGCCGATGAGACGAACATCCTACACCAACGCAAAAACGAAACAACGGCTGATGCAGTAATATTTAACTTCACCAAAATTGAAAAAAAATCAAGCAATCTTCTTATTCGAATAGAAAAACTAGGACTACCATTTTCTGGAGCGAAAAAACCGTTTTTTTGGTTGATGTCATGGTGCGTCTGACTACAATTACCTATGTAATGTATCATGTATAGCTGATGTGTACTACAAAACGCTCACGAAATCGAGACGTGCGATCCAAAATCGACGGCGCGGCAAATTGCCGACCGGGATATCCCTCTTCCATGACAACGTGCGTCCTCACGACAATCCCCGAACAAAGGAGGAGATTCAAGATTTTGGCTGGGAACTTTTCAAACGACCAAACTATCTTGTCCCGACCTTGCACGTCACTAATATTGCCTCTTCTCGGACCTGATACAGTGGCTGGGTGGACAGCAGTTTGGAGACATTGAGGAACTCAAGACCTCCGTTGCCAACTGGTTCCATTCCCAGGCGGCGAACTTATATGCTAAGGGAGATTGAAGGAGCTGATGTGAGGTGACGAAAAGTGCTTAGAATTGAACGGCGATTATCTGGAAAAGTGAAGTGGGTTTTCAAGAAATTTTGCCGGAAAACCCTTAATAAAATGCTTTATAACTAATACATTATTTTATTACGAAACGGTGCTTACTTGCCGAATGTGCTTCGTATATAACAATCGGGACATTGGAGGTCTTCAACAAAGGTGAATGTAACAAACTGAACTCAAAATAATGGGAACCTTTGGAGCAGGCTAAGTGACATAAAAATAATGAATTACTTCTACAAGAATCAGGTAAAAACCATACAAATGAAAAACGGAACGAAAATAGAAGATTAAAATATAACGAAGGACGCAACCTCTCGTCGGCTCTGTTCAACGCATTATGCATTATAGGAGTCAAGGCTGAAGGAATTAAAATGCTCCCGTTCGCAGTTGATATTACAGTAGTTGCAAAAACGTGAGATGAACAGCAAGCGACCCTAAATGCTATGGAAGAAGTAAATCCGGGATAGAATGTATGCATCAACAAAAATAACACTAAAAACTGCGGAAGGGAGAAGCTGAAGACAGATATCACATTTCGAGGAATGTAATTGGAGCAAGTAGAACCCTTTATCTACTCGAGCAGCAGCATAACTGGGATTGGAAGAAGTTCGACCGAAGTCGCCCGAAGAATAGCTCAAGTTAAGAAGGCTTTCATGAAGAAGAGGCAACTACTTTGTCAAAAGGACCTGAAGTTGCAAACAAAAAGCAGGTCGTCAAGACGGTCAACATGGACATTGTTACCCAACGGATGAGACACCTGGAATATTGTAAATATCGAGCGATAAAAAATAGAAACGTTTGAAACATTGCTCTGAAGGAAAATGCTGTAGGTTAAATGAGCACAAAAGAGCAAGGAAACGAGTAATTATATAAGAGCAAGAGGAAATAACTCAATAATAAGGAAATAATAATCTCCGAACACATATAAACTCAGGATAAGTGCAAGTGAGGAAAGAACTAAATGAACAACTCAATGGTTAAGGCGTGGGATACACCTTGATGCGCAATGGATTAGTTAGGAGCATAATACGTTGAAGGGAAAATCCCTCGAAGAAGACAAAGATATAAGAGGAGGACAAATTAAGGACGTAGAACTTAGAATCCATCAGGGGATGAGGGAATTAGCACTGAGTAAAGAAAAATAGAACACTTCAATGACTCAATCTGAAGATTGAAATACTGATAACGATAAAGATAAAAATTTCGAATGTTATCGATCATTTCTGAGCACAATTTTGCCTCTCCATCACCGCCTGGGGGGAGAGATTATAGCATGAAAGTGGATATCGAAGAAAACAACTCCGTTTGTACCAATGACATGCTAATTGCGTACTCCAGTAATCAGTCGAACTGAGCAGCAATTCCAGTGAAAAACTAATTTATCAAATGCATTTTAAAAGTAAGACGAACGTGCCTACGGCCGGGAAACAATGGAAAAACGAAATGTGTGAATGCGATTCACTAGAGTCGCTGTTATTCTTTGACACACCCTAGTTGGTGGTGAGTCTGTTTCCTTTTATTTATTTTTGCATTGTTTTTGTGTGATTGAGGTACACGAGGGTCCCAAAAACCAAACAGGAGGGTCACTATTACCAAAACACATCCGAGTGATCGAATGTGTGATTTTTCAATTTTTCTCTAACTTGCCATTTGGTTTTTACCTAGACCCTTTAACAAACCGTGTCACTCAAGTTTACGACCTTGGATATTTCGTTTTGCCAAATGCGTTGTTTAGAAAAATGTGACCGTTTCATACTAATATTACTAATTATTAGTTTTAAACGGTACCTCGTAATAATGATAACGATTATTATGCAATAGAAGAAATGAGGTGGGATCATATCTTACGGATTTTCAAAAAGGGGAGGCAGGGTAAAAGAAATAGCCAAAAATAGCCTTAGGTAATTAATTGACGGCCCCATACTATTGGCCATGCAGACTTATACCGATATTACAAGTGTCAAAGTTGTTTTCCGAAGTCTGCCAATGTTTCTCCCCGCTCCGGGACTCCGGCGAGCGCGCCCTCGGGGCGTCGGAATGCGGCTCGGAAGGAGGGAGTACGGCCCTCCCCTCCGAATCAATCTTGGGGAGAGATCGCGGGAAAAGTCACTTTTCCTTCTGTTAGATTGGGAGCGCCGATTTCGTTGCGCGAGCCAATCACATTACCTCCATCCCGACGAAGAGAAAGGGCGAGGGGCGGGGTGCATTGTGGGGCAAGGGGGCGGGAGGGGCACGCGAAGTGGGCGAGGGCTGTTGTGGTGCCTGAGGGATTGTGGGGCGAAATGCTTGTCTCGCCCTAACCAAAAGAGTATTTACTTGCAAATGTTTTCCATAATTTAGTATGATTGCATTAAATATCAGGGAGTGTGGAATAAAAAAATGTCATCCATGAAAAAGCTAATAGCATCTTCAAGCTGACCTTACTGATATATATATATATATATATATATATATATATATATATATATATATATAAAGCGAGAGGTTTACGAATAATATAATGAAGGGCATGGGATACATTCCAACGGTTTTACGTGTACAGTTGTACTTATGTGCAATGACTGATTACTCTGCCGGGCGATTCCAATTTTTTTTAGGATGTTGCGAGGCAATTGGACGATTGAGGTGACGGAATTTCACAGAGGGATGCAAATGCGCTCACCTATTTGTGGGTAGGGGGGAGGAAACCTACCTTCCTACACTTCTACCACTCTACCTTTTTCCCCTCCCCTATACTCTCTCTACCATTTCCGATTGCTACTCGCTCACCTCTCTCCTCCATGCAAGTTTTTCCATTTTTCAATCAGACATAGACAACACCTACTTCCGCAGTAAGCTGCTGATACACTCGCCATGCTATGTCGAAGGGTAAAAAATAGTAAACGCGATGGCTGAATTTGAATAAATTAAATGAATAATTTGTTTTCATACCAAATAACTAAGTTGCCACTCTTTTCATACGCATACTGACCATCAGCCCAAATTTAAAGTACGTGATGCAAGACTTCGGCCAGTGAATAAACTCAAATAGGCTAACTTAAATTAAACTTTTAACCCCAGGGGAAAATATCACTAGCCTTAAGCATTACCATGCATAGGTATGATGACAAGTGTTAAATCCATGTAAGCAAGATTTAACTTACAAGGAAATTTCTTTAATACACAATTGAAAATTTCTATTGTATGGAAGTAGTCAATCGCGACTCAGTTCGGGCAACACAGGCAGCAATGCGAATTTGTTGGAGCAGTAGTACGTGATGGACTCTTGTTGACTCTTTTCTAATCCTTTAGTATTTTATTTACGCTTGGACTCCTTCAAAATAAATATTTCATCGATAGTTTCCGCGACTTTATTATCCATAAAGTTTATATTAATTACAAATGACTTCAGTCGAGTATTAACACGAAATTTCCACTCTCAAAAAATACTATTTAGCTTGCCAAAAGCTTAGAATATTTTGATAATGAAACTTGAAAATAATGTCCAATGGTATTAATTTTACACTGTCTACTCCATCTCCCATAAAAATAACTATATGCTCATCGATTTTCCTTCATCATGTCACATTTATGGTTCTGGTATAAGAATTAAATCACTTGGGATCCACGTTTACAAACAAGACGTCTTGTGCATTTTTTTTTGTAAAATTTCATTTCATCATGTGAAAGGAGCTCTATAGAACATCCATTACGTACTTTTAGGCGGCTGAATAAATACCTCTTTTAAGTGTCACACAAGAAGACAAGAGTGAAATCAAAATACTTAAAATAATATCGAAAATGAGAAGTCGAAATAACTTACGTGCATTTTAAGTGCCCCATCGCACTCGGCAACGGTGTTCGCTTGACCTTAACGCCCTCTTTCCTTTTACCCCCTCCAACCGCACCTCCACCCTTCCTTCCCTGCTCTCCCTACCACCAATGCTCGTAATAACTGCATGGCTGAAAGCTATCCGATGAGTGCACTGCCAATAACCCATTGAGTGGCTCGTGATTTTTCGTGTTTGATGCTTTAGTTAAATTTTATAAAAATTTCCGAAGATAGAATATGAACAAATACATGTGTTTTTTTTACAAATTGACCCAAGATGATTTATCTAAAGCTTTGCGAAGCTTTCTCCACCGTTTGTTCCACGCTGGGGTAGTTTGACGCTGTCTACAGGCGTTCGGGAGATATAGGCCAGTGTAAATGTCCACCTTAAGGCAGAGGCTGAGGGAAAGTTGGGGAAAGGAGAGAGATGGAGTAACGAAGGGTGAACGCGAGGCTGGAAACAGAGGATCAATGCATGTCACCAAAACCATAATCGGAGTGTAATAGGATTTTCCAGCAGCATATTTGAACTATAATACCATTGCAAATAACAAATTTCTGAACTATCGCTTTAAACACTTTTTTCCTTAATTCAGTGGCAAAGATGCACTCCATAAATGTCTGCGGTAACTTTCTAGATCTCTCTGCACCTATTGGAAAAGATAAAATTAAATAGTCATATATGCGAATAGAGTAGAGTATCCTTGGTCACCGGTAATTAAGAAGTTCATCATTTGACCGTTTAATTAAAAAAATAGGGAAAATAAAGTGGACTGAACGAGACTTGTATAATTCTTAATATTTCAAAATTCTCTCTTCATTCCATTTTTGTGAACTTTAATCTAGACGCAATATTTTTATGTAAACGTAAATATTTAGGTATTATTTCACTTTAGGGTGGAAGTTTAATAGTTTGTTTTTGCTTTATGTAAAGGGTTTGCCGATTTATGCGTTCAAATATATTAACAAAGTAAAAATATTTTTGAAAACATGACCATAATTTTGAGACTTATGTTTAGAGAAAACGACTACGTCACAGTGATTTAATCTTCACCAAATTTTAATCCTCATATTATCTTCTGAACTGCTGTGAGATATCATACTATACTGTAGATAATACCATTTACTGGCGAAATTACGAAAGATAATACCTTCTCCAAGCCAAACTCACTCTACTGCATAAGCATTTCTCTAAATATGGACTGAAAGTGTTTGGCTAAGAGTATTTAAACTAAGAAGACACACGCAATAGATAACTTCAGTACCCCAAAATATTAAGTGCTGAAATGCTCAATATCAATGAGTGGTGGTGACGAAAACTTAACGAGGGCACTGAGAAGACGGTGAGTGCAACGCTGGAGGAAACTTGGCAGTAAATGGTGGGAGACATTTTTGAAAGGATGGCAATGTAGGCTGAAAATTAAAACTTACCGAAGTATCATACGAGTGCTTCGAAATATGAAACGGAATGTTGAACCAAATGTAAAATCCATGCGTAAAAAAATTAGTGAAAGCACCCATATTGGCTCTATGGTACAGCGAGAAGTCGATTTATGAGTAAATAAAAGATGAAAAACTCAAAAACAACATAATTGATGGAGGAGAAATTCATAAAAACTACGGAAAATTTCGTGACGGCAGCTTTTAGAGAAGTTACCCTCGGGTGCGTAGCCAATGCGATAACTTCAAAGCGTAAAAAATCATTGCCTTGACTAATATTCCAACCAAATCCGTTTACTATCTGATACTGTGCTGAACGGAAATTCGTTAGAACATCCTGTACCTTAAAGTCCTTAAAAATTCTCAGTAAACGAGGACGCCTCTCGGTAGCTTAACTGCCAAAAAAGGGGAACCGGAACTCGAGGGATCTGGATCCACATTCCGGTCAAGATGAATGATTTTTAAATCGTGAAACTCTCGTATAAATGGGAGAGGAGATGAAAGATGGTGGAATCCGTTGGTTTGAATATTTGGAGCGATCCCCAGGGAGAGACACGACTTGTGTGATGGCAAGCGAGAGGTAAGAATGACTCTTCCTGAACGGGGGAGGACCAAAGCAATGTGGAAAGAGTGTCTGCAAGAGGAGGGAGAATGAATGGAGATACTCGTGTGGATGAGAAGATGGGGGAGAGGGAAAAGCGATGGGGAAATACTCAGAAGATCGGTAAAAATGGAGAAGACCGAACAGAGAAGACGACCCCGGCGAGGAAAAGAGAGGGGAGTGAGGAAGGATGGGAAAAATAGGGACGTTCGAGACGCCTCGGGGGAGGGGGGGCGAAGATCAAAGGTGCAGATAATGTGAGAAAATGAAGTAGGTATACGGAAGCGGAAAAGCGGTAAGGAGAGGAACGTAAGGAAAAGAAGCACCGAGTGAATTGGGCACATCTTCAGATCCAATGGACTTGTTAGGAGGAACTTAACACAAGAGGAAATGAAAGAGAGGGATTCACGTGGAAGATCAAGGGACGAATACACAGAGATATTATTAAACAGAAAATCTGCCATTTCGCGAGAGGAAAGGCATCGAATTGGGAAGAGTGTATTATTACAGCCGGTCTGTCTCCAGACTGAGACGCTAATGATGATTGTGATGAGATAATGACTGCTGAATGGGCGCGGCCAACGTTCTCGAATCGGACGTGTGTGTATCGATGTTCTCTCCGGTGCGGGGCCCACCGACATCACCCCACTTCCAGCCTCCCCTCACCCCCGGCCGCGATCAAAAACCCCCACCCTGCCCCCTCTCTCTCGCCGGGAGGGGAACAAAGGGAGGGGGTGGGGTAGGGGGGCCGCTTCACTCCCGGCCCCTCCCTTCTTCACTCTACTTTATCTGACGTCGATCTGGAAGCCGTTATGAAGCATCGCTCTCCCCTTCCCCCCATCCAGCCAAACCACCCCTTACCCCAACATCCATCTACGCCTCCTAAAGACACGCTCAATTTCTCAGCGTGTTATCTGGGACCACCTTTTTTACCAAAACACCCTCCCCTCCCCCCGCCCCACCACACATCCTCTTTCCCTCCCTCCAAACAACCCCCCCCCTTGGCCCCCCCATTCTCCACCACCACCTCCTTACGAAGCAGAGCAAGCGCCACGCCCTCCCCCAGAACGGCAACTCCCTCGACCCGATCCGCATGCATGCGAAGAAGGATAGATAAAGTGGAACGTCACCCGTTTCACCTTATCTTAGATCGGATGCATTAATCTGACCTCCTACTTGATATATATTTATCGTTTTAAACCGAAGTTTATCCGAGATTCCGTCCATACAAAAAAGAGCTCATCCGTCAAGGTAATTTATTTAATGAATATATCTGTCTTGTTAAAATTAATCCCAAGATTTCTACTTATTTTTGGGTGCCAAGTGCTCCCTGAGACCTTTTGTCGTACAGTTGATGAAAATCATTCCCAGAGGATCGAAAACCAAAATTATCAAAGGGAATCATGTCCATTATGTACTTTCAACTTTTAGTCATCTTAAAATATGAAGTATGACTCGGATGGAAGATTTTACATTTCATAGTCGAGAAGAATTGAGAGCTTGGAAAAAAATTACCCGCATTCATGACGTAAATATTAGAAAAAATCTTTGATTTAGAGCTTAGTTTACTTGAAAAACGTAGTTTGGTCTATAATGCGGGACATTTCGATTCATAAATTTTCGGCAAAAGGGCTTGAATCACCAAATTTCTTGTCACCAGACCTGATGTTCAACGCGACTCGTTATTTAGTAGAAGCACCTTGGCAACAAGATAATTCATTTCATAAAATATAAAAGGGTAAAATGTTCCAGAAGAGACACAATACTGTTTAAGGAGATAAATCGAAAACTTTTCAGATGTGAGTACGATGAGGAGAATGTCGGAAAAAATCAGGTGTACGACGGAAGACAACCGAACAAGCGTCGGATATTGTTGGGAAAAGGAGGCTGGGCTAAATACGAATGTCAGGTATGAGCGGAAAGGGGGAGATATTGAGGGGCAGTGGATATGCCGTGATAGGGGAGAATGATGGGCAAGCGAGGAAGGGAATAGGCATTTTGGACAGCCTCAAGACAAATTATAAGTTTAAAGAAATGAATAAAGAAATGATGCAGGAAGAGTAAGAATTTTAGTCTGAGAGGAATTACTCAAAATTCGAAGAACAATTGGTTAGGGCAGGGATCGAAGTCGTTTATTATGAAGTTTATCTAGCATAATGAATCTACGGATGAAACCTATCTCAGGTCTGATATACATAAATTGTACATATAATCTCTGGAATAATCTCATACATACGCTGCAATACATTCACATAAATCAAGTGGAAGATCCATTGTTCACTTAATGGCTTTATACTAGCCATTAGATGATAAGTGCCAGGAATGTTAATTTCTGGGGCCTTTTCATGAGTTGATTTCCTCTTTTAGCAAAAACTTGAAAATAATCATAAATGCTGTTAGAAATATAACTCTCATTTCTCAACAAACTACCACTTAATCTGTGCAATTGTCCCCAAGACGGATACCGCATCAATGTTTTCATCTTAATCGCAGTCAACAACATTGAAGAACAAACTAAAGGTAACCAATTGATTTTTATCAGTTAGAAATTGAAAATTTAGCATGATCATTTCCTTGTCACAACGATATAGAAGATAAATTCTTTGCTAAGGAATTTAAAGGGAGAGAGTCTACAAGTTGGAGCTAATCAATAGATATTTGATGCCAGTTTTCAATATGCCATTACTAATATAATATAACATAAATAATATAAAAAATATAATCCATCCCAAATATATGTCCATTTTATTCCACTCCCTTTTATTATTATTCGTCCCTTGCCACATATTCTGGAGTTAATTTATATTTTATGTTTCTTAATATATTTTTTCATCAGTGATTTTTACTTTATTTTTTTGGTTTCTAGATATTAACGTGCTAATTTCAATTGTAGCCCATTTTATTTGGCGAATAAATTAATGTAGACTATCACAAAGTAGAATTTCATTGCACTATTCTCAGATATGCCATACTGATTGTGTGTAGAGTTACACACATTCAAGATATTCTAATTATTTTTAAATAAGTCAAGTACGAAAATCATCTTTTTAATGCCACAAAAACTACACTAATTTCATAATTTTTCCCCTTTAACTTCTGCCTGCCTTCTAAAAAACTCATTCTCTTCTTTCGTCTAACCCGCTTACCCAACGTTGTCCCTTTCGTAACGACATAATTAACATCTGACTATTATTCAATATTCACCCTACCCAATTTATCCGCCTCCGAATTTTCCCTAGTAACTTATATTCTTCGCCTATCATAGTATTTAGAGCTTTATTCTTATTCTTCCCTTAAGTAAAATTTTTCTTCATTCCTCTGCGCACTCACAAACCTCTTGTTTGCACGGGAGTAATGCATTAATCACGCCATCAGAAGTTTAAAAAGTGGATATTCTCAAATTATGCACAGCTTTCATCTCCATTCTCTTCAATATGAAATAATCAATTAAAAGACATCAAATTAGGCTCGAAGAGACTCACAGATAACTTCACACATTCGTCGTTGTGAGATAAATATGCCGAGAGCTTTAAATTTCCTTTCTGTAAAAAAATACAACACGCAAAGCGGGGAATTCAGCTAATAATTTTATCAAAAACGAAAGGAATAAAATAACTTTTTTATTCCCAAAAAATATTCCGTTTTACATATAGTATGTGATTTCTTGGCTGGTAAAAAGATATAGACATTCGCACCTTAAGGAAAAAGAGATCCTAGGAACCAAAATGTTAACTTGGGAGACTTATCGAATTTTTTCCAAACTTTTTCATAAAATAAAATCCTAAGAAAGTTTGATGACCAGCAATATTATTCCCCGTTTCAACGAATAATATTCCCAATAAAATTTAATTCCTCATCAGCAATCCGAATATTGGTTTTTAAGTTATCCTGTAATTAAGTTATCCTGTTTACCTGTCCATCCTTGCATTTCATAACAGACCCTTGCGCTGGCATCCAACTTCGACCGGCTGCTTTCTTGCAATTAATCCTTCGTATTCCTCTGTTCCCTTAATTATGGTCAGAATTGTGCCTTTACTTGTGTTCAATTATTTGCCTCTTTAACCGTCAAGTGTCTTGATTTAAGGATGCACTAAATCATTCCCTTTTTGAAGCGTTTTTCATTTTTTAAAGATTACTAAACAATTAACATCGTTCAACCAAGATAATTGTACGTTTATGAAAAAAACATGGATAATAAATTCCGTTAAAATTTACCAAGAGACTAGGGTTGACTAGGTTTAATTACACTTAGCGGCCTTGTGCTTAATGAAACGTATGTTTTCTATCCCAAAAGAGGCAGTACAAGTGGGAATTATTACTCGAGAACATAATTTTTAGAGAATAGCCAATAGGTACATGGTTTGGAATTGCTGAAGGTATCTTAAAGAGATCATATTCCAAAGGATGTCGGAAATGACAACCTTTGAGGTGACAGAGACACTCAGCTAAACCAGTCCCTAAATCTATAAGTAGGGGAAACTTAAAAGTTGTCAATATTTCTGATGTTTTATTTGTGCATTACGATTTCATTCATTCAATAGGTGTGAAATATTACTTTATTGGAATTTTTATAGTATATCACATACATATACAGTCACTGAAAACTATCCTATCAAATAAAATTTAATGATATTTTATTCATAGGGATGCCAATGTTATCCTATGCCTATAGACGCCTATCGTCATAGCAGAGGAAAAAGCACTCCGCATCAGAATTATTTTTTCTGTAGTCTACAGTGGCAAGTGATGAAGTATATAAAATAAAAATATTCAATTTTTTTTGTTTAAGACTTCGGTTCTTCACAGTGACAATTGTGAGACATGGAGAAAAAGTGATAGAGAGAGTGAACTGTGACATACGTAAAACGTGTCATCTTTGACACGTTGCTTAAAATGTACCAACTTTATTACCTAATAATGCTTCCAATTCATATTACAATTTTATATTTACAACGACTTCCGTACATTAACATTCAACTTTCGCACGTTCATTCATCGACCCAACCTAATCGTCATATTTCAGTTTCTTCCGAAACGCTACCTTCTCGGTCTACGTTGGAGGTTAAAGTGATTGTCAAGTCCGTCACTTTTATCTTGTTTGATTTGGATCTCTATCTATCAATTCCTATTTAGGCGTATTGGTAAAAATATACCTGCCTTCCACCAATTTCTTCGATTCTCTGATGCTATTCAGATAATGCCTATGAGAATAGTCAGAGGTTTTCTGGTGAAAACTCTGATTTGGACGAATCACTAGTGAAAGGAAAATGTGTGCTGGCCTTCCCTTCTCATAGGAGTTGCTTCTGAATACGATAGAAATAATTTCCAATGCGCAAATAATGGTATCTTGGTAGCTTATTTTACAGACATTTCGGCCAGTGATCAGAAGACCCCGGTTCAGATCCCGTTGTCTCTGGAAAACAACATTGAAAATTTAAGCAGCACTACTTGGAGGTGATTACGATTAGAACAACCGAATGGAAATGAACACTTCCTCCATATCACCCTGTAGCTGTACATCTAAGGTGCCAAAAGGAATGCCTTATGCCTTTCAGTGGAATACTTCTGCGTATATACCCCGAAAGTTACAGCAAAACATCAGAAATATCACTTTATTCACTGGAGGTTTTAATGACTATACTTTTCACGCTAGCATTCCCGTAATTTGTCCTTCAATAAGCGTGTACTTAACACGGACTCTAATGAGAGACGATGAGGTATTTCAGGAAAACATTATTTAAAATCTGAAGAAATTTCACTGTTTATTTGAAATCCAGCATTAAGCATATTATTGTGAAATATATCATAAGGTATAAACAAATGCACCCCACAATGCCTCGGGATTTGAGCGCTTATAAAGTCACAACGATGTTGAGTTACTAGTCTTGACGAGGAAAGGGGAGGGCCATTGCCGATGTAAAATGTTACAGCCAAAGGTTTCAATCAAACTTGTGGAAATTTAAAAGAATGAATCGTTTATGAGATGCATGATAAGTGATGCATAAGAAGTGCATTTCTATAGATAGCATATGCTTTATGATTAAATTTTTACATGTACTAATAAAATATAACTTTGAATTGGTTTGTACAAACCAAAAATGAAAACTAAATTCTACTCAAACTCTCCAAAGTACCTAGACCTGAGGAGACTGTTTAATAATACGCCCCGAATTAGATAATATTTTCCAAATTAAAGAGCACCATTATGGGCCCAAAAAAGTATATTTTTAATAAGGCCATGAGCTACATTAAAAATGTACTTTTATCAATGACAACTAACTTTGAAATTATTTTCATACCATCTGAACTTCTCTGGTGACAATTACGATTGAGATACTGATATGATGATATGTCACCTGATATCCTAAAACCCATACCACCAAACTGATGGGTTATTCTGATTGCACATTTGTAATTGGATGCGCGCTAAGTCAGACAAAAGAGAATTAACATTCCAAGATTTTCACGTAGACAACCCGTAGCCACTTTAAAGCGACTCTTGGCTCTAAACGTGATGGGTGAATTACACGTTCACCCTTCGAAATCAACTTCTTCGCTGGGTACAGCTGCCGTGGCACAGTCAATCACGAAGTCCAGAGGTGCGGCTACGAACAGTTGATCCGTTTGACCCACTCCTCACATGAAATATTTTCTCAAAATCCTGGCGTCATCCCTCGGATGTCCAATGGGGATTTGCGATGGCTTTCAGTGCAAAACTCACCAGAGGTAAAGAGGCCGGGAAGCAATACGGTGCCGGTTGCGACCGCACGCACTCTCGGGAGCACCGCTTGCTCCTCTTCGACGCGAGGAGGGCGAATCAACTCATCTCCACGGCGGAATCGATATCAGGAGCCTCGGGGTTTTCAAAAAACCCAGGGTCCGTAGCCCCACCCACTCACTCCTCCCCAATCCTTCTTCCCTCACCCCTTCTACCACCGGAGCAGCTTAAAATCGACTGCCACCGTGGTGTCAACCTGGATGCCGAGTACTTAAGGCAGTATTTCCAAAGATAAATTAGCTCAAGAATAAAAGGATTAGGGAAACAATTTCGTACACGAAACACACACTTTCAATTGGCTTCAAGGGGATAATATTAGAGAGAGCATCATCATCGCGGGTTGATTTGTGACAGTTCTCCAAAATATTTTGCGACGTGCAAATATTTTCATTCATTGCACATACATCTCACCTTACCACCTTTTCAGAGTCATCATTTACCTGTTTCACGTAGTCGCTGGCATTCTAGACCTTCCACTGTAATTCTTTCCCTGTTATGTTTCCTTCGCTTATGGCTTTCAAAACCATCGCGCCTCATAGTTTGTCCAACTTATTTCCCTCTACTTGCTCTAGTAAAAGTCCTCCAGTTGTCTTCTAGTTTCTTCTGATAGAAAGCATCCTTCCCTATCTCATATTATACTTACTATATTCATTTTCAAAGTGCTTGTCACCAAAGTCCTTTTGTGGAAATGCGTAAATACTCGTAATACTCTAAAGCAATTTATTTACAACCGACTCTAAGGTTATTTCTTTCTCTCTAAGGTTTCTCTTTACCCTTGCTTGCATCCCATTCATCTCTAATGGTGCAAATGACTTCAGCTGTAGGTTACCTACTGTAAAACTACTACTATGATACCAGCTCGGATTTCTACTGCCTACTCACGTCAACAGCACGCGTTAATCTCCTATCGTAGCAATTCACCGCTAGTAGAAATGTAAATGATATCTCAGTGATTGATATGTTGCGAAATGGAGTCCAATTGTTCTGCAGTCTGATGTTGCAAAAATACCATCAACGTAGGTTGAGGTTCTCTGGGATGTTTTTGAGGTAAAAGATTTAAAAAAATGATAATCAGAAGGTAAATGATAGGGGAGGGAGGAATGCGGCTTTGCGAAATTGAAAAAAGCGAAAACGCAGTAGCAATGAAGGAAAAGTTATTGACATAAAAGGTAAATTCTTGGAGCTTATAATGGAGAAACGAATTCTCTGGAAGAAAGAAAGAAACAGAATTGTCATTTTTCTCGTTTTCCGCGGCGTTGCATCGTTCCTTTTGCCGGGTTTCTACCGCATACATTTACCTCAGCTGACGACAGTTTTACTGATAGTTCAATCAGCGACTTAAGGCGGAAGGTTTTACTTATTCAGTACATTGCAATTTTAAGAAAATAAGCTATATAATAAAACGATAATGCGAAATCCCCATTTTAGGGGAAGTTACTCTTTTGGGCCAGCAGAAAAAACAAAGGCAGCAGCGCTGTCGGATTTTTAGGCACGCAGCTGATCCCATCTACAGGCTAATCTATAATTGATCATCTTTTGGGGAACCCTTTCGGGACATCTAGCTGCTCTCTGATTGGTCGCCTTTCGAAGAACTATTTTCCGAGCGTTATGAAGATGGTAATCTATGTTGAAAATTTCAGGGGTTTTGGCTATTTCAGTATCTTCTTTTATTAATCAAATATACGAGTATAAGTTCTTTTCCATTATCTTTTGTTGCACAATGAGAACTTCCATCGATCTGCACGTCTCGCCAATCCTCAATTTACCACATTAGCATCGGAAAACGCTTCTTAAGTATTCTGCGTTAATTTGTACTTAGTGTCCGGGAAGTATTTCTGCTATTTTTGTTTCAAAATTGAATCATGTGCTGTCTCTCTGCTTCCTGAGGAAGCAGGCGATCTTCTATGATATTTACAATGAGAAGGGAATGACAGTTTTTTTGTCGTAAGTTGTAAAAATCTTCTTTTCAAATTTCTTCGCGAATAGGTTTGCTTCCGATGGCGATAACGACCGCACCGTCGGTCAGCTCGTAATAATCTCCGTTCCATATAAAGTATGAAATATTGAGGCAGTACTCGACAGATTCCGACAAATCCTTAAGAAGCCCCCAAGAGATGAGATTCTAGGGGATTTCCACGTATTCACCCATTGAGACGCTAATGAACAGCGAAACGAAGTCGACGCTGACCGATAGGAATATTATTGCTGATTGTGATTTTGTTGATGACGTCGATGCATTGAGCGTTGAGCTCCTCAGGAAGTGCAGCATTTCACCAAGTCGATGCTGTATTGGCTAAGCCGTGAGTCGGTAAGTTAGGACATCAATATCTGGCTGACTACTGGATGGAGCGGTTTTCCCTGGTTGTGGATTTATGGTAGCAAGTCTAGTGTAGACAGCTCTAGGGGATCACCTCATGCTTTATTTTTGAAAAAATATTTAATAAGTCTAGTCGCTGTATCAACTTCAGCCGATTCTGCAAATTTTCGCGAGTTTTCCGATTCCCTTTATGTCTGCTTAGAAATGAACGAGCTACAGCGCTTGTACTCATTTAAACAGAAGTCCTATTTCCCTTAAGATCTTCATCCTTAATTATCAGAATAATTTGGAAATTATTATGGATGGATTTCCACGCTGAAAGCTGTGGAATGTGATTTTAAGGGATACGCGAGTATACACGATTTTGTTTGAGATTAGATTTAAGAGACTGGACTGTTTACAAGGACATCTCATTGAACCATAGATCCACTGAACAAAATATTTTACGGTAGTAAGAAAATAATTACAAACTATGTGAGACCGTCACTGCGTTCTTACGTAGTATTTTTCACCGACATATTGAGCTAAATTTTTTTTTTCCGAGACTAAGCCGTGTGACTTTTCGGGTGCTATATCTTTCTGCAAAGCGGCAGGAGGTACAATAATAGGAACTGGCTCTCAAAAATATTCCGAAATTACGTCAATTTTACTCTTTGTTTACCTAAGACGCGGTACATTTTAGCTTGACAAAGCGACCTCTGAATTGATTACTCGGGTGTTTTAAATTAGTGACGTCCAAAAAAATATGATGTCCACAGTGGTTCAATTGACCGATTATTCATCCAATCCGTCTGTGACGGATGCCTATCCTTTCAAAGTCCCCTGACGTAACCACCTGTAACACGGAAAGAGAGATAAATACTGCCAAATGTTCCCCGGAGTTATCAGCACTGCGATGACACTCTACAAAATTTATTATTTACTGGTAGAATATTAATACAAGGTTTTTATAAAAAGAATCGGTGACAATTTTTTCCTGACACTTGCGGGAAGTGCTCCCATAGGGAAAAAATCCATCGCGATGAATTATAAATATTCTTTGTATATCCACCTCCGTGACACAAAACCCTATATGACCCATAAATAGCCTTTCTCGTCTATCATACAAATGGTCGGATATTGTCACGTAAATATTTTTTAATTTAGAATATGGAGAGTCACCTTAATACGAAGCCGTATCCTTCAAATAGTTCTCTTCAACCTAGGAGACATCTTAAAATACAGCCACCTCCGGAGATGACCTCTATGCATATTCCTAAATATCTTCTCGTCTTGCCACCACCCTTAAACACATGATACCTTACTCGATCCCCAACTCAAATCACTTTACCCTCCAGCTGCTCGCACACCCTAACTGCTATTCCAAAAACGTAACTTATCTGCTCACTTTAAACGTTTGCTTCTCCTCCTATATTTCAGTTTCCCTTTCACTCCGTATAAAAAGTCACCCATTTCCCTCCAAATTCGCTTCCATGTTCAACCTCCCCCGCACTCGAGCATCCATTAATCATATCAGGATGTGAAGACGGGAAAAAGTTGCACGACAAAGTCACATACTGTCACCTGGTGGGGTTTCCCGGTGAATTAATTATCGTATTTAATATCTCCTGGACAAACCCACTAAGTCTGAATATGTTTTTGCTTCGTTCATGCAAGCAGAAACTTTTCTATGTTTGTACCAAATAGATACCTCATTATAGACCATTCGAGTTGATGTAATTCAAGGTTTTTTGCGCAGAGTGACCTGGAATCCATAAAGGAATTTTTAGTCTGTGTGATTAAGGAAAAACAGCGTTTTCCCTGCATTCATTAATTTTAGTGCTACATATTTCATATTTTTTTATACATCATATTTGCTTTAATATTGAAAAACTATTTTTTACGAATAAAAATTGTGTTTTTATTATTTTTAAACAGATTTAAATACGCGTAGGTTGAAATTCGGAGAAGCAGGAAAGTTTATTTTCTTTAAATACGATCGACTATTTTAGTGAGCCTTTTAGGCCATTCTCCGGATTTATGCCCACCGGACATCGGCGCGAGTGTTTACCACAAACAGTGGGGGATGGTTACAGTCCACCAAAAAGATCGCGACGGGGAGGTCAACGAGTGTGTCCGAAAATGCACAGCGTGGTTACGTAATGGCTCTGCTGTCTATCGACGACCATTTTCTCGCGTCAAGGAGATCCCTCCCCACCGTCGCGGAGGGGGGACTCGTGCACATTTGGGCTCTGAGAGGGCTTGAACCTTCCCGGCTCAGCATGTGCCCAATAACCATACCCTCAACCCCTTCACCCCTCTCAAAATCTCCCTCTCCCTTCTCGGTGACCCCTTCTCCTATCATCCCCCTTCGGCATTCTTCGGCATTCTTTCGCTTAGAAGAGCAAACAGCCCACGCCGTAATGGCTCCGAGTTCGTCTGTTCAATTGAAGGAAATTAGAAGAAAAAACTCTTCCTTCTTGGGAAAGCCAGTGTTTTTTGATTAAATCCAAGGAAGAAATGTGCAGAGCAAATTTAGAGGTATAAACGGTAAAAAAGCAATGACGCAGTAGGAAAAAACAAGAGTTTTAAATGGAAGAACGGTGGACTGTGTTCTATCAAACTTCGGGTTGAAATGCTAAGGATGCTGATATTACTAAGGAGGATCATCATCCAGGATTGGGTCTCCAAGTCGTGAAACTAATAAAATATCTTGGGATAAAATAATCTTATATTCAGAAAATTTTTACATGTAGTAGCGTTACTAAATACAATATAACCATTCAAGTCACGATGAACAAGAATAACTTCATCATTAGAAGCATATCTACATATTAAAGTAAGATTTGCACGGCGCCAAACGAACATTTTATATTATTAATTGCGTGCATATCTAATTGTTTTCCTGAGGTTATTCCTTTCTTCATTTCTTCAAACTTTCTACATGCCTTCATGCCGTCCAATAAACTCCATTTAATAACTTCCTCTTCCCAGATTCCAAAAAAGTCTACCTCTTTTACGGTTTTTTAGATCCCCCACCTTGAAATATATTCTCCCTCGACGTTTTCCCGCCTGCTTTGGATTTTACGAAGAAACTCTTTCACTCTTACTTAGTCATATTTAAATGAAGCTTCGTCAAAATCATACACGGCAATATTAGCTCATTTAACGGAAACTGGGGCACTTATTTCTTGCTTATGGAACTTCCCACATTAAATTTAAGTTACTTGTGTCTTTCTTGAATCATAGTTTCAAACAGAGCAGCGTCCCTGGGGAAAAATTCTTCACGAGTATTTTGCAAATTCTCTCTAAATATGGGAGAGAAGAAAATGTTAATTTCAGCATAAATCATTAAGTTACACATTTTCCTAACATAATTCGTATTTAAAATTAGAGAAGAAAACTCATTATAAATGTGAAAATGATTCGCGGTACTACATTAATTAAAAGAGCGGGGGATCTCAATCGGTGTGCTTCGCCTCAATCAATTTTCGTCAAGCGAAGAAATTGTCCTCACATGCGGCTAGAATATAGAAAGATCTATCAAATTTGACTCATTCCACCCCAAACGTATTTTTTTAGAACGCCAAGCAAAACTACGTGAAATAACCAAACCTGCTGAATAAATATTAATCTCCTCCAGCATATGAGTCGGACAAAACGCAGGCTAAAAACAGAGTTACGCGCGAAAAAAGCGACTCTCGGAATTTTAACGGGCAATATTGATAAAAGCGATGCATATTTCCAGCATGCTTCTCCCCACCGATGACGCCGCCAATGTATTTCCCCGGGTTTTCTCCTCGGCTGCGCGCCGCGAGATTCGCTTCCCCCCCCCTTCTTCCCCCTCCCTTTCTTTCCCGGGAGCGCGTTTGCGAGATCCTCCGCCAGGCACCACCTCCGTAGAAGGAGATGGAAGGGGTGGATATGAATAAAACAAAGGGAAACATGTTCTTTCGACTCGTCTTTCGCCAATGACAGCATCGAAGCATTCTTAGAATTTTCCGAGCTCTTGAATAAACGCGTCGCGCTTCAATTGTCGTCTTTTTTTTCAAAAGTGAATAGATCAAAAGGAAAGTGAAGGAAAAAAAGGAGTGCACGAGATGTAGCGGAGCAGGAGTTTTGAGATTTTCAGCAGGGGGGGTCCCCCGCTACAACCAAGCACCGCGTCTCGTGCCTACGGTTATTTATTTACGCTTGCATACGCCGTCGATGAGCTGACATTTTGTACAGAGAAATAATTAGGAAGTAAACGCTGAACACACACACTCTCCAGAAAAATGGAGAAAATTAGGGAATGAGTTCAACGAAATGATATTCTATTTTCATATGACGGTACCGGCAGTAATAATAATTTAGACCCATACATGTACATCTTATGCAGATGAATTCATATTTCAATAAACAGACATAATTATGTGTACATACGTATGTATGTAAATATATACACACCACATTCAAACATACGCACATGCATGCACACGTGCACCTGCTCCGGAAAACACGGACCTCCTCCAAAAATATACTTGATGCTTAAAAAACTATATAAACTTGCTTTTTTACCAAAAAACAATAACTCACACATACACACACACATTTTTGTATGTATATATGTATATGTGTGTGTATATATATATATATATATATATACACACACACATATACATATATATATACAAATATGTGTGTGTGTGTATGTGTGAGTTATTGTTTTTTGGTAAAAAGGCAAGTTTGTATATATATATATATATATATATATATATATATATATATATATATATATATATATATATGCCTATGTACGTATACTATATGCCTATGTACGTATATATATTTTTATATTTATTTATTTATTTAGGAATATAGAATACAACCAGGAGGTATTTGCCTGTTTCGTAGATTTCGAAAAAGTGTTTGATAGAGTGTTTTGGGAAAAACTAATGAGTATATTGCAGAAAATAGGAATATAGTAGATTGGAGGGAAAGGAGGCTAATCCGCAACCTATACATGTCTCAGACTGCTCAGGTGCGAGTGGGAAATGGGGAGGCCGGATGGGCAGTGTTAGGAAGAGGTGTTAGGCAGGGTTGCCCATTATCACCGTTGCTTTTCAACCTGAATGTAGAGGAAATGATTAAAGAGGCATGGGAAGAACTGGAGGTAGGAATAAAGGTTGAAGGGGAATTCGTAAAATCAGTTAGGTTCGCTGATGACCAAGCTTTGGTTTGCCAGTCAGCCAAGGGGTTGCAAGTATTGCTGAGTGAATTGGAAATTCAGTGTGACAGGTATGGGATGAAAATCAATATTAATAAAAAAAAAGGTTATGCGATTTTCTAGAAAGAAAAAGGCTAACCTTAAAATTAAAGTAGGAGGGCAAAAACTAGAGCAGGCAGAACATTTTACGTATCTCGGAAGTGCTTTGGACCAACGCGGTAAAAGTAGTAACGACGCAAGGAGAACAATTGCGCTAGGCAAAGAGACCTTCACAAGGAGGAGGGAGTTGATGACAGGGACGTTGAGTAAGGATATTAAGGAAAGACTCGTAAAAACTTTGATATGGAGCGTAGCTATGCACGGCGCGGAAACGTGGTCATTGAAGCAGGAGAATAGACGTAGACTGGAGGCGTTTGAAATGTGGGTGTGGAGAAGGATTGAGAAGAATGGAGAAGGTGGAATAGATAGAGAAGAAAACAAATGAGGAAGTTCTTGGTATGGTGGACGAACAGAAGGGTTTGTTAGAAGAAATCCTATGGAGGCAGGAAAAATGGATGAGAGGCGTGTTTACCGGCAGTGGGATGTTGAAGACGGTAATTGAGGGGAGAATGCTGGGCAATCGAGGAAAGGGAAGGAACAGAATAGGGATGTTGGAAGGGATGAAGGGAGGAAGAAAGTACTCAGATATGAATAGGGACCTGATATAGAGTAGGTTGCTGGATTGTGTTTTGCTAGGAGTCACAAATTAGTTATTTATTTAGTGCTCTGTCCATACAAAAACCTACCTTAACCGGTAGATTACCTAGTAATTATATATATATATATATATATATATATATATATATATATATATATATATATCCGCCAATCTTATAAATATTCTGAAATCCAGGGGTACCCCCCTGACAAATTTCCTTATTTTTCCCCTACTTGCAAACACCCCCGATGTAAAACATGTTTGCTTATCAGATCTGCACTCCTCTCCCCGCAACCCCTCATCGCCTCCCCACCTCGGACCTACTGTAATTGTGTCTCCAAAAACGTTATCTACCTTTTAACATCCAATCAATGCACTTCATTTTACATAAGCTAATGCATTACCCCCTTATCCATCCACACGAATCATCAACTTAACTCCTTAAATTCTGCCTCACTCTCTTCTCTTCCTATCCCTTCACACGCAAATTCCCAAAACTTTTCCTTCAGACGGTGTTTATCCTAGAATCTCTACTCAATTCAGCCCCCAATATAGAAGTACTCGCGAATCGGCGTACAAACAAGCTTTCCGGTCTTTTAAAATCCCCAGCCTCAACCTACACGACTAGCTCCCATCCAATCATTTACTCAAGAGTCATCAAGCAACCAACAAATCAGAGAGCAGTGATGGGACGAAACGGCTACAGTAAAAACTGCAAAAATTTCAGCAATCTACCGTGAACCTGAAGACGCCAGATGGAACGTTAACAAAACTGTCATCAGTGCAAGTCAACATACGCGGTGAAAGCCCGAGTAGTATTCAAAACTTAGAATAGGCTTATTGGATGGAATTAAGGGAAGAAAGAAGTATAAGGAATGGAAGAGGGACTTACTGCAATGCCCGATTTCAGGTTGTGTTTTTGGTTAGGAGAGAGAGGTACGATACACGTGAATGTATTGTTGTAAAATTTTTTATACTGTGCCCATCCAAAACCTAACTTAAACATTAGAATACCTATAATAGCACATATGTGTTAATATTTATAAATAATGATGAAAAAAGCATGAAATTATAGGCGCCGAATGGTACTCCATATTTCCATACTGGACTATTGAATTTTAGTTGCTTGAATTTCTTGAGAGTATTTACTATGTTTCATCTAAAAAATCAATCAATTATACGTTAAAAATAAGTGAAAATGTGTGAGAGTATTTCCAATATTTACTTGGTATTTGCAATTTACGAAAAAAGAAAAACAATCCTGCCAGTGACAAATGTAATAAGAACTCAGTAATTCAAAATTTACCCAGTTTTATGACCTTTCCCTTCTGATACACATATTTCACGACGGTTATGAGGAGTGATTACTTGATCCAACGGCGGGAAATAGTTTACTGAATATTTGTACGGGCTTGAATACTGGTAGTTCTTGAAGAAATTTCGCTAAACGTCCGCAAACGTTTTATTTGCGTCTTTATACACGCTGAGAGTAATTACGCACTCAATGTGCATCCTTTTTGGAACATGAAACTGCTTTCTAGAAGTATAATGCCAATATTTATGCTGCGAATTGATGGATTGGAATAGATGCAGGACGGTGAAAATCCGCAGTTATACTGGTCCAAATATAAAAATCCTCTTTAAATATTTGAAAGCATGACTATAAACCCTAGAAAATTGAAAATACGAATTTTAAACTAGAACCAAGCTTAGTAGATTTTTACATACTAATTGTCAGACACTTATTACAAAAAATAGAATATTTTCATCAAATAATACCAATGTGAATAAACTAGCCTTTAGATGGATTATATTGTCTCGTTAATATTAATCATCCACCACCAGCAGGAATTTTCGATCCTTTTAAGTCAGTTAAGACTTACGAGTCCTTACAAAGCCACCAGTCGCTCCGAGCTGTTAGCCTTCCTAGAGAGACGAGGGGTCGGATCGGTCCCTTGGGGGTCACGTCCGGTCCATTTCGCCTTTCGCCTTTTACGCAACCATTTAAGCGCGCTGCCCATTTATTATTCGGCTCTGCTTTTTCTTTGACCTTCGTTGCACTAACACCTCGCCTTGAAAAGATACGGGTTTGCGACATCTGCCCTCCGGCCGCGCACTCCTGGGAATCTAACCGCTGGCTGACATACTATAGTCTAATCGTGGAAGGCGATAAAACTTTGAAAACGCACCAAGGAAGGGGGAAAGAAGGCATACTTTCTATCACTTGGCGGATACGTGTGAGTTCAGATCAAGATAAAAGCGGCATAAATTTACCCTCAAAGGATATAAATTATAATTTGCAACTTTACGGTTAAATGGGGCATTTAACATGATTTGAAGAATAGGAATATATTTGAAGCCCGTAAGAAATAGCGGTAATTTATTTAAATACTTTTGGAACCCTAAAATATAAATAAGGACCCATAGACACAGCCATATGATTACGTCATATCTACTCTAATATTGAATGCAATGATAAAATAGAATTGTATTGGCGTTCATACTTTTTGTGGCAATGAGTAGATGTTCAAATAATTTGTTTGCTGTTAGCTTATTTTTTGATACTTTTCGTTTAATTATTTTTTTAATGTACATAATTGAGAGATACCTAACATTTAATTAAGTTAATATTAGAGAGTTTAAGCGCAGAACAGATTAAGATGTCATTTTTTCCACGAGTGATAAGGGATCATAATTACATTGTTCAACCGCGGTAGGGTCACGTTCAGGTAAAATTATTCTGGTGTGTGCTCACCCCCTGCCACACACCCTGGCGGTGGCTTGCAGCGTATGTATAAATAAATAAATATATAAGGAGTCGGTTCTGGAATTTAATTAGAGGTACTTATTGAATATTTAGTGCTATGACTAGCAGTGGTGTCCCCGAACCAAAGTCACAAAACCCACGTTTGGACTCCGCGATAAGACGAAAGACAATCGACTAAAGCTGCAATCTTACGCTCCATAAATTTCAAGAAATACGCAGCGTAAGGGTTACCCTAAGCAGTGTTGAATTGTACCACACTTTCGATATCAAATTTTAGATTTCCCGGGAAACGAGCATGTGGCGGAGAATCAATACCTTTCCGAATTCCTGAGACTTCAACTTTCACCAAGCTGACTGTCACCGGGGAAACGCTTACTCGGGCTGCTATCATTATTATAGGCAGCCTATCGATCAGATGCAAACTTCGGACGCCCTCTTCCTTCCTCTCCCGTGCATACCCAATATCCTCCCTTTTATCACCGCCCTCCACATGCCTCACAGTATCTACTTCATCAGTTTTTTAGGTCTTCGAATTTTCCCCAAAACTTCCTCTCCTCCCCTTTCACCACATGCGCCAGAAAATGCTTCGTTTCGCTTCCTTTCCGCCTTCCTTCTTTCCTCTTTCTCAGACACCCAAAAGCATCCCATCTCCACTCATCCTCGAATGTCAGCTCCGGAATCATACGAAGGAGCTTCGCTCCACATTGATCTTTTCTTTGCATCTTTGCTTTTTGCTCTTCTCATCACTTCCATCCTCTTCGTAAATGATTTTTTTCCCTCAGGAAATTCTCTTCCTTGAGCCCTTTTTACTTTCATTTTTATCTGGATGCCATCCCCAAAATGTTAAAATATTTAATATTTGATTTAATTTTACGCAAAATACATAACTTACGAAAGCTCCAGGGTTTTGAAATCATTCCTAAGCTCATTTAAAAATCAGCCTGATCGGTATGGAATGAAAATCAATGTTAAAAGGACAAAGATTCAGGTATTGGACAAAGATGAAAGATAAGTTAAGCGTTAAAATTGGATTGCAAAAACTTGGGTATTTGGAGCATTCCATTTATCTTGAAAGTCCTTTTGGTCATGGAGGTCAAAGTAGTATGGGCTTAAGAATAAGAATTGCTATAGGTAAAAAGGCTTTCACAACGAGGAGGGAGTTAATGGCTGGGACGTTAAGTAAGGAAATTAATTAAATACTAGAGAAATTTTTGGTATAGAACCTGGAATCGCTCGGTCCGGCTAAAGAGTCGTCGAAACGATAGTCGTCCATTGGAGGCATTTGAAATATGGATGCGGAGAAGGAAGGAGAAGGTAAAGTGGACGAAAAGGAAAACAAATGAAGTGCTCGGTATGGTGGGGGAGGAGAGAGGATTGTTGGGAGAAATCCAAAGGAGGCAGGAAAGGTGGGTGCAGAACATTTGTATTGTGGATGGAGAGCTGAAGACTGTGGTAGAGGGAAGACAATAAATGTGGGAGGAGAACGGGGTGTGGGAATGTGGGGATATAGCTTCCATGCCTCTCAAACTGTTTATGCAAGGTGTTCAACAATAAATTCGTTCCCTTGGCTGTCTGCCTAAGTTTGTGTATCTTTTTTCTTCCTCCGTTAGACATATTTTTTCTAAACTAATCACTCAAGTTTTCGAATACTTTCACTCCTTCTCCGACATATTCCTATTCCTATCTCAACCTATTCATAATGAATACGAATACATAAAGAACCGAAATAACAATTTGGTATATGTGGTTTCCCCATCCCTCATAAAATTGAAATTGATATTTTCAGTTTACCTCTGATTCTTGGGAGTATTACATTTGACACTGCGATATTAAACTTTCAATATTCTGCCCCCGCATTTTGTTGGATTTTTCGGTTTCAAAATCGAGATTAAACCTATGAAAAATTTCTTTCATTTGACTAAAATGATTTTTTTCAAGCAACCCTGGAATGATTCTGACACGTAATATCATAATTTGAAAACCTTGTCCGCCATGTATTTGCATATTAAATCGCAGAATTTTTAAACTTAATAAATCCACATTTAATTCCCATTTCCTCCCTATGTCCAAGCAGAATCAGCTACTAACGTTAATACGATATTATTCAAAATATGCTGTGCACAACCACACATTAAATACGTTTGGGTCTGATTAAAACGTTTACTGAACTCCCTCCCATGTCGCTGCTTAGTCTGCTCTTCTTACAAACAAAGAAACAGCTTCCTCCTTCAGAGTTTTCTTCCAGAGCCGACGGTCTTCACCCTTTCCGTGCTCCATAGAAAAAGATCTCTCTATCGTTGCCCACCGATCTCAAAATGTCCTCGGCGGCCGTTAGTCATCCATAATAACGAACAACGTCAGTTCTTCTCTAAGAAACGGACGAGTGCGCACGGCCCACCGGAAGCAAGAGAGCTTTAACCGCGGGGGCGATAAGCGCTCACTTCATATTTCGCTTGATTTGAAACGCGCGAGATGAAAATAAAATTACGGGAAGGTAAAGTCTCCCTAATAGTCCCCGATTCCGAGACCGCGAGATGTTCTCCTCACTCCTCGCGTATTTCTTTCTCCCACTCTCTCTCTCCGAGGAGGGAATACGCTTCACTTCTTCATCTCTCACACTCACGCACACTTGGGAGGGTGAGGGGGTCGTTCGGAATTCCACCCGTATATGTGTAGAGAAAGGGGGGGGGGTTGAGCCCCTGCCACCCACCCCCTTCTTCTAGGAGAAGCACCCTTCCACACTGGAATTAAGAGCATGGGAGAGGCAACCCTCACCACGGCAACGGCGTTTTCATTTTCGCTTGGCGTCTCTGAAACTTTCTTCCGCTTGTTTAAACAATTTCTCTCCCGAATACCCCCCAACTCCCTATGCCCTCCTCCCACCACAACCCCACCCCCAATCCCCAACGCCGCCCTCACTCAACCCGTCCCCGCCCCACGCGCCTTTTTTTTCTTTCACGGCATTCTGCTCGCCGTAATTCGCCTCCTTTCAACCGGGCGAGGGTTGGCGGTGGGTTGGGGGAGAAGGGGTGGGGTTGAGCCTTCTAGATCTTCTCACCCCCCCACCCCCCGTGTTCGCCTCGAGCCCGCCCACTTCCTTCCCAGGGTGCACCGCAGCGCGAAAAGAGGAGGCGGGACTCTTCCCCTTATCTCTCTCTCTCTGTTCTCTCACAACCCCACCCTCGCCACCCCCAACCCCCCAGAATCCCGAGGTGAGTTTTCCTCGCCTCCGGATGATTGATTCCTCTCCCACCCCCGTCCCTCCTCTCTCCCCGGACGCCTCGTCTCCGTTTGTTTCTAGCGGTTGCCTCGCCAGCCACTGCGCGCCCCCACCCCCACGCCCCCAGCTCCGCCAGCCACCCTCCTCGTCCTCCTTCCCCCCATTTCCCTCCACCCCCATCTTCCCCGTGCGTCGTGTGTTCACCGATGAGAGACGAGATGAGGCCGACAGCCTTTTTAAGACGTATCTCCCCTCCCACACACCCAGCCAAAGCCTTCGAGGGGTGGGGGTTTGCGAGGGGGGGGGGAAGGGAGAATAGAGGCGGACAAAAGCCCCCCTTTGGGTGAGTCGTGGCTCTCGACTCGCACCCACATACCGAAGAATACTTTCCAGCGATTATAGACGGCACTTGCGAACGGTGCATTGAAATGGATCGAGGCTGAAAAATAACGGCAAATTTTCGGATCCTAATTTCTTAAAAGAGGAAAATGCCCAAACGAGCATATGGACAGTAAAGCCCGTAAAGGAAGAGCTCAAATGAGTTTTCACTCCGAATTTCCAGCGACAACCGTATTTCTCTCGAACAAACAGTGATAATGGACAGAAAAATTGGAAATTTGCTAATTCCACTTAATGTTGGGATTACATTAAAGTATGGAATTAACCAAGCTGCAATTTTTCTTGCAGTAATAGATAAGTTGTGCAAAATCAAGCCTGGACTTTTAAGATTTATAAGTTTATAGCACCACTATCCAGCTTTCTCCAAAGCGTTCTCTTTATTTTGCCCTTTCTCACTTCATTTAACCAAGATGTCCGCACCCCCCCCCCCCCCCCCCGTCTTTTCCTCCCGTTCTCCATTTAGAGCTGCCTTTAGGATTCTATCACTTTTCACGCTTTATAAATGCCCTTGAAATAACTCAATCTTATTTCTTCTAGATTTTCCACTATCTCCTTCTCAGAATTCACCATTTTTCTGAACGCTGTATTTCTAATTCTTTCTCTCCTCGATTTCTTTGCCGATCTCGTTGAAGAGTGGGTCATAGTTGCTTCACCCTGTAACAAATTTAAATTTCATACTTCTGGTCCAAAGAAAAGCTTGTTCCTATAATCGAACCATCCTATTAATAAAAAATACACTTTCTAATAAGATGTTCCATATTCGAACTGCGTTTTTGTTCTTTGCATTGATATATTCTGAGCGTCGCTCAGAATGAAAAACACTTTCCATACACATCGAACTTAACTTAGCTTGATCGGAAAACTACTCAATAAAATCATTTAACTATGTCATAGCCCCTCAGATCGTACATAGTGCTCCTCATTTAATAATTTAAACTATAATTCGATTTGTGAACCCAGATGAATGCAATAAATTATTAAAGTTAACTATAATAACGAAGACAGCATTCGCTCTCATTTCAGCGTATGCACATAGATCGCTCTACTGTGACTGAAATAATTTTGCACATTAAAAAGATACAATATCATTAAGGGATGATCAATAGTTATGCATTTCGCCTAAGATACAAAAATCTACGTATCTTTATTTGAATTGATTTGAAACTGGCTGGTTTCAACTCTATATACGACATTTTATGCAAGAATTTTACTACAAATCGAATGATGCGTGTTGTGAGGGCTTTATTACGTCACCGGTGTAGTTATAGCTGAATCATGCGTACTCGCGGTTTTCATTGCGGATCCCTTTGCAAGAAGGTAACGGAATATCTTTTATCTTGCCAGGGTTATATTATATATTTTCATCGATGTCATAGGTTTTAATCCAAGAATTGATCTCATCCTTGCATTTCATCCAATCATTGCAGACATCCAATCAATCTTGTGTTGCACGTCAAAAATCCCGGTATGCCTTCATAGTTTCCTGCTCTGACATCCTTCATCACGTGCTTCTCGTAATTTATCTTCCTCCTCTCCTTTGTGGTTCCTTTCATTGTGGTTTTCAGAGTACATTGTACCTTAGACTTCACCCAATTTTCTCGGACCCTTCTTAAGAATTCCGTCTTCACTCACTCTTCGCAAGACCATTAGTCACTCGACATTTCCTCATTTTACGAAAGCACCACATTTCAATTAACTATGATCTCGCCCCCTCCTGATAGTCTCCACGCCCATCACCGCACAACAGCTTACTCCCAAAACAGTTTTCCATGAACCATATCTTCATTATAGGCCGACTAAAGTTGAACTTTAGTGTTAGCAAACTGGAATGGAAATCATTTTACTTCGCATGAGATATTCTAGTCATAATGCCCCACTTGTTTGTACCATCTTCGGTAGTCCCGTTCGTCTATCCTTTGAATATGTCTTCCTTCTGTCTACGTTTACCCATCCCCAACTTTGTTTGATAACTTTTAATTAGCTCCTGATACAGATTAGCTTTCCAGGGTTACACGTACATTCTTCAAATTCAATATTCAGTGGATTGATTTTTCCATGAGAAAGCCCCTTTTCGAGATTTTAAGGAAAATTCTTGTTTTGAAGTCCCCTGGACCCGTTTGGACTATTTCCCGAATGATGCCAGTCTATGCCGATACCTAAGTATCAGCATGGTATGTGTTCGCGGGGAAAAAAATTTCACAACTACTAATCTGCGAAGCACAAGATTTTACATACAACAATTCCACTAAAATTGTATTGTGATTATATTTTGGCTAAATTTTGATTGCTGGGAGTGGAAACTTCTTCCAAAAAAAGCCTTAAAAAGATCGAAAGATCCGAGGTCTATGTTCACAAAAACTAGGACAAAATCCGACACGCAGAATTTTATTTGCCTCATTTAAATATGAAATAATTGAGTTTTTAGCAAGGGACTTGAATCATTGCATCCGGAAGTGGAACTATAAGCGGCATAAGCGGGGGTTAATAGAATTTTACCTTTCCAGTTCTGCATGACCTGTCTCAGTATTGTGGTGGTCAATCGTATACGTAAGTGATTGCGCTTCATGTTTATTCCCTTCTTTTGAATATACCCGAGAATTTTTGTACAGAGTAAAATTATCAATTTCATAATTTTTCGCAAACGCGCATCTGTGTGCAACGCTATGCCCATCATTTCATAAATTTTAAGTGATAGTTTCTTTTTACCTTTTCATCCCACTTTTAACAATCTTCCCCTCCCTTATCCCGGGCCATTTCCACCCAGTGCTCGCACCCCCTGCCACACATAAATGAGGTGGATTGCAAGGTATTTTTGTAAATGGAGATATAGATGTTATTTTGATAAACAATTCAATATTATTATTCCCATCACTTTTTACCTATTTCGCGGGAAACTTTACTCAACCTTTATATGCAAAATTTTAGGTATCTTTTGTCTCTTTTGAATGAGTAGGAAACCCCATTGCCAGCGCTGACTCCATTCTCCTTAATAGGGCGAATGCTGAAAACTTTTCACTTCAGACAAAGAGAAACTCTAAAAACATTAATTATTTAAGAATGTACTGTAAGAGAAGATTTTTCCAACATTCCAGCGTAAACTATTCAGTCAACACATCTGAGCTAATTAGTTATTCTATCCGTACCTTTGATAATGGAAAGGAAAACCGGGGACAGAAACTAATGAGCTCGCCATGTTTTGAAACTAGAAGCAGTACCTTTTCAGCACTTTCTCCGTAAAGGCGACTATTCACGCCATTTTTACCCTACAAGTAAAGATATGTCAAAATAAATCTTACCATGAATTCGATGGTTTGAGACTCTACTTTGCGAAAACTCATGATCACTGAATAAACAAACTTGGTATTGTTTCACACAAAAATCTATTTACAATACTACCTGTATTCATGCCTTCAGGCCACCTGATGATGTCACCTATGCGTTGAAACCGGCAGTATTTTAATAATGTTTTCTGCGTGAAAAAATACTAAATGAATTTATTTATTCAGTGAAATCTTATCAAGTCAATAGAATCAAAGTTCCTCAACCAATATCCTTTTCTTAGCATTATAGTTATCTTTATGGCCTGTCACACAGAACCCACTCGAAACATTATTTTCCAGAAATCTAAAGGAAATTATTCGTAGAAACTACCAAATTGTGTATACACCTTTGTATAAACCTGAAATTTTATGTTGAAATGAATTGTTCTTCAATTACGCATAGTTACTACTCATCTACCTTCACTCCGTCTATTACACTTATTCTTTTCCTACCCCTGCCTCGGCTGTCCAACATCCTTCCCTCCTTCACCGCTCCGGCATTCCTTCGCTGATCAAAATGCTCTGCGTCCATCTTTACTGTTTTCTTTGGATTTATCCCAAAAAATTTCTTTCCTCCCCCAATATGTCTGCTGTATTTGCCCAAAACACTTTCAAAGCAGGAAAACTTACACTTACTCTAATTTCTTACCTCCTACTTCAATACTACCCTATTTCTCAAAAACCTCTTCATTATATTATGCTTGTATTATTTCCAATAAATATCTATATCGCAGATTTTACCATACGTTTACCACAACTACCTGGATGAACGGTTAAATAAAGTCTGATCATCAACGAGTCAAGCTGATTTTATGAATTTCCTATATCCGATTTCTTCTACGCCATCTTTACTATTTCTATACATATACGCTCAAAAGCATTGGCGGAAACGGACATAGTATCCTATCTTAATCCTACCCCTAACAGTGCCCATCCCTACTCTCAATCCGCCACCCGCACCATATTAGCTAGACACATGTAGAGCACGGTTAAATTACCTATCCCTCTAATATACATTTGCCTTCTGCAATACATCCATCAATTCCATGCAATTGATTCTGTCAAAAGATTTTTCGAAATCTACGAAAGAAGTAAATGCATCGTGACTGTGATATATTACAACAATGACATCTTGCCTCTACCATATCTAAACACTAAATGATCATCCCCTTAGTAATTATTACCCTTCCTTTTGATTCTTCTATCAATGCTCCTAAGTACCGATATTGCTGCGCATGAAATCTAACTTCTTGGTCTAGAGTTTTCACAAAGACAGCTGATTTTCCCTTTTTTTGGATGAGAACTATCACTGACTTATCTGAAGAAATTTTCCGGCCAATTTCCTTCCTCATAAATGTAACAATGCAGCCTAGAAAACTTCTTTCGGGGTTTCCTAACCCATAATTAGTTCCGTTGGAACGTTTTCCATCCCCGGGGTCTTATTTCATTCAAAGTCCCTGAATGCCGTTAATATCTTTCAACTAAATAAATGGTTTGTATAAAAATTATCTTATAATACTTGACCAAAGCTATTCTAATGTATGTTTTATCCTCTTTCAATGTCTAAACATATTAGCCTAATATGCTTATAAAATATTTCACCTATATATTCTTTCCATTTATCTCGAATATTTCCACATTAAATAATGATAATCCTGCCGCAACTCGAATACTAAACCTTCCTCCTTGCTGATAGATCTTTCACGTATCTATAAAGCGCACCCATTTCACCTTCTCGGTTTAGATTCTCTCTGTCCTCACGTTGCGTCCTCCGACAAACTCTTTCGCCCAATTTGTTTCCCACCTGAGTTTATCATTCAACTCATTGTACTTCCTTCTACCTATCTCCATGTTTACACTGTTCCAATCCCTTCACAATCAATCATCTCATTCTCATCTATCTTCATGTTTTCCCTGCCTTTTTTTCTGGCAACTGTTACCATAGTTTTTCATTGGTTTTCGATATCCCTTTCTTGGTATGTTTCCATTTTTTTCCACTGTATCTGTATCCTTTTTCTTGCTCAGTTTTTTTCTGATGCCTTCAAGTAACGACCTTTATTTTGCAACAATTAATGCTTACACATTCCATTACCTTAACTGCCTTCCCTATCTTATTCTCATGAATCTGATATTAGATTTAATTAGTACTAAATTATGATCTGAATGTGTACCCGCTCCCCGAGGTGAGCCAACTGAACCCCTAGTAATTTTCCACGTATATCTACCTCTACTACTGCGTTTAAACCAGGCATTTGTTATAATTAAACCCTGTCTCCTGTAGAACTTCATTGCTTTCTCCTTCGCGGTCATTATTTGTTCCCAAACCGAAGTATCTCACCTCACTTCCATTTTTTCCCTTTCCCTTCATCGCATTTCAATCTGCCACAACTATTAAATGTTTCCTCCCAGGTACACCATCAATTATTTCCACTGATTAATGGTACACCTCTCTTCCTACCTCCCAAGGGTTACTTGTTGGCATGTAAACCTGAATACTCGTAATGTTTAAGTTACCGTAATCAGCTTTTATTTCAATTGAACATTTTGCTGTTAACTTCACTGTTAATCATAAGATATCAGACTCGATTTTAAAATTTTATGCCATATTCTTTCATTTTCCGTCTCCATGCGATGAAGTCTCCACTGGTTTTCCATCGGGTCCTGGTTTCCGCTGCCGATCTTTCAATGGCAAACTTGGACTTTAAAATTCTCACGAAGTGGAAAAATAGCGAATAATTCACCGTAATCGCGCCCCTGGAAAACGCCAACTCTGCTAAGTGTTAACTACGCTTCTTCCTAACTTGTTATTCAATACCAAAGTCACTCTTCTATGTATCGCTTCTCTTACACGGGAAACAACTCTAGAGAATACGCTCCCATATATACCAGTCTTCAAACGTCGCTTTACCCTAAACTATCTACATTTCCTCTTTCCGTCTCCCGCGCTATATTCCCTACTCTCCCTCTGATGAACAGTGTCTAAGTCTTCATTATCTCATGTTTTTCTTCCCTGCTGTTTTCCGCTCCACTTCGCTATGATTTCGTGTAATGACCGCCGCGGAAACCTGATCTCCGGCGCTGCCGGACATAACACACGGTCCATCGAGCCGAATCCCGTGGTTTTCAGGATTCATTTCTATGCTCCGGTCCTTCCTTGTTCCTTGCGATTAACCATCGAGATGGTTTCCCGACGTCTTTCTCAGTAGTGCTTCTGATGTGGCAGCACCACTAGCATGCTAGATAATCATAGCTATAAACTATTAGTTAGGTTTGATTGTCGAGGATAGATATCACCAAGTAATAAACCCAAATTTCGTAAAATTCAAACCACTGTAGGGAGTCCACTTGCTTTAATTGTGTCGCAAGTGGTTTCCACAAGATCTTGTATCCAAAAAATTGCATATCTTGTATGACGTTGAGGATGCCCAGGAGAGTGCCCGGGAATCGAATTCGTCCAATGGATGGATAGATGGACGGTCAGTATCCCAACGTTCTGCCACTAGGCGAATACGATATTTATGTGTGTTTAATTGGTTTGGATAAAAAATGTACCAGGAACAATTTTTCCAAGACGTGACTGTACATAACAGCGCGCTCACACCGCGCAGGATCGGTGGTGAGGATTCGACCTTCAACACACGCCAATCGCCTGCGAGCACTCGTTCAAGCTATATTGTGTTTTTAGTAGACCCCTATAGATTGACTCGGCGCAGGCACAAAACGCAGCGATCGATTGAACTCCAGAACACCATTAACTTTGTGTTTGACTGGAGAAATCGGATACTGAGACGTTGGGCATGATTTGACAAGTGGTCAAGGATGAAAGTATATAACAAACTGCTAAGTCGAGCAGAGTCGGGTGTCTGCTTGCGAAGACCATTTGCAACGCGTTGAGACCTTCTGTAACGCTCTTTTAGTCCTGAATTAGTACCAGCAAACTATTTCCTATTCCCAGAAGTGAAATCCTCCCTCAAAAGTACACCACCAGAGGACCCTAAGTGCAGCCAATTAAGTTTGAACACGTATCCTTAAGGAACTTCCGCCTACCAGGGAGTCTTTGAGTAGTAAAAAAGCTACTATGAAAAGTGTGTCGACGCTCAAGGGATATCATTTGAAGATTTTTGAGGCATTCTAGCAATATCTGAAGGTGAAAATGTTTTCCGAAATTTTTCTTGTTATTTTTTAAACAACCTTTGTAATATGTACCGTTCAGAAGTGTGGTGGCACTTAACGCATCTCCCGTGGAGTTATAAATTATCAAACGAACAATACCGTAATTGTGATGTGTTATAAATATCATCAACGTGATTTACTTCTCAGAAAGATGTCGTGAACGAATCAATATCTCCAATTATTCACCTTTGATTCATCAGCCAATGAGCATTGACTCACGGGCTATATCCATGGTAGACTGTTTTGGGTAATTAACTTCTATATTCTTTCCCCCTATGAGTGTATTGTATTCATAACCCAGCTGACTGCTCATGGGAGAAAGATGTTTTGTTAATGCATGAGGTGGATGTCTTCGCAATAAACATACCAGCAGAGAAATACCAGATATTCCATTCTCAACCCACCCAGCTTATCGGGAATAAGGGACGAGATCGGACCTTTGAAAAGCGGTATTCCGCTCGTTAGATGCACTAAACTGATCGGCTTTGACAACGAAGCCACATTATTTTCACTTAGCGTGCATCCGTGAATGACATTTCTCCGCCACAGAGGGTCTCTCACATTTAGACAAAGTCGTGCTCGGCAACCTGGCATAATCGCTTCAAACGGTTAGCGTTATGATAGATACTACCCAAACTACGGCAAATGCATGCAAATTTAATGCAGAGTCGGGGAACCAGCTGGTTTTCCAGTGCCACCTTTGGTTTTCCGGGTACGTCTGGTAATAAAAAAAAACGAAATGGGTGAATATGACCTTTCCCGGAGGCGTCACCAAGAGTTTTACCCGGTCTTTCTGGCCTTTGCCAGTAGCCTAGCGCTGCAAGCCAGTTTATTTGACATTACATTTTTTTTGGTGAGTGGACGAGCAGGCGAAGATTTACCACGCCGTAGGTAAAATCTATTTTTACCACCGCAAACATTTCCTGACGATGGCTCTTAATTTTTTTTAATTCTCCCTTAATTACATAGGTGTTAGAAAAGGCCACTTCCTGAGACTTGAGAACGACGCTAAATTGACGAACAGTTCCGGCTTATGTGGTAATCTAGACAACATTCCACGAAACTTGTCTGCGATTCCGAAATTAACAACGTGAAAAAATTTAACTGAGGCATAGATTTAGTATGATATGTTTTTTTCTAATCCCCCGCTTATTTGTGTAAACGGGCTTGTGGGAGGAACCTATTTTTGACTTCTTCGGAGATATGCTCGTATATGAGCTTCAAAAACACATTCAAACTAATCTCCTTTTATATTTTAAGTTTGTTCGAATATACTTCCATTGCATTAGAATAAAACATGAAAATGAAAAAAAATAATTTAAGAAAATAAGACTCTTGATTTACATTCTGTGTTTGATAAAACAAATTTTACTCTTATAATGGCTGAATTATGTGATGGTAAAAATGTTAAAGCAAGAGGAAACCGTTTAATTTATGTGTTGATAACATGGTAAGAAAATCAATATTGAGAAAATAAAGAGGTTAGCTATACCTTTTCAGACATCCAGGCCAAATACCATCATGGAATTCAAGAACAAATCGGAACAGCATCAACGCTCCATGTCGTGCAATGCTGCCTTTCTCTCCTTTTTCAAATTCTTTCAAGCTTTCCAAAATGCAAATAAATTCTCCATTCCATCCTCTTCCCCGCTTTCCCTACTTTTTACTTCCAGTCACGACCTTATCAACATCTCCATACTTCTCAATTTATCCTCCAGACACCTCATATGCTTTCTTTTATTTCTCAGCCAAAACTTCCTTCGCCATATCAAACATTTCTCGATATCCTCCTCCTATCTCCACCTATTTCCTTAATACTCACATATCAAATGCCTCCACTCATCACTTCCCTCAAAGACCCGTACCATCCTCAAAACAATACAAGGCCTCCATTCCAAACGCAAGTCTTTAATAATCTTATCTTAACGTCCTCACTTCGAGCCCCTATCATCAATTCCATCCTCCTTTCAAGGACTCCTTTCGTAAGGAAAGCGGCGTGCATAAAATACCAGGGAAGGGGGAAGTGCGACAATCTCTTCACGTTCACTGGCGAGAATTGAGAAATGGATATTGATGGAAAGGCTCCATCGCACCTTTGTGCTCGCCAATAGACGTAATGCCCCCACGCAGGGGGTTCGAAATGAGAACACGCTACCGAGGCGACGGGGAGCATTTCTCAGGGCAACGCGAGAGTCAACTCGTGTTCCCTCTGCCCCACCACCTCCCACTCCCAAACTCCATCCAATCAATGTCGCCACTCCACCCGAATTTCACCTTCTCCCTCTTCCTTCCTTTTCTTTTATTAAGGCTCTGCTTTGACGCCTTCCCTCTCCAATCCCTACTCTCCATGTCTTTCTACCCATTCCATCTCTGGTACCCCATTCCCACTGCCCCCGACCCTTCCTGTCTCCAGGATAGGATGGGGGACGGGGAAGGGGGTTGGCGGAAAGAAGATATCCCATCCCCTCTTATCTACAACGCCACCTCCACTCCCGGCCGCTCTCCCTTCAGAGAGCGCCATTGTCTCGGCTCGTCATTTCCCGAAAACAAGTTGAATGATGCCTCATCGTTATGTCCTCTTCCGCTCTCCTCCTTCCCCGGCACCCCCCTCAAGACTCCCTCCCCCCCCGCACACCCATCTCACCTTACCCTTCTCTCCTCTCCACTCCTTTCCTTCTCCTCCAAACCTTTCCTTCATCTTCGAAAACAAAAACAGGACTTGTGCGGAACTGGAAGCGCTCTGCGTCTAGGCGACGACGAAGAGCGTGAGGCATTTGAGCTGAGGGCCCGCGCAGTAGTAGGTGGTGTCACTCGGAGGAGCCTTTTTACAACATGACAAGAAGAAGCCTCACTCTTAAAACAGAATGCATTTTCTTCATTTCCCCCAAGCTTAGACGTAGAGTATCATCTACCGGCCGCAGGAGATGAGTAGACTTTGCCTTTTCATTTCGCGTTGGTATAGATCACATTCGGTGACATGAAGAATATTGGTTCTGTACGCAGGGAAGGTCGTGCAAATGACCTACCTCCCTTGGCTGATTTCTAGAGGGATATTGATAGTGAGATGAGGACCATATTACAATTGTTTATTATATGAGAATTTCGCATTTACTAATGCAAAATTGTAAATATTATTATAGTTTGTTTTGCCTTAACTACCGTCATTTTGTCAAAAATTTCCGAATTCCGCTCAGTGATTATTGTAGTGGTAGATTTCGGGGAGGCGACCAACCGGTAAGGACATTGGTTGGGACAAAAATATAGGTTGAGTTCAGCAATAAATAGCACTTCTAATTCACTCGATAAAACAGTAAATTATCATCAAATTTGCTCAATAAGTTGCATATTTTGTACTTTAGTCGCTCATAAATATTACGCAGCAAATAAAAATCGCATTTATAGGATAAAATTTTGGTAAACCAGAAATTTTTGACATCGCAAGATTTAAAATGGATTTTTTAGGGTCAAAGAAGGTGAGGGTAGCATTTGACTGAAGGGAAAATAGGATTTTACAGTGCACATACAGTGGGCACCTTCTACCCTCACGATTAAGATCATTCATTGCTATCTAGCCCTTGAACAAAAAAAAATCCTTCTATCTTGGCAATACCCACGTATTCCATCTCTCGTCATTCTGTACCTTGAGGATTCCGGGAGTGACTGGAAAGACTGGTCTGGCCACCATGAAATAAAGAATATAGAAACAAATTGGCAAGAAAACTAAGAGTGTCTTTCTTGATATGCCAACTTCTTATAGAAATCGATGAGATGGGGTGGAAGCCAAGTGACCGTTTTCGAAGGATAATAATTGGTTGGATATTTAAAAAGATTTCGCAAATGTTAAGGAATTTTTACAATATGAGCATCACAACTACAATTCGTACATCCCAGAAAATATGAGTATGCTACCACATTTTTAAAAGTAGCCGACTCCAAAGAAGGTTTCCAAGAGAAAGTGTTAAGAGAGTTGCAGGAATCACGTATACAAAAACCCATGCCTTTCGCATGCTTTTTCTTTGAGATTAGCTGCCACCACGCATTGAGTGCCTGCTTGCGATTACCTGCTGCAACGCGTTAAAGAAGACGCCCACTTTTTGGGCGGTCCCACCAGCAGAATATTTCCTTTTCCCGAAAATGAAATACCCCCTCAAAATACACCAACATAGGACCCTAGGAGTCGTCAAAGAAGCTTGCACGTATACTCATAAGGACCTTCCACCTACCAGGGAGCTTTTAGTCCTGGAAAAGCTGCTGACCAAAGTGTGTAGACGGTCAAGGAATGTACTTTGAAGAATTTTGAGGCATTGTAGTAATATCTAGGGTAAATATATTTTTCCAAAACTTCCCCCGATACTTTTCATACAAACCTTTTGTTCGGCCAGTCCCTGCACGAGTCTGAATGCTTTGCTTTGATCTGACATCGTCTGAACCAAACGGTGACACATTAATGTAGCCAAAAGCTCACGCTGTTCTCCCGTTTCCTCGGTTAAGTCATACTTAGAAATTTAAGCAATAAATGGGCCTCGTTTAGTTTCAAAAGCATAAGCGTATCAACCTGTATTGTTCCTACCTGTATTATTTCTACCAGTATTAATATTTTTCTCAGCAGTGGAAGGAAAATATGCGCATGTAACTGTAAACTCGGTTCTGAAAACGGTAAGAGGCATAAATATGTTTCACCAATCGTACTCTTGCGACTTAAATTATGCTAATTTAAATTAGGAAAACAGTCGACAGAAAAGAATAAAAATTAATCTGTAAAAATACGGCGATCTGTAGTATTTTTTAATCAAAAATTATTTGTACCATATAAAAGGTATATTTGGCACTACCGTAATGATAATTTATATATTCTCACTCACGTTTTGTAAGGCCATACTCATAGATGTACAGAATTTTCACGCATAATTACTCAATATATGCATATATAATGCTGTACTCTAATAAAATTATTCATGGAATATATTTGTGACAAGTGGGAGTGTGTTGGTGGATTACAAGAAATATTTAGTTGGGAAGTATGTTTATCCTCCAATAATGAAAATTATAAAAGTCCCACCTCTAAAAAAAAACGCAAAAAATGAATTACGGGTTAATCGAGATGAAAAAAAGGAGTGCAAAGTTTGTAATTTGAATTTTTGGATTTTTTTAAATTGACTTCATGAATGCAAAACAAAAATGAAATTAGATAATGTTACGAAAATACGAATATACAATTTCCAGCAGCCATTTTTTTAAATATAGTTCCCTTCACAGTGAAAACATTTATTTTACAAAAATTTTTATTAATTCCGAGAAATCACATTCTTAACTTCAGTTATTCTTTAAAATTCAAGAATTTTACGACGAAAAGAATCGAAAAAAGTTTGCCCTACGACTGATTATAAGTTATGACATTAAATGATAAAGCCTCGCAGTATTACTAAAATATAACATACAATAAAATAATTGGCGCCGAGACTAATGCTTACAGAATATCCCAGTTAAGAGTTTTCAATATGTTTTGCGCTGAATAAAAGATAAATATTTCATTTGTGGTTTCATCAAAGTTGTGGATAATAACTTTTGCATGGGAATAAAGGTTTGAATTTAAAAAACTTTAAAGGGTTTAAATCTAAAAGCATAACTTTTAATTTAATTAAACTTGGTAAGTCATATTAGTTTTGCCATAAAACATTTGGCTATTTTTTAAGTAATAAGGCAAATTTAATTTTATTTCGATAACATTCAAGATTACCAATTTAAAACTAAATCTGCAAGGTACCACCATCCCCCCCGCAACCAATAGAAGGCGTGACAGGGTGCGATTAAATATCGGGCGTGATGCATCATAAGTAAATATTAATAACCTATTTAAATATTAACTAATGCAATTTGCAAAATAATTAAATAACTATATAAAATAACAGCCTACACCTGTTACGGTGTTTAAAATGAATATTTTCTCTCCGCATGCAAGACGACATACGTAATACCGCTAGCCGACGTAGGATGGCAGACGCAAGGAGAATAATTTAATGAAAGCTAGATAAAATAATAATCGTGGCCTAGGCAACTCACAATGGAAAGATGTTTCTTCATCCTTGGTAGTGTAACAATCCTTTCAGATTCCTGGGGGAAATAATATTATTGTATCAATATGCCGGATCCTTGGGTGATTTATCTGATTTTATTTTCATGATTCCTTCACTCGTATATCGAAATGGCTATTTAAAACATTCGTCATAAAAACAGGGATCTAACGCTAACTTGTGCAAGAAAATTAATCTGTAATTCAACCTGCGGTCCGTGAGTGGTTTCTAACCTAGTTTCTTCAACAATAATTAATCCACGTATCTATGCAATGAGAGGAGCTAGATAGCAAAGCAGCGTTAAATATATTTAGATCCTCTTCACTGTGCAGAATATAGTTCTGCAATAAATTTGTATTCATGGAGATCTCAAATATACAAGCGGCAAGTTCTGAATTTTGCTTAGCAAGCGAAAGATAGTACCACTCGTAATACCCTCTCCTAATACTTCCCCAGGGCATAATCCGATAGCAAATACTAATTTTCTACCTTGTCCACATGTTCCCAGTATATATTTCCCACAAGAGTGATCGCAAATGACAGTAACCTAGGCATGTCTTCGAGTCGATGGAGTAGGCTCTGGGTAAAAAATTATGGGACTAGAAATATAACTCTGGTGGCTTTCATGGTTCTATGCGTTTATGGAAGTGTTTTTGCCCTACGCTTCTATCTACCGTATTAAATCTTACAGCTTAACTAGCCCAATTGTAACCAACACGGTAGAAAATTAGTTTACAAACGTTCTACATCCTCTTCAACTTTAGTTTTATGAGTACATTGTCCTTCCAATACAAGTTCTTCTTAATAGTTATGATTAAACCTCGAATTCATAGGTGAAAACCAATTATATTTATTTCCTCCCCTAAAAGAATTTTTGAGATATTGGGACTAAACCTTATTTCCTGATTATCTTTACTAGTGATTTGAAAGTGTGGATTAAAATTTTGATATAGCTGTACGGTAAAATACGGATACGAGCATCATGAAGTGAAATGAACATTTTGTCCTTAAACCCAATACATTTAATAAAAAACCTGAAAAATTGAAAAATGATAAATAACGAAATTAATACAATTTATTCTTTATTTAAAAAAATATATCATTTGACCTTTTGAAAATTGTCAAACTCCGTGGAAACTTAGATGGATTTGAATGGAATACATAATTTTACGGAAAAAACCTTGCTAGTGAAATAATTATTGCCAATTGAAATGTTACATAAATATATGAGTTAATACTCCTCTAAAAATAAAATTAAAATGTGTAAATAATTATAAGAGAAAACAGCTGAGGCTACTCCACTTTGGTGGTCTTGGACCAATTAGCTCTTTTCTGAATTTAAACATTATCCTGAACGCGTTCACGGTCGTGGGTGGCAGATACCGCACATCGTCAGCAATTGAGTCAAATTCAATCTAGCTATTTAACTTACGACAAATAATGAATTTTTCTACACCTATAATTCGAATCAGTGATCATAATTTTGGCTAAGTTTGTGATCGAAAGTTGAATATGAGAAAAGGAATTCCATGCTTTGAGAACGACTGTCCATTTCCCTTTAACTCTCAGCCTCGTATGTACAAGTGACAGAGAATATTTCTTCTCCGTGGTCGGTAAACTCACACAACATTAATTAATTAATCCATGTAATCTTCATGGCTCTGGTTCCCATTTCGTAATTTTGCAATGATTTCCATCGTTTCATATTGATTTCTAAAGAGTCAGTTTAACTAAAAATTTTAGTACTTTCTCGATGATCCCCAAGCACGGAAGAATATTCTAGACCACTTCTGAATTAGTGTACCATAGAACACTTTCTGTTTACTATCCTCGTTGCTTTAATTTCTCAATAGTTTCAACAAAATAAACAGGTTTCCTTAATGAAGCCGTGCACACTCTTTGAAACGATATATTCCATTGATGTTCAAATTTGTTGTGACCATAAACTAGTTTACTGCTTTGGTTTTTCGGTACACACTGGATTCAGTTGTATAAAAAAGAGAACACAGCAAGTAGTTAGGCCCAAATCTTGTGGATTGTGCTCAAATTAGCTCATTTAATGATTACCTCCGGCAGTAATCCGGTCTCCCGGCGGATAGGACGCCGCCGAGTCCCTCGCCAGCGATCGCTGGGCTCCCCTCCCAACACACAACCCAAGAAATCCCATCAACTGGTAAACCATTTTTCAATAACGCCATTCAGTCTAAAAACAATTATCTCATTACCTGAGGACCTTTCTTCAAGGATACATATCAATTTATATCCCCGCATATTTTGTCATTTTGATTTATTTAACGGTAATAAAACAGTGATAACATTTATAATAATAGAATTGCTTACATTAAATTTACCATTATATTTCAAATCATTCGGTTTTAGTTTTATTTAACTGATATCTGATCCACACTAGTATGCATTACAATGGCTATGTCAGAATATCCTTTCCATCATGACAATACGTAATGTTGGAACAATTGGTTTAAAATATTTTAATGCTAAACATAAAAGTTTAGGGCGTGAAACATTATATTTTTAAATCCTTACTATATGCACTAATTAGGGAAAGAACCGTATTTTTTCATCACAGTTTTATTAAAAAATATACTTAATATAACTATTTATTTTCTACTTAATATTCTCATTTTTTTGGGGTTATCAACCGGTTAAGGTAGTTTTTGGATAAACACAACTATCCAATAAATATTTTGTCTCTCCTAACAAAACACAACCAAAAATCCTACTCCGCAACAAAGTCTTTCTTCATCTCCGTGCCCTTCCTTCCTCCCTTCATTCCGTCCAACATCCCTATCCTGTTCCTACCCCTTACTTCTTCATTTTCCTAACATTATCCTCACTATCGCTGTCTTTAACATCGCAATGCCATTCATTTTGCATTGCATCCATTTTTATATCTCCGAACAATTCCCTCTATTTTCCCATCATACATAGCAAATCGTCATTTGTTTCCTTTCTGTCCATTTAATCTTCTCCATAATTCTCCACACCAACATTTCAAATCCTCCAAACTACGCCTATCATCCAATATACGCCTCTACAGCAATACCCGCTATCTTTCCATCTCACTTCACATAGACCTAGAACATTTATATTTCCTCTCCCCATCCCTCGCATTATATTCTTTATTTTTTCTGTCCTAAATATTGTATTAACGGGTCAAGTTCATATTTTACATTATCTGGCATTTTTCTGCGTCTTTTATACTACGGCTGTTTTGCTTTGCAAGGCTCTCGAGATATGACGGCCGCGGAAACCTTGCCTCTGTCATTGCCGGGCACGACACATGGACGAGTGGTCCGAGCCCTTTAGTTGCAAGGACTCATTTTCTTTATACTGCCCATCAAATAATTCTTGAGAATATTAATTGAGGTGGTTTCTCGTTACCTTCCTCAATAAGTGATTTTAACGTGACAACATCACTCAATGGCCGCTACTGGGGTCAGATTCCTTTGCAGCCACCTTACCGAGGAACAGGCGCTGCGTGAACTACCTTCGGTCTGGCTCCTATCCTTCGACCTATCTGAAATGGGTGTCTCTACCAGGCTCATATATTATTGCTCCCAACAGAACAGCTCTAGGCGTGTCATAAGAATAATAAGGACTTTTTGGTAAGGGATCTAATTAGTTATATTTCATTTCATTCCGATTTTACTTTTAAGGCTCTTCATATCAATCTTGTGTTTTATAATTGCCTTTTCATGTATAGGGAACAATGATTGGATTTTACCGCAAAAGAATTATTGCACAATCAACGGCCTGAGTGTTCTCACATTTTGGAACATTTACACTATTTTTTTCATTTCAACGCTGGTCTTTATCTTATCTTACGGAGGATGTAAAATTTTGTAATATTTTTTGATACCTTATCTTTCCTTCTCGTTCTGTCATTGAACCACTTCCAGAGAAATAGACCCACCCACACCCCTCTGGCGAGGAAGCGACAGGGGGACACAGGGGGGCGGGTGGGAGGGTAAGACGAGTGGAACGAAGGGTGGTTGGGGGGGGGAGACGTAGGTGGCTCCGCTCCGTGGGTGGAAGCGTAATTGAAAGGAGATAGCTGGCCAGCAAGCAGGGCGTGTCGGCCGGCGCCCTAAACTCTTGTTTTGTGGGCGCCCTCCCTCCAGGGGCGTGTCCGCCTGAGGAAGGGAAGGAGCGAAGGAAAGGAAGATCCTTACGGCACCTATTCAGATGGTTTTATCCAAATGCACAGGGTTATTTAAAAAGTATCGGTAAAATTCTTTTCCTGACGTGTACTTAAGTGGTTAAGTGTGCGCTTAATCGCAGTTCGCATTGGCATTGATGATATGACCGTGCACAACACTGAATTCAATCACTGAACATTTGCCAATGCGAAAGATCCGCGCTAAACTCGTCCCTAAGGTCTTGACGGATAACAAAAGCAGAGACGAATGTCTGCCGGCAAAGGCCCTCTGCGACGCGTTGAATAAGACCCCGACGTCTTGGACAGTCCCGACTTGGCACCAGCAGACTATTTTCTATTCCCAAAAGTGAAATGCTTCCTCAAAGGACACCACCATGGGACCCTAAGTACCATCAAAGAAGCTTGTAGCTGTACCCTTAAGGACCTTCCGGATTCCGCCCACCAGGGAGCCTTCAATTTGTGGAAAGCCCGCCGGCTGAAGTCTGTCGACGCTCAAGGGACGTACTTTGAAGAATCTTGAGGCATTAGAGTGGTATGTACTGAAATAAATCTATTTTTCCGAAACAATTCCCGATACCTTTTTTACAATCCACGTAGGTAAGAGTATTTACATTGTACACCATTAAAGTGAACTTTATCCCCGGTACATGAAAATTTTGAAAGAATATTTCGAATTTAGCACTTTTATAGAATTCGGGCGAAATATTAAAACTGAAATTTAGGTTTGAACTCAATTCTCGACATTGATAACAACACAATAAATTACTTCTGCCCTATTTTCATTAATTAATGTCTTATTTCGTCCATAGTTCCATCGAGGGTGAAAGGAAGACGGACTCGCAAAATGGAGACTCGCAGCACCTCCTCCGTGACGTGGGCTCCCCACTTGCCGGTAGTGTCGCCTTCCCCCCCAGGTGTGCGCCGAGGAACGGGTGAAAGAGTGGGCGAGGCTGTGGGAGCCCCGAGGGCGCTTCTGCGGATAGGGGTGTAGATATGCGCATGGGCGTGTACGATAGAAACAGTGGAATATGCATGGCTTCATTTTTTTCCATTTGGGGAGAAGGAGGGATGGGAGGAGGGGAGGTTGGGGATGGGAGCGACGAGGAGAAGAAGGAGGGGTGGGCACAGGTAGGTGGGCGGGGATGGGTGAGGGGAAGCGAGGAGGTTGGAATGAAAGTCACACTGACTGAATTCGTTGCATGAGAAATAATAATGATTTGAAAAGACACTCTTGAGTATTCATTAGCCATCTCTGAGAATTGGAAACATTTTGTTTTGGCTTAACTTTCTCGCGGTTATGAGTGAAATCAAGAGGTAGTGAAGTACAAAATATACTGAACTACTTGGAGACGAAATCAATGAAAAAGTGATTTTGATTTGGAATCAAATTGCATGTAATAAGACATTATTTAAACATATTTTAGATACGCGGGGCGTTCAATAAATAACAAGAATTTGATATTTTTTTGGAAAGTCGTGTACAGCATTAGGAAGATGGGATAATTAGTTAAAAGGGAATCTCGATATCCGAAAACGAAACAATAGGTAAAATAAATACAAAAATTACAAGGAAATTATGGGTTACAGTTAAAATGATGAAGAAGATACGACGAATTCGAAAAATACGTAACCTGTACATGTTTAAGACTGCACTAATGCGGATGGAGAATGGAGAGCCGGAGTGGGCCGTACTAGGCAGGGAAGTCAGAAAGGGGTATCCATTTTCTCGCCTTTATCTCAATGTATTATTAAGGAAATAGTGAAAGAAGCAGGATAAAGGCTGGAGGCTTGTGTAAAAGTTCGTGGAGGACCCTTCAATTGAAATTTGCTGCTCGTTTTGTGCCCGGTAGACAGCCAAAGGGATGCAATCATAACTCAGCGTATTGCAGAATCAGTTAGATAGGTATGGCATGAGAATCAAAGATGAAAACAGGAAGATGTTGAGCTTCTCTTAAAACATGAAGACTTAAACTAACATTAAGGTTAGGGGACACCACAAGAACTGATAAAAAAATGCACCTATTTGGAAATCGATCGACGAGGGTGGGCAGAGTGTTGGGGACATTGGTAGGAAGGATTTTGTATCCCAAAAAAAAATTGGAAGATGGTGAGAATTGATGAAAGGCATCTCGAGTAAAAGTATAAAGTAAAAAATGGGTGAAAACTTTAATATGAATCTTCGTTATGCATATCTTGAAAAAATGTATTGTTTAAGTAGGAGAACTGGTGACCTTTGAGATGTGACTGTAGAGGAGAATGGAGAGAATAATTAAAGATGAAGTTTAGACATAGTGAGGAAAGAGAGACGGTAGTCAGTAAGAAATTCTAAACATGAAGGACAGGTAGATGCAATAGGTACTAAGCGTCAATGGGATGCTGTTAATTCTGGCAACGAAGGAGGAACTGTAGGTTCAGCAAAGTAGAGAGCGGAAATGAGCTGGCATTTAGGATAGAATGAAGGGATGAAGTAAGCAATGAGAGCGGAAGAATGTGTCATTGTAATATCCAATATTAGCGGCAAGGACATGTCGAGTCGTGCCAGTGAATACTCACGAGTATAGAAGTGTGCAGTGGCATTGTCTATCATAAACCTATCCCAAGCCAGTTTTATACTTACATAATACAAGATTGTCAATTTTCCATTACCAAATCCACTCGTTTTTTCAACATTCTCTTCTTAATTGATTCCTTTAGGGTCGTGTTCATTTTTACTGCTTTTGATTACTCACGTCTCCGAAATGTCAGCAAAGCCTCTGAAGTCACGCGATCTCCCGGTCGAGGACCGGTTACATAAAACGTATAAATCAACTGAGTGCCATCGAAGCCAACGCCGAAGAGTTTTCTATTGACATTAAACGAGCCGCACGAATGGAATCTAGCGATGTAATAATCATGCACGGACGTTATCAAAGTGAGGATAAACTTGTTTGGTACGTGGAAATTTGCATACAGGAAAATCCGCACCATGATGGGTGAAACCAATTTAGAATGGGATAAGAAGGGGTTCAGGGGAAATGGATTAGAAGTGGAGACTTAATTGAGATTAGCATTGGGGAGGCTATTGGTAGCACACCTAAATGGCTGGAAAAAGGAATCGCTTTACATTTATTTGCTTTCTAATTTTTATTCACCAGGCTTGATTTATTGTGGCAAGCGTTATTGAATGACCGCTTGTTGATCCAAAACAAAATATTTTTCATATTATTTTATTTTCAGGTTTCCCGATTGGAAAATGGCACTTGGGCTAAGGATAATTGATTAATCTTCAGGATTCAAACCGCCCGCCTGCAAAGCATTTGCCATTAATCAATCTGAATGCAATACCACCTCGTCTCTGCTGACTTCCTGCCCCTGGCATTCAAACTCTGGCATGCTGACACGTTTAATCTTTTCATGACAATTTTTAATCAAAACTGGGGTAGTTGCTTGCCGTGTCTTGTGCTTTTCACAGCTGAAACTTCTCTCACCAATCCCCTTCTACAAATATTACTCGCATTTTCTATGATTGGTATCTTAAATCCGCAGAGAAAGAGCAGAATTCCTCAATTTTTGAAAATTTTTTTATCAAAACTTCATTTGACATAAATAAATGTGCTGAGATGTCAATTCAACTGCAGTATTACAATTAAGCCACTTGGAGTTGGTTTTTAAACAAATAACTGCACAAAAGATTATATGTGCATATATTCGTGAAAATTAAATGTACATATATTTAATAAAAACACAGATGTAGAATTTTAAACCATAGAAACACAAAGAAAGGACACTCACATACGTTGTTTTGACGTTTCGACGGCACGGCCGTCGTCATCAGAATGCCGAAAGAACGCCGAAAAGCGTTCCATTTCGAAGAGATATATATGTGTGTGTGTGTATATATATATATAGTGTATATATAGTATATATACACACACACACACACACACACACACATTACACGCATATGTGCTGATGGATTGTGAGGGATGGAAAAGTACTATTACTCACCAATTACGTGAGCTAGGGAATGGTGACCATTGGGGCTGGATAGATGAAATGCCTCTTACCTGAATAGAAAAGAAATGAAATCATGAAAATAGTGATCCAACTCAATAGACATTCCATACAAATACTTAAGTGGAATATTCACATTATGAATACAGCAACATTAACTATTCATGATCAATTGATATAGGAATCATTGTATTATTAGGAAAATAATTAGTCATTCCGCTAACATTTACAATACCGTACTATGCATTACGTGGAACTCTTGAGCGCACGAAACAAATACATTTAAAAACCTCAGTACCAACGATTTACAACTGAGGAAAAGGTAAAATAATTGCAAAGTTGCTAAGTTTTTGTCACTTATTCCGCGTTAACTAAGGAGCTAGGAAAGGTTTAATCAAATTCACTTTAAGTATAAATTGGTAAACTACAGAAATAGCTACAAGCTTTAAAAATGATGCAGAAAAAGAGAGATTTGGAAGTCTAGTTACTTCCATTGTTTGAACTATAAAGACTCTCTAAGTTTTTTTAATTAATGGTGTTCGGCGCCACTTGATGAAAATCCTCAATGAAAGCAATAAACGAAAAAATCCGCCTTTCATATTTTTTTTCAGGGAGGGTGTGCACCTTAAGACGCGACTGACACCGGGTCGTACACATCAGAAATTTGTTCATGGGGTGAAACGTTTTTTTTGTAATTTTTTGTCTCTCAATTATTTTGTACCTTTGTCTAATTGTACATTTAATGCAGATGCCTGATGGGCCTCTTGTCCGTGTAGTGACTTGAAGGGTGGATTTCAGGGACAAACCTCTTCTCGTACACCAATTTAGCTGTACGTCCAAAACAAAGAGAGGAAAGGACACAAGGAAGGAGGCACTGACACAAGGTTAATAAAGGCAGGGACTTGACCTTTTAACGGTATCCATTACTTTCTTTAAAATACACCTTTCACTTTGCAGAAAGTACGGGAAAGGTAAACAAAAGGTAGGATTTATGAAATATGCTCTAGGTAATTGTATTCAAAAGGTAAAAGGGCCATACAACCTTTCGCTAACCACGCCTAAGAGATGTTTACAATACACGAAGGCCTCAAGCAGTGATTAAGATTCATGATTAAAATCGCGTACAGCGAAAAGGGGATTAAAGATCAAAGAAAAATATTTTGATAAACTCAAGTTTCAATAATGTTTTTGAAAACTTGACAGTGAAATATTTTCTCATCCCAAACATATATTAAAAGAGTTATGTTTTTTAAAGGTCCTAAACATATAGTTTAAACGCCGTAAGATGACTTCAACATAAAAGACCAGGCACTGCGGATGGCATTACTGATGCAGGATTTCGTTTTCTCCGAGCGTATTAGAAAGGAGGAAGGATGGCAAACTCAAGAGAATAATTTGTTGGTCATAATATATTAAAAGAAGAAGATATCAGATGCACATAAGGTAGCATAGTTTTAAGCTACCTTATACCCTTACTAAATTTTAATCCACTTCAACAATGAACACAAATATTTCCGCAATGCCCCGTTTCCATAGTAACCACCCTTCCAGACGGATAGGTTTACCAATAGTTAGAGAGCTTGGCTGATGACCTGTTTCACATCCGGCTGGCGGCTCTATACCCCCCAAGCTTAAAGTGAGCCGCGGGGCTCCTCTTATTACCGGGCTGCCTGAAAAATAGTCGTCTCTTCATGGAAAGACACTGTCCCCGCCCTTATTACCCTGCCACTGTTCGCATCTGAGATTGGTCGAGTCATTTTCTTATGCTTCTTGATTTAGCAACCCTTCAACCTTTTCCCGCCATAATTCTTACACCAGTAAGTGAGAGAAGTGTTACTGCTGGTAAAGCTTCAGACGCATCATTGTCTTTCACACACAATATAAAGTCTAAACCTATATTGATTGAGCAATGAAACTTTGAATCACAGACTTTAGTATAAAATCTTCTGAATAGTTCCGCAACTGATACGCTCCAACAATTTCGCACGAACTCACGAGTAATATGGAATAGAAATCAATTTCCTAATCTAGTTTCATCTGGTTCCCCTTCCTCCCATGAACTTGCCTAATTATACGATCCTGCCTACCGGCGTATTAATACAACTCCACCGATTTAAGATTAATAATTTCAGCCGTAATCGATAATGCTTGCAGGAGGATACCTTAATTCCATCCGCCTCGGCTGCGCCGTCGGTGCACTCATGCGACGCGGACTAAACTATGCGCAAACTATGCGTGCGACACGTGGCCTTAAACCACGTATGTTGCTGCACGGCATTGAGCAGGAGTGGCGGCGGCTCGCTCGCCCCGCCCCCTCATGCATATTTCCAATGTTTGCGGATCAAGGAGCGGGATCGTGTCTTCGCAGATGGCGGTGGAGGGTGCAGAGAGAGGGGGGAGGAGGAAGGGAAGGAAGGGGTTGCAGGGAGGGCACATTTCCGGGGTGCCAAGCCATTTCCAGTTACGCTGCCTGAAAGTGAGGAGGGACGGTATGGGGGGGCGGCCCGCAAGTCAAGAGGTCATTTGGGCCATTACGGAAGGCTCTGAGCCCCTTGATGGCGGTAGAATTTTCAGGGAATCCAAGTGAAGAGGAATACCTGGCGCTGGTCGTAAGCCTACTCTTCAGAACGAAATGGGTCACACGACTTAACGTCCTATCCGACGGACGGACTACTGCACTTTGAAGCATGTGTTCTCTCCACACGGCACCTAAAGCAGGAAAGCACCAAAGTGCATCAAAGGCGGGGGATCGAAGCCCGACCCCTTAGTGCAGGAAAGTCGGCACACTTGCGAGTTCCTCCAGGTTATGTATTTTGACAACCTGACTATAATGAGGAATGAAGTCAGGCTTTAAACTATTAAGTACGGTGGCCTTAGCACTGAAATTGTAGTCAACTTAACGCTACATTGATTTTTAAGTGGCATACTTGATTTCATTTTAAAATCATTAGCCTCGATGGAATGGCAAAGACTGTGATGAAGTGGAGGGCGTAGGGCAAGCGAGGCAGGAGGAGGATGAGGATAGGGATGTAGGACGGAATAAAAGGAGTGAGGAAGAATACGAAATTTGAAGACAAGATTTGTTTAGAGATACCACGTTTTCTTGTTAGTCGGCAGTACTTAAAGTGGAGTAGGTAAGGCGTCCGTGGAATGGGACATTAGAATATGCGGTCCCTAGATACCTTCTGTTGTCAAATACACTAATAGCGATGGTAGATTTCACTCCACCCCCATTTTCCCACTTTCTGACAATCGTATCAGTATGTAATTACTCACATCTCTTCCTAAAGGCGCAAATGACCTCGGCTGTCGGTCATATAATAATTACTATTATAACGCAAGCATATATAAAATCAAACACTAGTTCTTATTATAATTTCGATTTAATATAATCAAGATAAATATATTTCTAATATGAGCATTGGCATTGCGCGCAAATTTAACCGTTTTTTTCAAACCGGGCACGTTTCTATATAACACTGGATTTACGGAACTTCTAAAGCCAAAGGGGCAATGGGAAATAAAATCTCAAGTTTCCAGAGGATTACGCACATGATAAAATTATATACTGAATTCTGCTTTCGCGGAGTAATTTTCCATTTGCGGAGACAATCTTCAAAGGCATACTTTTGCGCTTTTAGTTATGATGGACACCCACTGCGGATTGCGAATTGATATACTGTAAAAAGTACCTAAATCAGTTATCTAATTTATTTTATGAGTGATAATTAATGTTCAAGGGCACACAACTCGAGTCACAACAATTCTTCTTATACTTACTGTGACCATGGTGGACAAATTTAAAAATTAATGCTTATTAAAGTTTCCATAATGCCATCTTTTTGCCGAAATAATTATATCAATAATAATGGCCAGATGATTACACCTTTCCACTAATTATTGGTTTATTACACGACCGATATTTTAATGTACCACATAATCTTCCGGATTAGATCTAAAATTGATGCAGTGCATCCCTAACCGGTCGTGTGATAAATCAATATCTAGCGGAAAAGCGTAATCAATTGGTCATTATTATCCTCGAATTCCACCATATCACGCCTGAAACTAAGGCATTCGAAACACAATGTGGTTTTAAAATTGGTAAAATGCTGTATTTTATTCTATTCTATATACCTAACAATGAGGTGAAATAATTCAAAGACAGCTTCAACGTTCCGAAATTTTCATAGTGCAGTCCAAATATGCCAATACAATATGCCGAGTTACCCGCTGACTGCAAATCATTTTGCACCAGTGGACTGGAGGACAGTCACCTTATTGGAATTCTAACTGGATATAGTCCCTATAAAATCTCTCAAATCCACGTTAATCCTCTCGATTCTCCCGGCTTCACCAAAGATGTTTGATTTGTTTTTTCAGGCATCTCGGAAATTGCAGGTAGCACTATAAAGGAACTGCATACTCACTCTCCTGCAGTCGTAAAAGATAAATTTCACGCGTCGTTTGGATCAGTACGAAGCTATCTCTACAACCCCAACCTTGTAAAACAAACTTATAAAATCGTCGCTTTGTTGAATGAATTTTGACGACGAGAGTAACTTGCTAACGGTTTTGTCGAAAAAAAGTCTAGTCAATGAAAAACCATCGGAATTAGAGTAAAACTTCCGAGAGACCAGGCATTAGTTTCAAGCTGATTGGGACGCAGCCCACGTCACGGTTGACACACGCTGTTCGCCCTCATGCTGAGTTACTAATTAGAATTTAATGACAACGTCATAATTTCCCTTGAAAGAGAAGGAGCTAGAATAGAGATTCTACGCCGAGCTATCCCAGGATTTCTGACGCCAAGCGCGCGTGAGAGAAAATAAATGAGAAAAGTCCATCAGAAATCTAGAGAACGCGGAAAAATTTGGCACGTCGCGTCGACACTCTCATCGTGGAGCGACCAGACTGCAGACGGGATGAGAATGGTAAAGGCGCCAGGGGATGGGGGTGGATGGGAGCGAAAGGGGCGGGTTGGGAGAAGAGGGGTGACTCGCGCGACGCACAAGTAGGGTGGGTACAGATATATGACCCCGTGCCACATACGTTCTCTATAACATGAGTACTAACGAGCACATGCTAAAACGTTGGCGCTCGATTAAACGACGGCCCACCAAAATACGCTCTTATGTATGGGCGTTAAAGAATAGTATCCCTCCGTTAAAAAGCCATTTTTCCATTTTAAAAATATTCTAATGGCATGAGCGCTGTGAGGAAATATTGCGAACATTTCTGTAAAAGGATCCAAACTGTTGAAAATCATACTTGAATGGATACAGATATTTTATTGCTATTTTTGAGTTTTGATAGTAAGGGATTAAAGTCTTTTGGAATCCCAAACGCGATTCTCAGGGAGAATTCAGTTATCGTGCCTACCTATCGATGATACAATGAGAATTGGCGCGAATGTTGCACCTTACCTTCAATTAAATGAGTGGTGGAAAAATACAATCCAGATTTTTCATTTGAATTGCTAAAAAAAAAGTATTGCCTTCAACGGAGAAAAAAATTTGACCGATAAAATTTCCCAATCACCTTCAAGCTCTTGGTGCAAATGGAATCGAAAATTCACTTATTTGCGGTTAATAGGTTACGCCCTTCAGGCTATGCGCATACTTGTAATTAAAGGCAGAGGTTATTAGAACGCGCGAAAAAAGGATTTAGCGCGGAATTCGTTCGATAACCCGTCGGAAACGGATGCCCACCGAATCTCCTAAAGTTTGTTAGCCCAAATACCGCATTCGAAAATGCATATTTTGTAATCACACAATGTTATTCCCTCAGCAGAACACGATGCAATGCTGTGCCTGTATACTGTGCATCCGAAATCCAATTTCCAATAAAATAATTACCTTTAGAAAACCAAAAGGGATACTGAATTTATTTATCATGCATGCCATGAGTTATGCGAGTGCTTTTTGCGTACCTAAAAAAAGCATTGATAGGGATTTTAGTATTATTTCTTACTGGTGAATTTTTCTCTAGTCAACAGAAGACGAATTGTATTTATCGCATGTAGTTATTTTTAATCGGAAAATAAATATTATACTTCCTGAATTTAATGATAATAACGTATAAGTGTATGTGCTTGTGTGCATATATATATATATATATATATATATATATATATATATATATATATATATATATATATATATATATATATATATATACACACACACACACACATATATACCTGTATATATGTATATGTATATATGTGTGTGTGTGCGTGTGCGTGTGTGTGTGTGTGTGTATGTATATTCATTGACATGGAAATGATATGAGGAAAAGGGATAGGAACACATAGAAATGACGAACACAGAAGAGGTGGAGAAGGCGGAATCAAGCAGGTCACTAGTGTAAATATATTTCCTTGACTGGGACTGAAAACCGGATCTTCCCACTTGCCGGGCGGATACTCTAACCACTTGAGCTATCGAGGACACGTAATTTACACAGATTTGTGGGCCTTTTATATTAAGCAATAGCCCCGATTCTTTTTGCCAAGATATGACGTCAGGGGGCTGTTTCATCCGCCAAAGGAGAAAGACACGATTATACAAGAGGAAGGATAGTAGATAAGCAATCATACAACGTCATAAAGGATAGGAACAGTGCGTTTCGTGGCATGCACAGCCAGAAGAAGGAGACGAACTACATTGGACAAATACACATTAAAAGCGAAATCCCACCATATGGCGATTTCGTCAGCAATATATTAATGGCTTTAAGAATATATACTTGAACAATATATACACCCAATAGATAGATACATAAGAAGTCAGATCGAACAAAATATATGAAAAATTAAGAAGCATAGTTATTAAAGTTTTTAATATTTATTAATCAAGTAAGCAGACAATTATTAGGATAGAAGGTAGAAGGGGGCGTAAAGGAAAACTCAGATGGACTAAGCACAGCTGTAAATGAAATAAAATTGTTAGGAAAAATAATAAAGATCTATTCATAAAGATGCTACTATAGAGAAGGACGAATCTGTGGGTGAAGTCAGGAAGCCGGAAGTTTCTAACAGGTCTTAATAAGGATTTAGCATTATGAAGGAACATTTTCGGATTCAAATATTGCCAATGATTAATGAAATTTAAAATGTAATTTGATTCCCATCAGAAAGAAATGGATTGTAATGGCTAAATAAGCATGGAAACACGAAGATCACATGCAGTCTCTTGTGAAGGCAAGTCAGCACATCGGCACGGGTCCATAGCCCTCTTATCTCCTGAAAGCCCCATTTGAGGGCCACTAACAAGGGTCCTTAACGGGTGAATTGCCCTCTCCTACCCTCAGTGATTCTTCCCCTCCCACTTGAAACCTCCCTCCCAAGCCCCGCTACCCAAATCCTTCTCACCAAAGGCGCAGCAAGGATTCAATGCCCGTGCAAAGCCGGGACACGCTGCCCTATCGAGATTTGCCGTGGCGAAAGAAAAGGCGGCGACGGAAAGAAACAGCGATTCCCCAAATAAAAGACCGAAGAGTGAAGGCATGGGGGAAGGGGCAATCAGTGAGCTGATCATCCTCTCCGCCATCGTATTTGCGACTGCTCCGTCGCGGGACAAATCCCAGCCCCCAGGCGACGATCTTCCCCCCTCTGGGAAGATCGTCGCCGGCGGATTAGAAAATGCCACTGCGATGGATTACGACCGCCCCTCAGACCATTACCTCTTATTCCCTCTAACCCACCCACCCACAGCCCCCCCGTTGGGCGAGGAAAGATCCCTGCTTTAATTGAAACGCGACATTTGCCGAGCCGCGAGCCGAGCTGGGATTTTATGTCCTCCCGAGGAAGCGATATGCAGAACAACGGCGAGCCGCAGTCATTCGATGCGCTGATGGAAATGTGAACGGACGTGGCACGAAAAAGAAATGATTGCTTTGCCAGGTTGAAGAATTAGACCGTTGATTTCTCGACGAACGTTTCGGATGAGCAGCCAAGCCTCGAGGCCTCAGATCGAAGAGCCCTGGCCGATCAACATCTTTGCGATCTCTTCTCCCCCGCGTTAAGTGTGCCATGATCGCCGGCCACTTCTCTTGAAACCCTATCCCACTAACAAAGCGATTTGTTTCCTTCACCCTCTCACTAGACGCTAGGGAGGTGGAACAAACTCGAGAGTGACCACCTTGATGAAAAAGTGATTCTGTTATTTCACCATGTTCCTTTATTCTCGTTTTCAAAATAAAACATTGAGTAATTGGATGATATTTCAGTTTTATTAAACTAATAATTAAATCTCACAACATCGTAAAATGAAATTTTTTTCTTCACTTTTTTTTTAAACGCAAACCGTTTGTTCCCATCGATTATTTGATCTTCAAATGATGAGTTCTCAAATTATTACGACTCTACTTTCACATGTAGGTACACTTTTTTTATGTTTTATATTACCATCATTTTTAATACTTGCATTTATTGATACGGTGACATGAATGGCTTAACTACTGAAAGTATGACAACTGATGATTCGTTTCACGAATGTTCATCCAGCTTAAAACTATATGAGCACCGCAATATTTTTCAACATTTTTTGTGCGTTGAAAAAGTAACAAAAAATCCATTGTAACATATGATAACGATTAAAAAAATTATTTCATTTAAAAGGCTCCTAAATGATACACGTGCTGGAGATAGCCAGGCGCACATGGGAACGAAATAAAATATGCCTATAATGTTGAAAAAGATAATATGGATTCCGGATAACTGTAAAATAGAAACATTTCAAACAAATATGACTCGAATGGGCTTTAAATTTTTAAATGGATTAAATTTATCGTAAAAATACCACTAGGGCATACGATTGGAAATTTTCTTGGATATAAAATTTACAAACCAAATTGATGAACTCCGAACACATATATTTTCACACACTAATCATAGTGTTGTCTAATTTTTAGGAGTACCTTTCCTAAAATGTATTGGGCATAATCATATGGCGTTCGTTTTTTGTGCACCTTTTGTTTTGACGGAAAAGAAATTTAACGGGGGCCCACATACTTTTGGGCATTTTTCCTCACGATAAAACTTGCGACCGAATTAGGTTTAAAACTACCTCTTTCGGATAGTTTACTCTTGACGTATCCATTACGTTAATTCATTCTTGAGAAATGATTTTGACAACAAGCACCTAAAATTTGAATACCAAAATCCAGAACTATTATTCCGTAAAGAGGTTCATATCTACATTTACACATTCACTGTACATACTGTAAAAGCGTAGTAAATAGGGAGCCTACTCATATAAATATCAAGAATAAGTATATAATCTCAAGCATATTGATTTGTATTCTCTGATAATTTTCCATAAAACTATGTAAAAGAAATAAGTCTTAAAAATATTTTTTTAATAATAATAATATCATATTGAATTACTAGAAAAATGCTACGCTTGACTATACACGTGCAATATGGTGTATCTCAAATACTTGGGCACCTACTTCACATAAATGTAAAATTTTAATTTGGAATGTAAAACTTGTAACCTTCAAAGATTATGAATTTGACCCACAACTTAAAACTTCGTCGATGAATATGGTTGAAATGCCGAATTTCATTTGTTAGCAGCCATTCTTTAGGTGATTACTTTGCAATCCAAGATCCTAGTGAGCTAATTAGAGAAGATACGACTATAGTGGCTTCTGTCCATAAGTTTTATTGCAAAGGCCACTTGAACAAAAATAACCTCTTCGGGGAAAGCCGGAAGAAAATGAAGAATAGATATGGAGTAGTACGTAATTCTTCAAGTATTATGGCATTAGATCTTATTTATTAAATATTTTTTATTGAGTTATACCAGCCACAGCAATGGAGACCTTTCTTCAGTTTCCCATATTCGAGTAGCTTTTGCAAGATTGTACGTAAAGAGCTCCGCTTCGAAATACATCAAAGAGAAAATGTTTAAGGTCCCCACTGTTGCCAGGAATTAATAAATAAAACTCTTTGCATTTCGGAGCTCCACCGGCGCTGTCCCCGCCACTAAGCAAACTATGCGAGCGTGGGATACGGAGCCAGTGGATCTAGGCAGTGCTCAAATAATGTGAGCGCGGGACTTTCAGCGGAAGAGTAGGGGGTGCGGCGGTGGTGGTGTAGAGGAACGCGGGCGCGGAGTGGAGGAACGAAGGCCAGGTGAGGCGGATGGGGAGCCAAGGAGGGTCTGAATAGGGCGCGGTGGGAGGGACGGAGGGATGGGTGTTTAATTCATAGGGCGTAGATTGAAGGGGCGCGATGCGATTTCTCCAAGAAGACTGTGATACTGGGGGATCAAGCACTACAATGGGCGGAGGAAAGGGGTGTGGCACAATAAGAGAGCGAGGGGGGGGAATAGATTGATTAGCAAGTGCCTTCGGCGGATGGAAACCCAATCACGCGCCCCGCTGGTTTATGCACGCTTCATCTTTAATCCATGAAAACGCTTCGCTGCTGGCAGACATAAACTTTCAACATCCATCAATATAGACTTCCGCGGCGCAGGTAGGTAATTAACCTGAACGCAATTCTCGTTCGTCCCAACTTATTTTACTCACCCGGCAAGAATGATTCCAATCCACCGAAGCACAATAATAACTTCGCTTTGATGCCTGGAACTTTGTTAGCAGTGTCGCCCATCACCTTGTTTTACTTCAGTAGGCGCTCTTATTATTTGCGACATTCAGGACAAAGTCTGTTCATAAAACAGCAGTTTATGGTGTAAGAATTCAACTAGAGGGATTTAAAATTTATTTTTCAATTTTCTTAAATATCATGCGTTGAATAGTAATTAAGAAAATGTGTTCTTTAAAACATAAAGCAAAATGGCCAATTCAAGCTCATCGACGTCTTTGGTAATCTATAAACTGCGTGTATATTCACATTATGTTAACAAATACGTATTCGTTAAAGTACATTAGAGTTAGAGTGCACTCTATTTTGAACAAAAGTAAGATATTACGATATTTATTGTCTCCCTGATTTTTCCACCGAAGCATAATTTTAAGCCGAACGCGAGCCCAGCGAGTTTTAATGAATTCAGAAGGGTCTCTTCTGCTGGCTGACAAGACTTGATTTATTGTATTAGCACTTCACATTATCATGATAATAATTTCATTTCTTTGTCCATCCTGGTGTGAAACCGGAGATGCCTATCCGTTATGAAATGCTGGTAATATAGATACTCGCTGGATGTTGCGTCACAAATGGCTGTTGAGAGAGCAAATGGGGATGTTTCAGCCTGAAATTGCATGAAAGTGACAGTCTTTACTTGGTGGAACTCCTTTATGGCAGTGAGTAATAAACATGCCGTAATTCCGCAAAATAACTTATCAACACGCCTTTATTTATAATGATGAGGGTTATTGGAAAAGTAATGGCCGCTTCCCAAGTGTTGGGAGGTCACAACAAAACTATACGCATGCAGCGCCATCTATTTTCCGCTATCTAGTTTTCAAAGCCACTAAAGCTATTGTTTCGATTCAGCATTTGTTTGTTTGATGGATTAAGCAGATAAAAATGTCCTCGAAAAAATAGTTGTTCCAAACCCCCGTGTTGCAAAGTGCGTACTGTGATTAAAGTTTTGCGTGCAAAAGGATCATCTGCAGTCCAAATTAATCTGGAGGCGTGCCTTGTTTATAGATATGTGTACAGTAATGGGTAAATAAAAAGTTAACTAATGATGTCGAGACTTAAAAAGTGGCCGCAAAAATGTCTATGATGAAGAAGCATGCGGAATGACAGGTCGAGTATCCAGACCGATGGAATCGTTCAACAAGTGGATCAGGAACTGCAATCTTTTTGACGGTTGACGATTGAGTGCTCTGACTGATAAATGTTTTCTTGCTTAACGCACCAATTCGAACACTATTTTTACGAAAAATGTCCGATATTATAAACTATGTTCAAGATATAAACTGAAAATGCTTACCGAATAACACAAGAAAACGAAGAATATTGAGTAGGCGAGTGGTTTTGGGCAGCTGTTTGCAAGATGGAAATGAGTTGTTTTCCCACGGGCAATGAGACGTGGATGTCCTACACCAATGTAGAAAAAAAACATCAGTCAATGCTATGGTGCCGTCCAACTTCACCAAAACCAAAAATATTCAAGCAATCTTCTTACTTGAGTCAGAAAATGATGGCTACCATCTTCTGGAACTAAAAGAGATTTCTTTTTGCTGATTCTATGGAATTTTGGGACAATAATTACAGATAACGTGAACTGCGAAACGATGACCGAATTGAGAAGCGCAATCCAAAATCGACGGGTTGGGAAACTGTCGTCCGGCATATCCCTCTTCCACGACACTCCCCGAACCAAGGAAGAGATTCAAGATTTTGGTTGGGAACTATTTGAACGACCATCCTACCTTATTCCAACCTTGGACCTAACGAATATTGCCTCTTCTCACACTTGATACAGTTGCTGGGTGGACAACAGGTTGAAGACGACGAGGAACTAAAGACCACCGTTGTGCACTGATTCATTTTTGCTCCTTTTATTTAGTTTTATAGTGAAAATATGTAGCAATGATATTCGAATCGATTATAATCACTACATACCTACATACCTATGAAACGTCGGACTAGATTATAATATGATTATTATCAATCTTCCAAGGGTTACCTCTGGCACGCCATGTGGCTACTTAATACAATACGCTCAGTGAAGAAGGCAAAAACACCACTATTAGTGTTGTGCATTACCTCTTCAATTTCACAGAATAAGAAGCGAGGAACGAAACAGCAAGCTCAATACTCTCGTACACATTTTAATTTGTCGGCAAGAATTTTGCAACAGAACATCTTTGTTCTCGGCCCAGCTGGAGTGACTAGGGTTCTTGGTCAGTGGTGTCGAATTGAGTGCTCTTGATTCGAATCCCTGTGACTATTTTTTGAAACCTTAACACATTTGAAAACTCAATGTTCCATACGATGTAATTAGTAACCAACAGAATGCCGCGAAAAGACCCTGATTATGAGATTAGGGTTCAAGGGTTAGAAATATGCTAATATATTAATCTTTAATCTCACATATATTGTATTACGACGTAGTTAAATTAGACAAAAAGGGGTAATTTCCAGCAAAAACCGTCCGATATACTGAGTAATTACAGATGCTTCGGTGGGAGGAAGACAAAGGATCAGTTTTGAAGAGCGCAATTTCTAATAAGGAAAATAAACATGGTTCTGAAAATGTAGTTAAATAATTTCCCTTCTAATTTTGAGAAAAGATACTATTGAACACTTTTTCCAAAGATTAATATCTAAATTTGTGCTCCAACAACGAGTTTTTATACTGAAACGTCACCCGTGACCAACCACGAGATCTCAAAATTGTATCTTTGAGAAATTCAATATGTGCATTTATTTTTTTTACCATCGCCAAAGAATATAAACACACATTGATATTGAAAACATACAAGCAATGTGTTACTTTACATACATTACAAAAACACAAAAAAAGCATTCAAATCTGTACGGTCGACTTATCCAACAAATTCAATCCTTCAAATTTCACGGATTTATTCTCATTTTATGAGGTCACACATGGTGTGATCATAAAGGAGGACCCAGATGGGAGATACATGAAGACAGTAATGACAAGCGTCAAATAGAATAAAGACATGTGGACATGAAGAGGCTATCTGACGAGAAGAGAGCCGTGTGGAGAGTCAAAACAGTTGTATAATCGTTGACCACCGACTTTGATGAATCTAATGACAAGGACGGGCCCAAACACCGGTGTACTAGGCGGGGAAAGCCCTATCGCGGCTCGTTTTGAGCCGGCAACCTAGATGTTAGCAAGGGAGAACATTACCCCTCCGTCAACGAGGTATGCAGTGATATCATACGGGGTGTGGGGAATTGCGGAAGCAGCGGAACAAGCCAAAACAAAAAGAGCTCCGTGGTGGACTGATGGAATGGACTGAAATGGAACCCATCGGTCGAGTGACGGCAGATTTCTTCCGTTGAAAAATCTCAATGTGCCGGAGAAGGGGGAGTATGGCACGGGGGGAGGGACACTTTATCATCGCGACACCGTCAATCCTTTGCCCTCTCCTCCTCCCGTCGAATCCAATGGACGGTTTATTTCTACCGCGGGGGCAGAGTAGGTAAATGCGTGTCAGTTAATTTTCTCCGGCGGACTTGGATGTGACGGGCCGGATATCGCAGTTCGCCTGGTTAATTAGCAATTACGCAGTCGGGGGCACCCGAATGGGCGGCTCAACTCATTCGATCAAGGCCGACGCCGTTTGAGCGCGATTCCGCCAATCCCACGCACGCTCGCGAAAATCCCTCGTTAGCCCTCATCCCCCTCCCTTCTCACTCACCCCTACCCCTCAACACCCACTCCGCCCGCCCGCTCACCCTCTCTCCGTCAAAGGGTTTCGAGACCCGGCGGTCGTGTGCTACGCGAGCGCCGCTCGGTCACAAGGCGGGATGATCCGAATTATTATTAGCTGCTGCACCCATGGCTACAGTTGCGACAACAGGGAGGGAGGTAGAAGTCGAAAGGGAAGGGAGGAGTCCCCTGCACGCTACCGCTTTTGCCGTTCCGCTTTGGCGGGAGGTGGTGCTTGGGTCACGCGCAAACCAGACGATGACTCTCCCGCATGACATCGAACGGGGAGCGACAGCGCATTACTTGAGAGTTCTTAATTTGATACCTGGCTGAAATGTTATGCATGCAACTTCCATATTTATATAAATTCCAAGAAAGTTTAAGACGTGCCGTAAGAACAGCTTTTGCGTGTTAATCCTGTGATGTGCCTTCTAATGTGTGTATTTCCACGATGTAATTAATAGTGTATAATAAACCTAGAACACGGAACAGGCTTACTTCCCATTGAATGCTTCATCTACTTAAGCTAACAAGAATTCCTATTTCACTCTGAGTTTATCCTGATGTTGGAAGGTGCTTTGCGATGTTGACTGATCAAGCATGCGCCCAGGTGTAAAATAGATCGTGCTTCAAATCACGATGTAGGCATATGATTATTTGCTATAATATTTTTTCAACTTTTCCTCATAAAATTGTGAAAATATTTAAGTAAATTAAATGAGCGCATACTACTTTTTAAAAATGTGACTCAAGGCACTCAATATCAGCCATGCATCTCAGGGAAAATAATGCCACGGGAATAATGAGACATATAAGGCATAAAGCTCTCAAGGCGTACAAGAGAAGTATTATCAGATAAAGGGGATTTGCGTCATTTCTCTCTCCTTTGTCCTTTTTTATAAATAAATGGCTCGTCAATAAAACACATGGTGATCACTCGGTTACTTATATTTCAACGGGAATACGACAAAGTGACGAAATGTTTACTCTCCTATGAAAAAGTGACAAACCATTGTTTAATTTCAGTTTTATTCACGTATTTTACATTTATTTTGAATGTGTATTTTTCCATTTCCATTTACGTCCTTGAGCTTACATTCATCTCGACTTCTTCTATGCCGTGTAATAACGGAACAGTAGCTAACCCATGTGCTGCACAGAACGTAATTGTGCATATGCAGAGGAAAGCTTTCTTATACTTTAGACCAACACTTTTTTCTCCGCTCTGATCATTCCCTAAAATTTATGACCCAATTTTTCTTCAAAAGATTCAAACGTCAAAGTTTCTTATTAAACTCAAAACAGATTTATAATTTACAGAGTAATTAGGATAGCACCCACGGCTCTGTGACGCGGTTCATGGCTGTGTTCCTTCTGTCCTGTCTCTTGAAATTTCTTCGGATTCTTATTCGAATTTTTTCTCAGTTGTCTCAGAGTTTTGGCCGCGTGAGCATGAAAAAATTTTATTTACGATTTTTATCGTCTTTATTTAGACCATCGATGGAGAAAATATTACACTTCTGTCAAAATGGAGGGATAAATAACTATGGTAGAGGAAGATGGTCCGAAAATTTTGTTCCTTCTTAAGTTGAGAGAGTGAAAAAAAATTTTCCTGATCTGTCGAACAGTTTGGGTGATAATCATACCGTTTGAGAAGAAAGACCTTCTGAAGAAGTCAACCACTCATGCAGGACAGATACTAGCCAAACGCAGTCATTGCAACCTTGACGCATGAAAAAGTTTAGTTTGTGCTAGTCCTTTTGGATGAAAAAAAATGTGCTTAGTGCGAAAGGTCAGATGTTTCCTTACAGTGCCAATTTATTGCTAAATAGAGAGTTAAACATTTTTGAGATCAAAAATTTGAATTACACCTCCAAAACGCAACATGCTTAAGTCTTTGAATGTTAAAAAAAATTGCGATTCCTGGGTCGCAATTCACGCTATCCTTTTCCTGAGAGAAGTGAGGTTACATATTCATTCAACCGTTTTATATACATGTGAGAATGATTTCAAGAGTGGAAATAAGCACGGGTATCTTCCGCATATTTGCTTGAAAGCGTTGAAATCCACTAGTTCCATGAATTTGTTATTTTTACACTCGCGGCATTGGAAACGGATAATGCTATCACGAGGGCAAGTTCAAGGTACACGTAAACACGCAACTCCTGCATAATGAATGGGACCCATGGGCTTTGTTGAAACGGCTAATTAAGGATGCCAAATAAATTTACATGTCAAGTAATTAGTTGTTGACCGCTAGCTAAAACTCGCGTTTCTCAGGCAAATTTTTGCTTCGCAAAGGCTTAGTGGGTGCATCAATTTTGCGAATCGACAAAGGAGTTGAGGCAAAATCTCCGAGAGCGTAGGCTTTGACGTGTGAGAATACTCATTAGCGAGCCTCTCAGCCTGTTACTGCAATCCGTGAAGTCTAGCGCACGAAGGCACTTAGTTACAGGCGATATTTTCCAGGCCAATGCTGATTGTGGAATGACAGGGAAGTGACAAGATCACTGACGCTAATAGGTCAAGAGAATATCTATGTAACACAGGCTCTTTATCTTTTGGTATTTCCACAGGCAAAGGTCGTTGCAAATGATAGGGGTGAGTGAGGAGCGGTGATAGAATTACCTTTACAAAGCAGCACTGTGATTTGGCGAAACTAAAATACTGTTATTCTGGAACGCGCAAATTTAGAATGGGCAATGAAAAAAACAAATCACCGAATCACAGCATAAACAATATAATTTATTCAATGAAAAGTATATTCTGACGCGGAATGTAATAGCACCAAATATAATGATCTAGAGAATGATGTCATAGAAAATCAATATGTAGGGAGATAAAAATATATATTTATCCGTAGATAGCACGGTGACATGGAATTTACACGAAACATTAGGCTCTCTCCCAGATATGTGGACGGTATTCAACCTAGTGCTAGCTGTCATGAGTGAGTTCTCCAGCTAAGTGTGAAAATAAATCAGTCACATGTAAAAAGAGAAACCTATTCACCCTTACAAATTTACGGAGTAGCAGATATGTTCATGAAAGATCAATTGAAACACTTGGCACTGAACACGAAATAAGATACATGATGACACAACAACTTCCAAAATATTCGCGGAAATAAATTTCGGAAAATTTGACTCACCAACAGAAATATTCGAATGAAAGTGTTATTTTGCATTAATTAGAACTCAGATCGAATGCGAAGTTTCCGAACCTAAAAATTTAGGGTCTAGCGTTCGGATCTTCAGGGCTCAGTGTAAGGATTGAAAACAAGAAGTATTAGAGGAAAAACTGCTTGTTTTCTCAAAAATCGTTATTGTGTAGCAAAAAAACGTAAAACGAATTGTTACTGGAAATCTTGGAGTGTAAACACATGAAAGCACGAGGATTACACGCCTGACTTAACTCGTTTGACAAATAAAGAGAGTATGAATTTAACGCTTACGAAGAGGGAATAATTAAAGCTCGCATTCCATACATTTGGGAGATGAAAATGAGAAATTTAGGGAAATTGACCGCCCAGACAGAGATAAATATTTGGACTACCTTTTCCCCATGCATCGCTTTTGACAATAGCGGCGAGAAAAAATATTTACATATATTTTAAATGCTTGAAATTACAAAACGTTACTTAATGCTTCTCCATAATTAATTATCTAATACCCTTATGACCTAAAATCACTTGCCATATAAACTTCGACTCGCAAAAAAATAAGCACGCGCAAAATGTTTCGTTATGATTTTCAACTTTGGCAGATTTATTCCCTCTCAACATTCGAATTAAGAACATTCCCAACGATATAGAAAATCAAACAATGATAATCGACTAAATATGTTTCCGGCGGCCATTCTATTAAGGAAATGACCAGCATTTGTGTACGGACACCCCATACCACAGTCTTGAGTCACAAGGGGTCGTGAAGAGCAAAGCGAAGAGAAATTTTGATCGAAGAGAGGGAGCCTCTCGGGGAATTTCCAACGTGCCACCCCAGGGGGGAGGAGGGGAATGGGAACAACTTGAATTAGGAGACACCCGGATAATCGAGAAGGCGGAAGCAGAGCGCTTCTTATACCCACATCGGATGCATACGAAGCCCCGGGGACGACGGCCGTTAAAACTGCTGGAGAGAGCGAAAAGAACTTAAAACGCCAACGCGCGAACAGATGGAGACAAAGCGCCTTCGCTATTTTTAGCCCATCTTCCCCCTCCTCCCTTCCCAAACCCACCCTCCCCCATTCCACCTCCTACTCCGCTTTGAAATTCCAACTCCCGACCATTAACTATCCTGTGGAACCATGACACTTTAATTCCCTCTTCATACCTACTCTTTCCCATTCTTCGGAGTGGTATGATAGAGAATAATGTAAATAACGTAATTCCTTTAACAATTTACTCCAAGTGGCAACATCGGATTAAAAATCTTTCAGCAACATCAAAACCACTTACGACAAAATTAAAATCCTAAACTTGGCTTGATTTCACGTAGACTCTTGGTTTATCCATTCTGGACTCCATCTACCAGGAAGGAAAACAGCAAAGTCTTCCTGCTTTAGTACTTCTTCCGTTTTTTATTGCTTCTTTTCCTAAAAAAATTATCTAACTAGTATCCTAAGCCTCATTCCTTTTTGATTACCTCGGATGCTTTTAAATTCGCTAATACCTCTCCCTGTTAGGATTACCACTTCCGCGTTTTATTTACCACAGGTGAGTAAGAGAGAATTCATTATCGAGACCAAAAATATAGTTAATGCACTTCCAGTTAATCCAATCCATGACGGTAGCAAACATTAAATGCTTCTGCGGAACTGTGTACTTAAAAACAGATTGGCGGTTTAGAGAGTAAATATTCAATTTGAGAAATTAATAATGCAGCACATAAGGCAGTCTTATTTATATCTTGAGGCAATATGGAAATGGAATCGCTTCCACCACCTAATCCACTATGTCATATCCGTGTGAAGAATAAGGCATAAATTAAAATAAGAATAAGATATAGTTGTAGCATATACTTACATATATATGCCAAAACTTTATATTTACCGTCGTAGCCGAAAAGAATAGATTTTTTGTGCTCCTGAATGTCAGTGAATTTTCAACTCAAAATTTGCACACAAGGACTGCACTAGTCCAAATAATTTTTTTTACAATTGACCTAATTTACCACCTATGAGTTTCATTATGCGCGTGTGGTACTCACATGCTGTCATCTTCTCGTGTCAACTCTTGGATAGATGTGCCATGAAAAATTAGTGAGTGGAGTGGCAAAAAAATTGAAAAATAATAAATATTAACGTTTGTAAATTGAAAAATTCCGAAACTAAAAATATTTATTTCCAAAAAGTAATACCTGATGCATAGACCTAGACTACTCTAGGGGAAAATTGTACTTACTCATATAGCCATAAGCCTCGTATTTTATACAGCCTCAAAATTAGTTACCAAGTGTTGCGCGCCAATATCTTTTTACTAATTCTTCCACACTGCTGTATCAGCCAATATTTGTTTCAACTATACCGCATTCAAAGATTGTGTCCTCAGACATAAAATTTCTCTTCCCACGTATGTGCTTGGTGATTAGACTCTCATTGATGTTATCAACACGGCTGATAAATATGCATTGATCTAGATAAATATGTAGCTATTTCGATGTGCTTCAAACATAACCTCCCTGGAGTCGCTAGCTTGACTATCTATCAACGGAAATATATGCTATTGCGGTGCTAATGGGTTCAAAGTGTGTAGTTAAACAGGGGTGCCCCCCAGAGCACAAGGCAGCGTTAGTTGCCTGTGGTCGGGTGGTGTCACTCCATCCCAAAGCCGTGAGGGTGCGAGAGAATAGCTCTATAAATAAGGTCACCCCCGAACCCGCCGGTCTGGAATTTGGCTGACACCTTGGGAACGTCTCCCATTAGTCTCAACCCGGCACCCTCGATGACCTCCACCTGCTCCCAACATTGAAGGATGGTTAACGTTCTAAGGTCTTTTCAGCCGATGTGTGGACCTCGAAGCAGCTGCTGAAGCACTCCCTTTTACGGATCAACCCGACATTTTTCTTCGAGGGGTTGGTAAGGTTGACGCATAAAATGAATAAAGGGCACAGTCAAAGATCACTTCTTTGAGAATGAGAGACATTGCCATTTTACCTTGTAGAATGCTTCACTTTCGTAAATATCACTGCACTCTTAGTTAAACGGGGGAAATTTATTTTTGAGGTGATAGAAATTCAGTTCCTAAAATACTTTAAAAAAACTCGGGCCCTATCGCACCGTCAATTAAAACGCTGAATTCAATGGGAAGGCAAACATTCAGAGAACCCTGAAATATCCCACACGTATGCCTAAAAGACCTAGCTGTGCTGGTGCTAGATTTGCTTTCTTACTTCCATACTTGCGTTCCCCAACTGTTTCCTTGCAATCATGCTGAAAGAATGCTGCCTCGCCTTGGTTGTCGCAAATTTCTTTTTTTTTCTTCTCACATATTTGCTAATTCTGCCTCCGAATATAAAAGAACACCCTCTCTTATAGGTTTTGAGTCTCCACTTATGTTGTCTTCTACTCTTCAACCGAAAGCTTGTTTTATTTTATTTTGATCGTCCGGTGGTACCATTTATTAATCATAGTCAAGTGAAGGGATGATGAATTAGGATTAGGTGAGGTGCGAGAGAAGGTGCAACTTCGTCAGGCGTATTCCGTAGCGAAACATTCCACGTTGAATCTCCACAGGAGCATGACGTCTCTACTCTGGCTCGTCACTTTCGACAGATAAACATCCCAAAGCTTTGTTATCTCGTGATAATCCGTGAGCAACATTCTGTCTCACGGCGATTGAGGGTACGCTAATGTGTTTCTTCGCACAGCGGACGCTACGCTTGAATTTAACAGTCGCGGCTTAAACTTAGTTGGTCTTTCATAAGAACACGGAGATTAACGTACTTTACTTACCGAAGTACTAAAGCATTTACTATTATTATTTAGCCTACTGGAGATACCCGAAGGATATCTTTTAGGGCCAAGTTGTGGACAAGGGTTCTTGAGAAAATACCTCGGGCCATGGCCCAGCTTCTTCACCTTGATGTGCGGGTGGAACTTGTATATCTTCATCGCCATAGACGTTAGCTCTACTCAGAACAACCGCGAGGGGCGTGAGAAACAAAACCATAGCCTGGGATTTCCCGGCTATTTGATCCCCTTTTATCCCCTTCTTTTTGTTTTTCATTCCTTCCTTCTTTGACCGCCAGGGCAGTAGTTTCCCAGCCAACGTTTCGAGACTAAATCTATCGCCGTTCTCAGGGTATTGAGCAGTAGGGTCAAGTTTTTCCGCATTGTCACACAATTCCGTTTGAGTCCTGAGTTAACTGATTGATCGTTGCCCTTCTGCTGCGCCTGTCCTTCCGATTTTTATGAATCGAAACCCTAAATATATACTCAGTAGCCTCCTTGGTCTCCCGTAATCTCCCTTTCCAAGCCTTTCAGCACCATCGGAATCAGAAAAAAACCTGCACCAACCAAATTTAGAATCCCACTCCCGAAACTCGCTCGTCTATTAGTCCCCATTTCTCCCCCTAATAGCCTCCCAACCGCCGCCACCTCCCTACGCCATCCATCGTCTTTCCTTCAAAAATCGTCACCCAAGTCAACTTCAATCCTCCGTCGTAACTATTCCCAAGACTAAGCTAGGTAAACAAATTCCAAAAGCATTAAGTTTCCTATCTCTAAAAGTATATATATAATTAAATAAAAAGTTCAAACACCCTTCGTAAACAATTACTACCAGATAGAGAGACTTAGTTCCAGCGGAATAGTTAAGAGATTTATTACCATTGAAGTGACTTGGTGGTCACTCGATTTAATTGGGCGAGAGATTCCTTGTTGGCCATTATTTCGAATTCTTTCATGTATCAGCCCATCATCAACCGTAGTTGAATCCTCCAATTCTAACAATCTCTCCTCAAAGGACACAATCAATATCGATTTTGGACCTACTGTGGAAAGCCGAAAAAAACTCCGAAATTTTGAATTTTTTCCACATTTTAAAACCACAAAAACCAAAATTTTAGACCAAAAAGTATTTGTGAAAGTTGTATGACGAAACTTGACAATTGAAGCCCATTGACACAGATTTTTCAAACGAATCGATCTCCAACGAAGGCATCAATATTTATTCATCAATCAGGGACTACTGGAAACATTGCAGTTTATATTTTTTTTACGAAAAGTCTCATGAACGTAAAGACAGTGATTCATAGAATACCTCAACCAGTCGGGGGAAAAAACAATTCCTCTTGATTTTTCCACTGTTTACGCAGTTTTATCTTTTTAAAACCTAAGGTATGAAAAATATCTTGATAGATTAATAAAACATTTAAAGCAACTCTGAAGCTTTGCGACTCTAGAAAATTTTATTCTATGACAAGGATATCCAGAGTAATATCGGTATTTCATTTTAGATCGGGGATTAGAACTCGCTGGAGTTATCTAGCCGCAGGGATGACCTCCCTATCCCGCAACAGTGCTGGGCAAACATCCCGTGGAGATGTGAACCCACTGGGTTGTAACGCAGCAGCTGTGTGTTCCCCGAGGAAGAGGGTTCATGCGTTTTTATTTAACTGACCGCTGTTTACTGGCGTTGTTGGCTTTATCATAAGGTTGGAGACTGCTCTGCTCCACAATTGCGTTTTCTGTGTTTACTTCAGGCGGGGTGTACGGGCTAGCACGAAACCGCTGAGCGCTGCCGACCCACTTTGGCCGGGGAAGTTCTCGTCGCAATCATCATCCCTGGGTAGCTTTGCGATGGTGAGTGGCCTCAGCCCTTGCCGTTAATTATATATATATATCGCGGCGTCTATAATTATATATATATATATGTATATATATATGTATACATATATATATATGTATATATGTATATATGTATATATATACATATATATATATATATATACATATATATATATATATGCATATATATATATACATATATATATACATATATATATACATACATATATATACATATATATATATATATATATATATATATATATAATTATATATATATATATAGATGATTTCGTCGACTTAACACGGAAGTGCCGAATAAGGAATTGGACAGCAACAAACAATATAGACACACATAAAAAGTTCCACTCACACGTTATTTCTTGATCAATTCGACGGAATTCTTAAAATAGGATTCCGAAGACTAGGGCAGGTGGAGCAGATTACGTATCACGGAAGTATTTTGGACAAAATGGCAAAATTAGTTGAGACGTAGGGAGAATAATTACACTTGAAAAAGAGTCTTTCATATGGAGAGGGATTTGATGACCTATGCTTGGTTAGGATGTTGAGAAAAGGCTCTTTAAAACTTTGCTATTGTGCAAAGTTATTTACGGAGCGCAAACATGGTCATTAAAGCAGGATGATAGGTGTAGAGATTGGAGGTTTTTGAAATGTAATTGCTGAGAATACCACCAAACCACCAAATAAATATGTTGTCTCGTCAAAATAAACACAACCCAACATCCTATTCTACAACAAGCCCCTCTTTATCTCTTCATGGTACCTTCCTCCCTTCATTCGTTCAAATATGCTTATCCTATTCCTGCCCCTTCCTCGTTTGCCTAATATTATGACAGTCTTCAAAATCACATTATCTATCGATGTGCATTAGTTTTAGTTTTTCTCTCCCATTATCATTCGTCCTAACAACCAACTCACCTCCTCCGCCATACCCAGCAACTTCTCATTGTTTTCCATTCTGCCCACTTCACTTTCTCTAACCTTCTCAGTATGTGTGTATATATATATATATATATATATATATATATATATATATATATATATATATATATATATATATATATATATACACATACACACATACACACACACACACATACACACACACACATACATACATACACACACATGTTTATATTGGATTAGACGCCGCGACAACCGCAGCGGCGGCGGTGTCCAATTGGTTTAACAAAGGACTCCACACGTCAATGCGCTTCCAATCCAGTGCCTATTCGAATGTCTCCGGTGTGCATCCTGCCACGGGTCACATTTGGCCTCGCATGATATGGGGCCGACACCCCGGGCCCGCTGTGCTGGCAAGAATGAGGGATTCCACGGCGGTAAGTTGAACCGGCAGGGGTCACCTTGCCGCTGCCACTCAGTGAAATTCCTTGAAGCATTTTGTATAACATGCTTTTCTACCACCAATTTGGACAAAAATGTACCTGCCGGTGCCAGACTTACTTTAGTGTAATTGGGTATTGTAAAACCTTTTATGGGGCAGAGCAGATTTTATTTCAATAAAGATATGTAAAATAACCAAAGAGAGATAACAGCTTTGCAATAATGTCGTCTATTGAAGGTTAAATTTTTATACGAAAACTGATGACGCGAATTGTGAAGAGTATTGAAATTACTACAATTTATATACATTTTTATTTCTGCTAAAGTAGAACCACTGTTGGTAATAGCTACCATATATCGATTGCATTTTTCGATTATCATCTTCTAAACTTCAACTTTCCTTCATTATATAATGAATGAGTGGTCGTCCATTTAGGGGCAAAAAGACGATTGTAGGCTCTTCGTATTCTGATTCGATTAGCGATGCCCTTTGGAGCCAAACCATTTATTTTCAACACACATTTTTTCGGATTAACTAAAAAAAATACAATCGATAAATCACTCAAGAAGAATGTATTTTTTTCGGTACATCGTAATGGACCAATTAGCACTGACGTCATGCTCAAAAATAAATTAAATATCGATTCACACCCTATTGTTAGGAAAATAGACGTTAAATAGTGAGCGAACAAATTGCACAACTCAAGGACAAAATGATCGCACTCTTTTCTATTAAATGTAATATAAATGAAATTTGAAAAATAAAGGACTAATTTTACACACTTAACGGATAATATTTGACTGATATATTAAAAGATTAGACAAACTTTATGCACTCTACGAATTACTTAAGTCGTGTTGATTCACGCGGTGCACCTGTTTAATGAAACGGGGTTATTTCCTGATCTCCGGCAGAGGCCATAACATCGAATAACAACAAAAAAGCTGCTATCGCCAATAGAAAAAACATTTCATTACAAAAATAGCCCCAATATATTTCGTACGGTATAAAAGTAATTTATTAAAACATAAAGCTATATGGCATAATTGAATTAATCATTTAAGACAGTTATGGCTTGAACATGTTAGGCTGAAGCCCTGCCAATACCCTTTTGCTCGTTTCATGGACTTTACATTTGTTTATGAAATCAAGACTTACCTGAAAGTTGCAGAAGCTTGTTAACAAACTAATCATCTCGTTGAAATAATATTTATGAAGCAATAACACATTGAATGGGTCCGTTGCGTACACACTACGTACACATTGCGTAAAACTTGACTTGCAAAGGATAGGAAAGATTTAATTGTATATGAAAAAAGACATATTTGTTCATTCCTTTCACATATTCATTTATTTCATACTTAAGGGCACATGCTGTTGAAGTATTTCATTAAAGAACTACATAATTATTCATTAGCAGCTAATAATTAACAGACCGCAGTAGCTTTAACTGAAAAACGTAGAAAAGAATGTCAAAACCAATTCTTACAAATACGCATTTTTAGATTTTACGACAAAAATAAAAAAAATTGATATTTCATCTCAACTTCGAAGGCTGCGGGGGAAGACAATTGTCTCCATGAAAAATAAAATATTTACATCTATGCCTCGAAAGTTTAATTTTGGAAATTAATTAGGAAATCTAATAATATTGACACTAGCACATATCGTTGTAATTTTTAGACAAATTTATAATAATTTTGATAACAAATATTTCTTTGTCGCGCCGGATTTATCTTACACAAGTAAGTAGAAATACTTGATGTGGTTTAATCTCCATTATTATTTGGGCACTCTACTGCTAAAGGTTGGTTTTGGATGGACACAGACGGTTCGACGATATATTTTCCATCTAATAAATAAAAACTGACATTCGATGATAAAATGAACCCTTCAGTTCCACATAATTCCTTCCTTCATTCTTCATCCCTTCCTCCCTTCATCTTTCCACCCATCATTTCGTCCAACATGCCTATCCAATTCCTTTTCCTTCCTCGCTAACTTATCGTTCTCCCCTCTACCACAGTCATTGACGTACCATTGAGAGTAAAAACTGCATCCACCTTTCTCACCTCATTTAGATCCCTCCAAACACTGTCCTCTTCCCTCCCCTTTCACCACACCTAGTACCTCCTCTTTTGTTTTCCTATCTCTCCATTTCGCCTTTCTCTTTCTTCTCCAGTCCCCAATTTCAAAAGCTTCCAATCTTGTTGTGCGCATATATTGTTGTTTCCACGACCATGTTTCCGCGCCATACCAAACCAAACTCTACATATATATCAAAGTATTAACTAAAATTCTTACTCAACATCGCCGTCATCAATTCTTATGTCCCTTTCAAAGTCTTGCACCTGACCCACTCATTCTGTCGCTACTACTTTGATAACTTCGGCGCAAAGCGTTTTCTAGATAGTTAAACCGTTCCAGCTGTTCTGATATTTTCCCTCCCATTTTAATATTTATATTAGCTTTCCTCTTTCTCGAAAAAGCTATAAACTTTGATTCATTAACATCAACTCTCATCCCATACACATCACAATGACTTTCCAGTGAACTCAGTAATGATTGCAACCCCTTGGTTTCTGGCTAATCTCCACGGCATTCAAAACCATTTCAATAATTTTCTCTTCCTTGAACCATTCCAGAATCCATTGGTTTTTTTCTTGCACCTTCTAAATCTTTTCGTACAGTATGAAAACAGTAACTTGTGATTCTGATAAAATGTTTAGATTGGGTAACATAGGGTCAAAGTTCAGGCAAACAACACATACACGAACAACAGTATTTTGCTCACTGCTTTGACTCTAAATTGCTACAATTCACAATATATGCAGTTAATATGTTCAATGCGCTTTCGGTACGGGATATTTCCGCCGAAAGGATTGGATGTCACACGCGGGGTTGGGGAGGGCAGCGGGAGGGAGTCGTCGGCAAACGGAGCCAGCTCCCAGCCCAGAGCGCGGGAGGAGACGCCGTCAATCGGCGAAACGCCGCACAAGCCAACGACGGATCGGACGAAGAGTAATTGGGGCGAGGCACGGCCCCGGGCCGCACGCAGCGAGGGGTGAGGATAGGCTACGACTGAAATAATTATGTGTCGGCGACGGGCCGGTGGCGGCTGGTGGCCGGAAGCGAGAAGGGTCGGGGGTGGGGCGGCCCACCGCGTCGGCGGTTCGAGGCGGTACTGCGGCCATCAATTAATTTGGAGCCGCGTCGAACCCCGGCAGCCAATCGCGCGGCCCCGAAAGATGGTCACTTACGGGTGACACACATTCCGCCCATTTAAACAAAGTCATGCACAGACGGGCATGTTTCAATATCCAAGGATTGGCGACTGGGGTGACGCTCACTCAATCGACGATGCAAGTAAACATTTAAGGAATCCATTTTGAACTAAATACTGGAAATGGGTATTTGTGTGGATAGTGGTAATCTTGTAAAATAAATTTTATTTTTTTCTGTCAAATTCCCATTTCTAGAAAAGAAGCGAAAATAAAGACTCGGGCAGAATTAATCTAACTCTTTTAGTAATCTCATCATCACGAAGTGTTCCACAATATCACGAGAAAAAATATTGTCTTTACATGTATCGATATTTTGTCAAGGCATTTAAAGAAGTCTAAATAATAAATCAAAGGGTATTTTGACTATACTAGAGTGCATCTTTCTCGAAGCTTAGAGTTGTAATTCCTTCAAATATAATTAAAGATTTTGCACTAAGCATTTTAACCTGCATTAGCATATGCAGAGTTAGATGTAATTGACGAATCAAATATTTTCGTCAATTTTAAAGATCTGTATGAACAAAATAAAAGAATCATACTCAATGACATTTAACTTCAAAAAATGAACCACTGAAAGCTCTATCAGTTTGTTTATTTGTTTCGACTAGTTTACAAGGGACATTTCATGGGAAGATGAAAGTAGTAAGCGGACATGGGGATCCATCATAGCGTTTCTATTGCAACTCTATTTCAGGTTTTTGCTCTGTATGTTATCACGTTCTGCTGGACTATTCTAAACAACCACAAAAATCACCTGGGAGATTGGTTTGTTAATTGAGAGTTCATTTCGTATAGCAGTATACCCACTACGGGGAATGAAATTAAAACACAACAATGGAGGCCATTTCCTTATGGAGGCAAGGGAGACCATTTCTAAACGGATGCCATTTCCTTGGAGGCCATTTACTCCGTCTACGGTTTTACATTGCAACCAATACATCAAACAGCTTGGGTTAGGCTGAGGGTGTCCAGAGGCATAACCAGGGGTCGAACATAGACCATTTGGTCGGTAGTCCACTCACAACACTCAATGACATTATACTGTTAAGGGTGGTCGACTTTTTTCAACACTGGGTTCGTCAAAATTCTGATAACGGGAGGATAAACGGTGGAAAAAGGAGTAGGCAACGAACAGCGGAAAATCATGATGCCAAAACAAAATAACAAAATATCATTTTTTTGAACCAAATAAGAAAAATAAACTCACGCAAGGACTCGGTCCAAGTGCACTTCCTTATTTTTTGCACTGGCTGTGGTTTCGGAAGGTGTGGGTGGGCGGGCATGTCGCGGGTGTCACGTACGTGGGTGGGGTGAATTAAAAATGCCCGGAAAACTTTTGACGAGAGTTATTGACGGTCGTCCCCGCGACTCATCTGCTGTGCACACAGAATGCGAGATATTACCAAGGGCAAGAAGTTGTTCGCCTTGGAGTGGCTCAAGTTTTGACCAGCACGTTGCGACCCAAATAGGAGAGTACGTCTTACTAAGGAGACAATTTGAATATTTGAGACCGGCAAATCGGAACAGGATTTCACTTTAGAGAGAGGCAGCTGCAGAGAACCAATCCTCGGATCGATAACCCGTGACGATGAAGAGCAAATTGCTGCCCTTGCTACCTCATAACACCCACATATACTGTATGTAGTGGCCATTGGCGGTAAAAATTTACAATTTCAAGAGGGAAAACATTAAAAACATTTTTTCCTACAATTATTATTGTTTAAAATCCTTTGTTAAAATGCAGGTTTGCAAAAATTAGTTTCCTATTCTGAATGATATCTGTGACTTCTTTCTTACATGTTTTTGCACCTATGAGGAAAAAGCTGCGTGAGTTTTTGGGCACTATCTTCCAAAGAAGCCACAGCCGGCGCAGGGAATGAACATAGTCACCTTAACCGCCCTACTATCGTGCAAAGTTAACATGCCGTTGGGCTAAGTTTTAGATGAGCTATACCTTCACCTATTAAACTAACTTACATTTTGATTATTGTTGTGGTGGTTGGCTATTACGCTAGCTCAGACATCAATATCTTTGAGGCGTTGACGTAGTGAATGATACCACAACGTGGAGGAAATACTGGCGCAGGTGGATGACATTGACGCTGTCAAATTTATCGAAAAAGGGGTACAATCTTAGACACTGTTTTCCTGGCGCAACCATCATTAACATCTTACTATATAGATAATTATTATACTCACATTTATTCAGGATAGTATTCAAGTAATCGTGGTTACCTTATGTGAAGTACAGCAGCACAATTTGCTGATTTGAATGACAAATGTTATGCAAATCAGAAAGTTATGCTACAAAACGCTCTATGTGATCAGACAACAGAGCACTTGATTCCTCCACGGACATTTTTAAAGCAGCGAGAATTCATTGAAATAAATGGTGACCTGATTTAGAAAAAAATTGAAATTTTGATCTGGCAAAAATCAACATTTCGCGAAAAGTGAAGGAAGACATGGGCAATGGAAGGATAGATGAAGGAAATTTAATTAAGCATAAGAAATCTTTATGCATGAAAACAATCGCCAAATAATGGAGTAAACGTTAGGATATATATCTGTGTACAAAGATATCCGTGTACGAATAGGATAACAAAGAAAAGCTCCCAGATAGAGAAAACTTAAAACCAAACTATTGATTCCATTGATTATATATCCCTTCTGGGCTCGTATACCGGTCCTATATTTAATTAGGATTTTGAAATTCAGGTGAAAGGGGATATTAAAGCCTGATGAACCTTACGCTGTAAAATTCTTACATCTGACGTTAGCTGAAGGCAAACATGTCTATCAGCAAAATGACCAGTGTCAGTGATGAATGTCTCAACTATTTGACGTAACTTACTTTCTATTTGTAAATTAGTGGACTTTAAGAGTTTTATGTCTACCACTGAACGACAAAAAATTATGCTTTCTCGTCAACGTAACTAACGAAAGTAATTATTCATCCATTACGAATTACCACTGCAATGAACATGAGCTTTCGAACATTCCCTTCGCTGAGATAAATGAAATTTGTGTTTTTGTTAGTCCAGTGAATGTTAAAGTGCAACTATGACGTAATATAGAATAAAGTTCTATCAGATCTCACCATCGACAGTAATAACTTCTATCACAGACGCCTGTTGATTTCATATTAATTTATAATTAGTGTGAGTGCCAGGATCCATCAAACTCCTACGGTGTATCACTAACGACAAAAAATAGTAAAAATCTTTTTTGGAAATTTCCTAATACCATATTTTTTTAATATTATCAAACCAGCATCTGACTCACCTGTCTCTAGAAACTCATTTCAAATCAAAGTTTTCATTTATGAGAGGAAAAAATTATTTTTTCGTATTCCAAGTAAAGATCAATTGTTATTCAAAGTGCGAAAGAAGTTGCTACAACTTCAGATAACGAAGTACGTCGAAACCCGGGTCGTCTCGTGATAAAAATTTTTCAGTAGAATCAAAAAGTTACTACTATTCATTTCAAAGTTGCTTCAAGTTTTTTTTTAACTGGGAATGCTAATCCTCAACATTCAAACGTATCCGCTAACGAGTAAACTATGTACAAGGAGGACTCCATACTTATGACAACATTTCAACGGGAATATGATAGCACTTGTCTGTGGAGATTCATAAGAGGGAAATGGTAGGCAGTGAATTCTAATCCAAGCGAGAAAAACCCCAATACCTTTCCCAAACTCGCAAAATACTTTGCTAACTTTTCGATTATTCATTCGATAGAAGGCACAAAGTCTCGGGCAACTCCAGATTTCATTAACACTCCATGTCACAGGACTTAATGCCTCAGAAACTCCTTTCTAGTTTCGGAATTTAAAGTATAGCATTCCAAACCCACCAATATCCGAGACTCGCAGTCCATCCACACATTCCATTCGAACATACTTCGATTTTCAGAGAGGTATTTCCTCGCTGAACAAAATCAAATCTTAGGTGTTAGGGTGGAGGTCCATGTATTCCAGGTCCCAGCAATACGATGGGTACTCCGATAGGGTACTATTGCTGTAAGAATAATTTCATTGACGTTGCAAACGGTGGATTCGCGTCCAAAGAGCTTTACGTTCCTATTTTTTGTATTATATGCATCTTCAATCTTGTTAGATACGGTCTGTCGGTTATAAATCTTTCTCTTTGGCGGACACAAGTTTCCAAATCACTGTGAGTCCTATTGAATTTCTTTCGACTATCGCATGGGCCATGGCAAGTCTAGGGGTTCCACCATCTCCTTTGAAAGGAATTACCGCATGTCACAGTTTTCGGGAAACATGCCACTGCCTTCACATGGAATTTTGAAATTATGTTATTTGGCATATTTATATTTGGTACATTTGACAATACATAACAACGTTTTTCAATCATCATACTCAATGGCAAATTTTAGAGTCCATGTTGAACTAAGCGTAATTGGAATAAATTTAAATTTATTTGAAATTATAACCTAAAATTAGTTACATTAATTGATTTCATCATCACACAGAGGACATTTCTGACGTTCTAATACCCATGTAAGTTTATACAATCGACCAAAGGGATCCAAGCCGTATTGAAAATAAAATTCTATCGAATTTTACAAGAAAATAATAATCCATAGAAGAAAATATAATAATTAAGCTATTACAGGATTGGTAATTCATAAGAAACCTTGAAACATAACTTTTCCTAACATTATTCCATTGGTTATCATATTTGGCAAAGAAACACGGTATCTTTTAAAGCTCACCCCAGGTGTTCCCAAAAATACTTGTGATGATAAGCAGAGAACATACTGATATAATCTAATATTATTTTCTTAAATTGACGCCAGAAGCAGACCTCCACCCAAAATTGGAAGACCTGTATATCCGATCCTGGAAGAAAACGCAAATTATCTTAGGAGACATTTTTTTCACTTGTAATGAAAATATTTTCATACATGATGTTTGCATCAATTGAAATTCACATTTTCTCAACATCCACCGTACACGCCCCGTTTAGGTCGTCATCATTCGTGCGTTACGAGGTGGCAGCCGAAGAATCCCCGTCGCGGATTTAAGTTTATGCACAACCATCGATACCGTATAGGAAGGCAATCAAAATTCGAGAAAATTTTCAACCCTTGGTCCAGTTCTGTGCAATGCTAATATACAACTGGCTCTTTTCCCAATTCCACGCGGCATCAGTCACGCTCTGGGGCCGGGGGGCCAGCATGTGCACAAATCTCCATGCTCGGATTAAGCACCCGGAAGTGCGACGGTGGGGAGAGGCCCTTCGGCGGCTCGATAGGCGCGGCCTCGTTCCCGGTCGGATGTATCGCTTCCCAGAGCGGGGCAGCATTTGCATTTCTCCGGCGGGGAAGCATCTTGGAAGGGCACGACGTGACGGGGGGATGTCGCTCAGGTGCGATGAGACGGATCCGGATGGGAAAACTCGGGGAGGAGAGCGGGTGGCCATCTCCGTAGCCGGGCTTCCATAGTCACGGGTTCTTCTTGTCACATATCTTCTTTTACGAAGACATTCTTTGGCACTCAAATTGTTTTAAAACATAATATTTACCAACTGCCATTAATTACACCTCCAAAATGTTACTACGTTTCATGGGAATCCATTACAGTTTCTTTACATAAAAACACCACGTTTTTTATTGGGTATATTTCTCGCGATAACAAACCATATTGAAATATGGTTTGTTGTTGTTATTGTTATGGTTGGTTATTGAAATATGGTCTTCATTCCTTCATAATTCGTTACCGCGAAAACTTCGATTACGTGCTTCTTGCAGTTCATCTGAATTCATTTTCCTTCAGTCATCGATGACCCAATAATTAAACTTCCACAAAATGTACTTCAGATCAAGTTTTGATGTTCTCTATAATTTTCACTCAACATTTTATTGTACTTCAGGTGAAGGTGAACACCTGAAAATGATATAAAATTATATCAAGACCTGGTCGGCAATATAAGTAGTTGGCAACGAGGGGAAAAGTGCTACTTTTTGGTCATTAATATATCCTGATTCCAACATACCTCGCCTGAAACTAAGTATTCTGATCGTTCATTTCTGATCTTCAGTGCCCTATCGTGATTCAGTATGTATCCCATTAGTTTCCACCTGCTTTTTACGTATTTTGAGGGGCCACCTTAGGGTTAACTCTTCACCCACTCTTCGAGGTACTTATTTATTTGTTACTCTGTTTATCTATTTTATTTTTGATATATTTTCGTGGCACCACGTTTTCATCACCTCCAATCTTCCCTTCACAGCTCTTCCGATTGGCTACGTCCCACTTCAATAGATAAGAAGACTCCATGCATGAGTTTAAATAAATCGCTTTTTCTTTTCTATGCTATTATTAGTTGCTGCTAACATTGAATTCTTTCGTTGAAAGTCCTTCGTCCTATATTTCAAATGAATGCAGTAGCCATAAACAGTGACGTTAAATAGTTTACATCGCTAATGATTATGCTGCTTAAATTATAACAATAAAAAAACAATTTTTTAACATCAGCATTTCAAATTGATAACCTTTTGAGCTAGTGGACGGAGTGACATGTCAATTGAAAACGTTATACGGCCCTCTATTTCACCTACGACACTGGAGAAGGATTTTGTAAGCGCCTCACAATCAGAGAATGTTAGTTATGCGATATAAAATTAGACTAATATAGTCGTTCAGAGATGAACTTAGCACAATCTCCCTCTCACAAGTTGTGACCTTGGAAATGAAAAATATTGCAAGTTTTTGTCACGTCGAATTCCTTTCCCGCATTCTCCAAATTAAGGTTCCATTTCAACGGATGAATTCTTCACGTGCCCTACGACTGGTACCATGTGCAATTATGGAATATACCTTGGGTGTAATATTGGAAAACCAGTAGCTTTCTTAAATTGAGTTATTGTTTACGTCTCCTTTCCATAATTATCGCCTACCTCTCATTACACGTGGGATGCAAACGTTCCTTCAGGAGTAAACGCTGCCAAAATCATCTAAAATCTGAGCTGTACACCTATTTCTCATAGTAATAAAAATACATATAATCTGTGACGGCTACACGGTTAACTCTCACATCCTCCCCTTCCAGGCTACGTTTTAGCTCAAATGTGTGTCTCATAACCGGAATGGCTTGAAGCCTCGAGGTTAACTGGTCAACAATTGTAGTTTCTGTAGAGTTAAGAAAATTTAAACATTTTGGATTAAAAAGATAATAGGAAACCAGAGGTGGATAGAATGAAAAATCTATAGGATCTCTTCTTTCTAAAAGCAAAGAACCTCTTCGCGACTGAAAAATATGTTCCCGTTAAAGCAATTTTGTCCCCGGGACCTAAGATTTGCTTTTTCTATTGATGGCAAAGGAAATCGTATTCACGAATTGAATGAGTGACTTGATGAATAAAAAAGTGATTTATTCTGAAAAAATAACCATAATAATCAAGATAATGTTTGGCTCGATAGGTTTACCGGGAGTAACCTTAAATCTAAGCCAAATGGCGTATAAAAGACACATCTGGGTTGGGGGGCCAGTTCCGCTTCCTGTGGCACCTGTGGTTTCCCAGGAAGATCTGGCACCAGAAATACGATACAGCTTGGGAAAGGATTCACCTGGAATCGAGCACGGGATCCGGTTACTATCCCAGCGCTCTACACAATGGATTACTTAGCTCCGTTATTGTAATAATACCTTAATGTAAACAAAGATTTTACTTCAAACATTGGCTGTTGCAATTGCTCCTCGACCATCTGATGAATAAGAAATTATTGTGGGTAAATAGATTAACTTCCAACTAGCCCATAATAATAAACAGTAGCCTAAAATGTTCTATTCGTGACAATAACAACAAGATACATAAACCAATTAAATTTGTCAGGTTTCGCTAACAAATCATTAACAGATTGACGGTTTTTTCACTTCGGATCATAATAAAGTACATTTTACGATAAATGAAACGTATGAAATATTACCTCCAGAAATTAATATACCTTAGATTGTCGATTGAGAAAAACAGTTGACTTGTGTTCCGGATTCCGACACGGCACGGATAGCTTCAGAGGAACTACATATTTAATGGAAAAAGTGAATCATACATTTAATTTTTTCTTGATTGATAGCTGCCATCAGCATTAAAGCATTCATCCATATCAGGTGGAACAGAAATTCAGCAACTTGGTTGATTTGATAGGAAAGCAAGATAAATGTTGCTTGCGTTCCCGGAATTATAATAACAGTTTACGACGATGCATTAACATTTTCAGAATCACAATTTAGTTCGGAAAATTCTTAATGATAACATGATTCTCTGGTCAAGTTGAAAACCAAAAAAAAATCATAAAAATAATTTTCTATAATTAACAGCGTTGCATCATCAGCGTCGTCGCACGCATTGCTCTTCCATTTGAAGGTCGGCCAAACGTTTTCGGTATTCCCCAAACCTTTACCGATTGTTTTGATGAATGTTTTTCAGCCGTTCAACTTTCAGGCAGGAACAGGAAAATCCTCTTCAAATGTAGGGCCAACATTTTCCATGATCGGTAATCACCAAGCAAATCAAGACCTCACAGAGAATCTGTAAGAACCGGACCAACAATGATATAAGTGGAATTAAATAACGAGAATTTCATGAATAATCTTAACCTTAAACTTCGAAAAAGAAATATGTTGTTTTTGATGGAAATAAGAACGAACGATTTCTGATTTCTTGTAGTAGAAATTTTAGTAATTCCCCATTACACGAATTGCCCGGTCAAGCGCACAGTAAGAGTGCAATTATGTAGTGATTTAACTGACTCAAGACTGGAAACTACCTTGACTGAGAGAATGTGATTCTACATTCTGAACAATGTATTCACAATATTAACCACAGCTTTAACTTGTTCTCATTTACGATTAAACATGAAGTAATTTTGTAATGAACTCAATAGTGCAAGATGCAAAAAATTCAGTCGTTTATGAAGTACTTGAAATTCCCTATACGGTAAATTAGTACAACATAATTCATTTTGAATTTATCAGAGACTTCTTTATGCCCAAAAAAATTCCCTTTTCCCAATTTTTTGACAATTCTCCTCTTTCCTCTGATCCTTATAATAATCGCATCAGGACGTGGCAAGCGGTGTGAAGGAGCAGCGAGCGCTTCGGACCAAGTCATCATCATGTCCATTATTCCGCTCGACGGAGGTTAAGTCTTCCGTCTCGCCACCCACCTTCAATACCGTGGTCGGAGCCCACAGGCGGGGTGTCTCAGGGGTGAGGCGGGGGAACAAGGTCCGGACGGCCGACACACTTAATTGTTGGACACACGACTCCCGCTGTGCCGGCCCTCACCGGACGCCAATCCGCTTACGGGAAGTCGAGGCGGGCACGGCAGCGCCGCCACCCGCCTCGGAATTGAAACAGAATCCACCACCTCGGGTGGAAACCGCAGGCAGACCGGAAGTGACGGTCCTACCGCCCTTCGCCTAACGTGAAACCGAGACCTGGGCTCGCATTCAGAAACGCCACTACAGTGGCCGCTACCATTACATACCTCACATTACGGCGTACTATGCAGTGCAAGGGACTATACATACGGTATTATCAGTCGCTTTGGCAAGTGCTACTGCTCCTGGACCCGACATGCATGTAGTGCTGCCTAACGAGCGCTACACCCTACACAATGATGGCGGCCAAGTTTTTCTGCTTCACGGTGATATTTTACGTTTGATGTAAAACTATACTATTCTCTAGGGATTTTATTTTCGGAAGCATAGCAGAAATGTTTTGAACAGCCATGAGTGCCAATAAGGGAATATTTTGACAGAAATAATGCTATTTTCAGTGTCTAGTTATCTTATTTAATATTATTGATAGACTTTAATAACGCAATAATTTATATTAGTGATTCGCAATATATTAAATAGTGCAATTATTTCATATTAGTGATTCTCCGAAGTTCAATCCGAATGTAATTAAATGTTATACTCAAAATGTTGTCAAGCGATAAACGAGCCCAACCGTGACTAATAAATTTTATCAGGTAACCATGTATGTATTTACATTTACTTGGGTCATGTTTATCTTTTGATAATAATTACATAAAATTTTTTAACGCTAGTTATTTATTTGTTTTTCATCTACAAAATGATACGTACCCCTAAATATCTGACTCGAGAATCTCTTTTATAATGTCTGTTCATCTTTTCATCGTTGGTCCTCTACTTTGTTTCTCCAATTGTTCAACTCTCTTTAGAGACATTGATATCATTATGAATAATTTTTCATGAGCAACTTCTCAGATGACTTTTGAATAGCGTTCAACATAACGAGGCTCTAGTTAGATATCTTCCACCATACGGACCTATTCCATTTATCAAGTTTGCGCATGACCTCTTTGGACATGATAACTCCTGTTCAAATATATTTTTTATAGAATGTGAAAAATACCTGCAATCATACACTCAGTAGTTAATCTGCTTATTGTTTACTTCAATTATTTATCAGTACTGTAGGTTGAACAATTTTGGTCGTGTTACAATTCACTATACTGTATTTACTAATTGCATTTGTTAAATTACGTCAGTCCGATGGAGAATAATAATTTATGAAATGCATGGGGTGGCTATGCTCAACGGTACTACGATAGGCGAGATTATGTCAATAAAATTTGAGAGATTACGTAAAGAAGAGATAGATTTAAGATGCTATTTTTCCCGCGAATGATAAGGAATTAGATAAGCACTGTCTGACCGCGCTAGGAGACCCGCTGCCGCAAACACTAGCGATGGTTTGCAGAGTACCAAAAAATCCGAACTGCCGCGGTTTGAATATGGATTTCAGAAAAAAATTAACAAAAATACATTCATATCATCCAGTAAACGAAGCAATGAGCTGTTAAGATTGGCATATGTTAGCATATGAGGATTACGGACACAGGTATATAAATAAGTTGAAATCAACAATTAAACTTATGCCATAGAAACCCTACCTAAGAGCAGATACCAACGGAAATATTTCCCCACCTTCAATATTGAACGCACTTGGTTAAATCAAAGGGACCATATTGAATGCATGCATGTGATATTTCCTCATGGTAATCTAAATTAACGCTAAACTATAACTATCGCTTTCAGGAGCTGCAAAGAGATCTGGAGTATAATTTGAAGCAAAACTTGATCAAAAAGTTTAAGTTAATATTAATTCCTGAATCCAATTTTAATTAAGCTAAGTATTAACTATGGTAGTGGTCTAGAAAATAAAAAAAACTCGCTGCTGTAGCACTTCTGGCACTTGAGAAAGTAGGTTAAATATATTCTCATGGGTATATAATAACCAATAACAAGAATATTTAAATTGTCTCAATCTAAAGTCGAGGGCAAGTTTTCGATTTAAAAAGGATTTTGTAATAGCAATCATACCTGATGATTTAAAAATGATTTCATGAAATATCTTCTCCTACAAATTCTACACCTAACGCTCAGTCACTCCCTCATACACGCTGATATACCAAGCGACCAACATCCTCCGCAATTAAAATCTTAGTGATAATTCACAATCATCCAAGACCTTGTAAAAATATTCTATAAAATAGGGGAATACTCTTAAATCCTCTTCTCAATGAAGTACACCCCTCTATCAACGATAAAGAATTTACATCACCTGAGGGTTAAAGGATCCAACCGACTACAAAGATTCCCTTCGAATTGAAAATCTTAATAAAATATAATATGGTAATTGATTTTAACAAATGAAGTGTTATTGTTTTCTTATTTAATACTCAAAACTATCAATAGCCACAATTGGTAAAACATAAAAACATGCCATAAGCTCGTATTTAATAAATTTTATTCATTTCATCTGAAGTATTATAAGCGCTATGGTTTGCTAATTAGAAATTTTAATATGGATAAACCAAATGAAAAGAGAAAAAAACATATATATGCGTTGATGGTCATTCGAACCAATGTAAACGCGATAAAGTCGATTTAAAACTAATATTAACGCTGAGCCATTATAAGTGTTTCTGCAACGTGATGTGGTAACCATTAACGCTTAGTGAGGCTTGTTTTGAATTTTTCACGCGGCAAAAAAAGTAATTTTCGATGTACACCTTTAATGATATCATTTATCTTGCTGATACATGACCTCTTATTTCTAAATCTTTCTGTAACCGGCCCTGATAATAATCCCTGGACTTTTGGAACACATTTCAAGTCCAATGCATTCTAAAGTAAAGATAATTTGGTGATATTTTCCATAATTAGATTATGAAATATCTTACTCTAAGATTCAAAAGATAAAATTTCAAATATTTATACTCTATGTAATTAAATGATATTAGATTCATTCAATTTACTTTGCGATCCACACGTAGCCATGTTCAGACAACAAAATACCTTTACGCTCTCAACATAATCAGTGTTCATGACTTCATCACTGGCGGAAGCAGAATGACAAAGCTCAACGGGAGAGTGACTCTTCTGATTGGCTGAGGCCTCAAGATCAATTGAGTGGCCGCTCAAATAAATGGTTCTGAAATTTGAGTTCGAATTTAATGAACGGAAACAGAGGAAAATGAGTGCGTGTATATTTTATACGGGATATTTTGTGAGTCGACTTGAATTTGACTAAACGTGCCACCGGCAGATATAGAAAATATTGCAAAATGATTTCACTGAAACTGAAGGCCATTTATTAAATCAAATGCAGATACCTGGAGCGCTAAACAAATTGGCGAACGCTGCAAGATGCGTCATCCGTGGGAAGGGAATGCGGGAAACCGTTGGACATCGAGTATAAACAACCCAACGCTGAATTCGAACCCAAACAAATGACCCCATCACTCCTCCCACCTTCCCCGCCTCTGGCGCCCCTTCTCAACTCCTCCCCTTATCGACGCACTACTAACAAGTGCTATCTGCACATATAGCCGTGTTGATTGCAGCAAATGACCTCTTTGGTTGGGGCTAATTGAAACAATTGCCGATTGTGAGTGAGAGAGCACAAGGGGAGTGAGAGGGGAGTGTAGGGTTGCACCGCGGCCTACTCTAAACAGCCCATTACATGGAAATGTGGCAACCCTGAGTAACAATCCCATGGTGTGGTTCTCAAAGCATGGCGGAACATGAGAGAAGTTTATCTTGTTGTAGAAAAACCATCTTTTTGTACATTTTAGTCATAAAATTCGGGATTCTTATGGAATCTCAACGTAGGCAACAGTACAACGCTCAGTTGAAGGCTTCCTAGTAGGCGGATTCCAGAAGGTATTTAAGGGTACGAGTGCAAGCTTCTATGGCAGTACATAGGTTCCGATGGTGGTTTCTTTTGAGGGAGATTTTCACTTTTGTGATTAGAAAATAGTGTGCTGGTGTCAAGCTGGGACTGTCCAAAAAGTCTAGGTATTCTTCAACGCGTTGCAGAAGATCTTCGCAAGCAGACACTCGGCTCTGCTCTTGGTCGTACTTCAAGACCTTCGGGACGAGTTTAGCGCAGATCCTTCGCATTTGCAAAATTCTCAGTGATAATGTTGTACACTGTCATTTTATCAATAACAATACAATTTTCGATCATGCGCACACTTTACCCATGGTCTGAATTCAGCACTTCACGCACGCATTGCACGCTGCCGTCGGTTCTTGACGTCGGCGGCCGTTCAGCCTGGGGCTCGTCCTCCACACTCGCTCGTCCATCTTTAAAGAGCTTGTTTTACTTCAAAACTACAGTTAGTGACATGATTTCATCCTCAAAAGCTTGGCGAATGATACCCAAATTTTCCGTATCCGATTTCCCCAGTCCAACCCTAAATTTGATCGCGCACCGCTCTTCAATTGTTCGCTGTATTTTGCGCTTGCATCGAATCGCCTGACAGAGATCCAGTGAAAACACGATCTCGCTTGAACGAACGCTAGCAGGTGACTGGCGCTTGGCGCGTGTCAAAGGTTAAAGCCACCACAACCGAATCTGAGCACTGCGACGCATAGTCACGTTATAAAAAATTGTCGCCGATAATTTTTATACATGCCTTTTAAGTGGAACACTTTCAATTAATTTTCGATAAGTTTAAGTTCAAACATTAAATTTATTTCACCACCCCTGGTTGTCAGCATGACCAAAGCGTGGAAGCGGAGTCATTTTTTTTCACTAAAGTGAGATGCAGTTCGTTTCTAAAGCACTTGCTTCCATCGTTTCGGTGATTTGATTACCAATGCGTTATTAAGTTTGTGGATTCAGGGCTTGATGCGGAAGAAGGTGAAAATGATTGATTTGTAGTAAATAATAGCGCACTGTTCCACCACGAATAAATTATATTTCGACCTAGGTTACATCTTCAGAAGACGACGAAGAACCTGACGATAACGAAATAACGTCGAAATCTAGTTCGAAATATATTTTATTCTCAGTGGAAAAGTGCGTAGTTACTTGCTACGAATTGATAATGCTTTATAAATTGGCCAGTTTCTGTTTTACTAAAACCAAAATTTTTTAGAATTAGATTTACAAGTAATTTTTATTTGTACCGACTTTTTGTGATTTTAATTTATGTAATTATTGATTTACATTAATGACATATCATTTCAAGCAACCTTTTAATCCTGCGATTAACTCGATCTTCAAAACCATAGTTGATTATGACTCACTTTATGATTGTAATAAATCAATGAAATACAGGTCTAAATCTTTGAAAATGGAAGATGATACTTGTAATTCAATGTGCTATATCGAGAAACATTGCTCAGGAGACTATTCTCTCTTTTTCTACCATCTTACGATAAAGTGTTAATGATATTGTAATGTACCTGGCTTTGCAGCTAATAACGGACTTTCTAGATGAGAGGTTTTAGCGCAATAATACTCCCTGAGTGAAATTTCGGGTGATGATCAATTGCAACCCTGAAAAATCAAGTTATGAAAGTATGAATTATGATCTATACGTAACAAGTGGGCGAATCCAGCCACAATGGCGATTGGCCGAAGGTTCTTGATCTCCAGAAAATAAATGGTGACTTGAAATATGGACTGAAAAAATTATTTTTGGTATTTTAAATATTTCTAATAGGATTATTCAATTTCTGTGGGCAAATGTTTGGCGAGGGAAAATAGATTTCATCACAATATCTGCAAAACAGACAATTACACTCAACTCCTCTTTTCAATCTGTTGTACTTAAATACTGCGGGCTGCAACCATTCCCTCTGTAACAGGATCATATTGATAGGATTTGCATTTATTTATTATTTTTCAAATACCAAACATAGTTATTAATCCGAAAGTCAGTTTGAGAGGCGAGAATAGAGCTCAAATAGCACTAATGTAATAGGTATGGGATGATAATGTACGTCAAAAATACCAAAATTATGTGGCTTTCGAAGTTAAACATTAAAACTGGAGGGGATAAACTACAGCAGGTGGAGCAGTTTATCTATCTTTACAGAGGCCTGGGCCATGTTAGTCAAAGCAGCAGGGATATGAGTAGAAAAAGTGCGATGGACAGAGAGGCTTTCACAAGGAGGAGAAAATTGATGACAGGGACGTTAAGGTAGAAGGTAAAGGAAAAAATCGCGCAAACTTGGATATGGAGCGGTGTTTTGTACGACGCGGAGACACGTTCATTGAAGCAGGATGATAGGCGTAGTTTAGAGCCTTTTGAAATATGGGTGTGGAAAAGGACGGAGAAGGTGAAGTGGGCGGAAAAGAAAACAAACGAGGATGTGCATGACGAGAGGGGAGGGTAGAAAGATGTTGGGAGAAATTCAAAGGAAACGAGAAAGTTGGATGCAATGCCTTTTAATAGAAGCAATGGATGCTAGACAGAATAAAGAGAGATAGAATTCATGAAAAATTAAAGAAAGCTTTATTCAAGTGCAGGTTATGTCTTATTAGTCGATGCTTAGCACATAAGGTTGGGGTGTTCAGGATATGTCCATCCAAAGCTTACCTTAAGCAATGGACTGCTAAATAATAATTTAAAAAAATAATATTTCCCCACGAAAAACCACATGGATAGTAAGTACAAGAAAACAAATAACTCATTCGTTCAGTGGATCTATAATTATAGTGGGGACCATTTCTTTATTTTTAACAGAATGCATTACAAATTAGAAATACTTCACACTATTTGACGAATATCCGAGAATTAAATGAAGATCTCAAAACCGCAATAGGCCTCTTTTAAGATTGCAAAATCCATGTTCCGAAGGGATAATGTTTAGAGGATAAATTGAAATACATTTCTTATCTGAGATGCATATTATGTGACAAAAATCGATTGATACTTCCCACTTTTTCTCAAATTTTTCGAAACACTTAGATAAATCAAATATCATGATGTGTCGTTGCCATGGCGCTATCCTACTCTCCCTGTCTGAGGAGTGCAAAAGAAGAGAGGGGAAAGAAATGAAGGAGAAATTCAGGGGTTAAATAAAAGGGGAGATGTAAAATGGGTGAACTAGAATGGAAAAAAAATTGAACTTGGCCAGTGATGATTTATCCCATAAACTATGAATTGCAAAACGACAAAGAGTTGTGACAAAACATGGTTGTCTAGACCATAAAGAAACATACATATTAAAATTTAAGTTGAAGAAACAGTTTCGAGTGGCAGAGATCCAGAAATGTAAAATACAGAACTTCTTAATGGAAGGAATAAGTTAACATAACAACAAGAATTTACGTTCCACATTGGGTTTTATACGCAATCTCATGCATATGCCATGCAATACAGTCCCATTGCTAAAGTAGAAGTTTTTATATAGACCCTAGAGTTAAAAGATTTATTATTTTCAAATGTTTTCTTGAAATGCTAAAAACGTCCAGCATTCTTAAATGCAGTAGATTCCAGAGTTTTAAACGAGAAATAAGAATGCATTTTTCTTATTCTTTTGGTTCAATTCGGACAAGCGAAATTCTGTTTTTGATGTTTTGCACGGCAATTATTTAAGCTACATTCTAAGCTTAAAATTAAATGCGCTGCTTTTATAAGAGTACTTTGATGCTTTTTTTTAATACTGATGTGCGTGGCTTACTTAAAGACGTTTGGGGAGGGGAAGTTTACAAAAAAGAGTAAGATGGTCTGCGTGAAAGGTGGCGGACGAGTAGGGGTGAGAGAAAATGATGAAGGGTCCGAAAATACACACACACCCTAGACCGGTGCAGTGGTCTCGAGGGGTGGCGGTGGATGGACGAGAGAGGGAGGCGAGGGTGACGGGGGTATGGTCTTGGAGGTAATTACGGCGCATCCATCACGCGCGCGAGGATTGAGAGGCGGGGAGGGGAGAGTTAGGGAGGGCGGACGGTATGCAATCAGAAGGAAAGTGAGGAGCGGCGAGTGAGGGACGGTGGGGCATCTTCATTCATTTTGCCCCAAAATCCTTCCCATCGCCCCTTAAAGCACCTCGCGCAAACCCAGCGGGGAGGAGCAGGTTTATCGCCTCCGAACCTTCTCTTTTTTTTCTTCTTCAAGGGACGTAAAGAGCTCGACGGTCATCAAGCAAAAATATCTCAAACTATGAAGGCGTTTACGATGAAAAAGCTCGTGAAAGATAGGGCTGCAAACGAGGAAGCAAGAGGTTAAGATATTCGTGGGGAGTATGGCACGGAGTGAAAGGAGGCGTGGAGGGCACTGGAAGAGCAGACGAGAATGGGACAAGTGGAGGGCCATAAATGGAGGCCTTCGACAACCGGCGCTGGAGGCAAAGTGGGCGGATGGAATGAGGTGTGAGGAAGTACGCTGAGGAGTGCACACAGGAATATAAGAGAAGAAGCCCACATCTAAGCACTCACAGGGAAAGAAAAACAAGACAAATTGGACCAGCACTGCGAAAAACAGTGGATCCATCAAGAGCATCGCATGAAAGAACTAGTAGAGCCACTTTTATGAGGGAGACTTAAGAATATATACGTAGACCAGCACTTAGGAGAATAAATAGGAATGCGAGAAAGAAAGGTTATTAAAGTGGTTAAATCCAAGTTTTAAACACTAGGGTGCTTACCTTTGACGAAACCCCGGTCATGGTGAATGATTTTTACACTTTGAAAATGCTACGCTGTGATACACATTACTGAATAACTCCTTTAAAATTCCAATTAATGGTATATCGTGCAATTTCTTTGAACGGTGAAAGACGTCAAAAATTCTAAAACATAAACGTCCCAAAAGTCTATTTATCCTGTGACGCTAATGGCATTAACCTCTGATCAGTTATGTGCCACTCACTAACAGATATGTATCTCCAATGGCTGTACCCGCGTCGAGGCCCACTAATGTGTTTAATTTCAATAATCCTGCAGTTTTTCTTTGGAATTTGTCAAAGTATAAACACCATAAGTGTTTAAAGTTGGCTTTAACCTGGTGGGCTATGGCGCGTCGCGCACGAATACGAATGCCTGTGACATTGTATGTACGGCATTTCGTCACAACATCCTGTTCCTTTAAAAGCCCCAAAAATTCAGAGTTTAGGAGGACGCCTCGGTAGCTTAAGTGGCTAAAGCACTCGATCGGAATTTAAGGGATCTGGGTACAAATTCCAGTCAAGGCGAATGGTTTTTACGCTCTGAAATTTTTGCACTTCAATAATCCTCTTCGTAATCGCGGGAGGAATAAAACCTGCTCGGCAATCTTTGCCAACCCTTCCTCAACAACACCTTTTCATATTTACCCTGTTCACTCCCGGCTTCCTCCTGATCAGAAAATTATGTAATGTGAGTATTCAACTATTAATGATGGAAAGGAAAGAAACTATGCAAATTTCACTTGAATAGAGATTTACTCACGACCCGGGTTTCAAACACTTAATGTCATCTTCAGGTGACATTAAGTGTTTGAAACCCGGGTCGTGAATAAATCTCTATTCAAGTGAAATTTGCATAGTTTGTTTCCTTTCCATCATGGATAAATTTCACAGGGTTAACCCTAATACCGTTCGGTTTGTCAACTATTAATGTTCTCGTAGATATCTGAATTGGAAAATGCACTCCTTTTCATAAGAATTAATTCTCAACGAGCCTCCTTTCGTCCTCTCTCCCTCTTCCTCCTTCGCCTCCTGCTCTTTTCCCAGAGAGAGTGCTACCCATCGCATCAGCAGCGATAAATCTTGCAATGAATCCATCACTTGCTCTCTGCTTTCCTTCTACATCCACGCCAAATCAATAACTAACCAGACAGCAAGCATGCATAGGGCTAAATTAAAATTTTCCAGTCCGTCAGATTAAATATTGCGGATCACCATTCTCCTCCCGTTCCCTCGTACCTCCACAGTAGCCCTTTTAGCTCCCTTCCCTCTTCTCCTTTCCCTTCCCTCTTTCCCCTCCCCTTCTACGGCTCATTTCCCCTCATATCGCTCCAGACTCGTCGCGCCATCTAACTTTCGCATTCATAAGATGGAAGGAACCGCCGAAACTTCTAAATAAAAGTGTGTGCTTATGTCTTTGATGATGGAGGAGATGAGTAGTGGGAGCTTTTGTCGGCAGCTCGCTCTACCGCCAAGGGCTCCCGTCGTGGCCTCGGGGATCGGGCGCCGCTGTCCGCAGACCGTCGAGCCTCGGGCAGCCGTGGGAGACTTCGTCCTCACCCCTTGCCTCCCCCCCAACCACCCTCCACTTATTAGGAGAAGGGGTTGAGCGGACGATTTTTCGAATCCCCGGAAAAAGAGGAAATACTGGTTTATTGAAGATTGAATATCATTGCTCAATGCGTGGAAAAATCGTCACGGCGTCGAGAAAAATATTTTTGAACTGGAAACTCGTTCAACGGCTGTATTCTCATGTATCTATACGATTATGGTAAAGGAAACACTGAATGCGCAAGGCTGATTAATAGAACAGGATCTGAAACTTAATTAAATATTGACACTGAGAGGCATCAGGGGTCCGATTCACACGGCTACCATTCAGATTTTTGGTCATTGTGATTTGCTGTCTGCTGATAGTAATAAATAGTTCTGCACGTGGAACTGGCTAATATTACAGAGTATGCGCATTGGAAAATTTTATATTTATTTACTACTATACTGTATTTAATACTCAATCGAAGGTCTTAAATCTTAGTTCATTAAGTGCTTATTAATCGACTTATAGTTTTGTGAAATATACCTTAGGTGGAAATATATCCAATACCTTTTCATGTGTTTTGTTGACGTCCGTCAACTTATGTACTCTTCCGGGGCAACTAGCGACGGCGTCATCAATATTCAAGACTGACAGTATTAAAAGGCAATCATACATGTGGGTTCATTTTGAGTTCTCGCCTGGTAAATGAATGATTCACTCTAAAGACCCCAGTAATTAACTTAAAAATTTATTATGGTAGATAAGAATACTTTCTTTGAAAGGAAACAGATCCCAATTCGCCAAACACCTCTAAGATGAAAATCACACCACTCGTTAAAAACTTGGATATCTTTCTGCACCAACCCCACCCCCACCAAGGCAGCGAAGATCAAAGCATTGTAGACAAAAACCCACCCTAATTAAATGTAGAATACAATGAGTTTTTTCCGCCCATATTTCTAAGAACGGTGGAGTATATTGTGTTCTTCATTTAATTAACATAAACTAGCCCACTAATAGGTTGCTGCATCTGCACTCAACTTACCCTCTCTCCCTTACTCACCCTACCTTACCCCCTCTCCTCTCCCTTACTCCCCTCTTGAAGCCAGACTATATAAGTTGAAAAAATGTTGATGCATTTTACCTGATGATGATGCGCAGCATCGAAACAATGGTCGTGAAACATTAAATCTTTAGTGTGGAAGTGTTCTGTTTCGTTTTAGTAATAACGTAAATAGTTGAATTAAACAAACTGTTAACAACTATTGGAGTTTTTCATTCATTCAATTATAGCGTGACATCAAATCTGGACGGCTTTTCAAAACTTGCTAAGCTGTATGCACAGACTAAGGGGAGGATCTCATTGCTCCGCGTTCCTTCTCGTCTCCTGGCGTCATTTGTGTCCTTCTGTGGGACATTCTGCGCCGCGAGTCGTCATAGGGGGTGCGATAGAACACCAACCAATCGTAAAAATGAGAGATATGGGTCGCCATGTCCAATGGATCCTGTTTATTTAGTCGTCGACCGCAATGGAGGGTAAAAAGAATCCTTCGAATCTGGTAGTTTCTCTAAATTTGGCACTTTAACCGATTGGCCGATTAACATCGATTGGAAGTAAGTTGACCTTAAAGGATGATTTTAACCGTGACGTGAGATACGTCTCTTAATTTGAAGTTGAGCTTACGCGTGGAAGAGGGCCATTTTCCATCTGGTCTTAAGAGCTTAACTTAACGTAAAATGAGCCACGTCCATCGTACGTTTAAGTGAAAGCCGTTATCATGCAAAATAAATCGGGCGAGAATTTGGACTTCAAGGTTTCCGCTCACGCTCTGCGTTCCTTTCACTACAATTGAACAAAAATCACCATGCTCATATATGTAAAAGGTAAACAAATTACGGTTAAATGCATCAAATGACAATTGCGTTAAATTTTCGAAATCTCAATCGAGCATAAGGAGTGAAGCCATTCCTCGTTTTCGCAATAGGTTCAAAACACAAGAGCACAATAAAGTAGAATGTCCCTGTTGGTCTACGCAAGAGAAAATAAACGCTAACCAATTGGATGATATTGAAATGCCTGACGTGGTGACCGATGCAAATATTTTAGCAAGCTCAGGTCGGAGTTTTCAGGCTATAAACACTCAATATGAACCGGTCTTTATCGGTCGGCCTGTCCACGTGACTCTAGACCTCAAATGCTTCTTCCACGTCTCGAACAAAACTTCTCGCGACTGATAGGTACCCTTGGGGGCTGGGGGTGCGGGAAAAGGGAGGGATGGGAGGCAAGTGCCCTATCAGAAGGTAGAGGAGACTGCGGCGGATGGGAGTGAGAGGAGGCGCCGTTATCGCTCCGCTCGCCGTCAATCAACCGTCGCTGCCGCCCCCGAACACATCGGCGGAAAGGGCGCCCGAAACTACTAGTTACGGGGGGAGGGAGGGGGCTGAGAACCAGCCCAGGCGTACGGCTCTAATGAGACGAACGGAAGTGAACGACGATCCGCAACCCTTCCTCCTCGAGAGAGTACGTGCACGGGTAAGAGAGAGAGAGAGATAGAGTATATTCATAATTGCATGGTGCCTATTCCGATCCTCTCAGTCACCCTGGAGGCATGTCACAGCTGCCGGATCCAATGGTCAGTAGAGGTCGTTGGGAATACTTTATCAACAAATAATATCAGCTATTAATCTCAATATTAATTGCGACGTATTGATAGGAATAATAAAAGAATATAAACGATTTTATAGAACTTTGAACGTGGAAAAAAGAATTCCTCCTAAGAACATTACTCAAATAAAAGTAATGAAGGACCTAGAAAAGCACTAATTTGAAACCCACATAAGATGGACGTTTCTGGGCCAAGGGGCCTGTTTCGCATCTGTAAGGTTGTATACTTTTGTTTTGTATTTACTATATATCTCAGAGATAAGGTTAGTCTTTGGTTAAGATTTATCCTTAAAAGTGACGTGCTCTTTTGGTAACATGACGTCTCACGACAAAGCCCACATGTAATTGCAACATACTAAAGAACTCGTAGGTGAGATTTATTTTTAGCTAATGCAATATTTATATATCTTGATATAAATAGGATAGGTGTCTCGTAGGCGAACTTAGATAGTCTTTTTTTTGAATGATTTAAGTCATAACAGGCCCACTTTGTGAACCTCTCAGTCCGAAGTATAGGAAATATATGCTGGTGTTAACTGTTTAATAGCATTAGCTATAAATGTGTTATAGCATTGGCTCTAAGTATTTTATCGCATCTCTCATGCAAGATGGAATGGTGGTAGGTGGTGGATACTGAAGTATTTTACTGAATAGTGGTTATGCGGGAAAGTTGAAAGAGTAGCATTGCGTAATGGAGTGAGTTGCTATTAGGCTAGACGATTTGGAAATAGATTTTATCAGGATAATATTGGAAAATGCTCAGCATGAAGTGTATGTTTGCAATTACGAGTAGCATAAATTCACAAGTTAAATTCATAAATTAAATAAAATCACAAACACTGCTAAATATTGCAGAAGATACTAAATTAATTGAATACTAACTTTGATAAACGACCCATTTAATTAAATTTAAATCTTAATTTAGAATTAGATTTAAATCTTTTATTCAACGTCCCATTTAATTTGACCTACCTTATTTTCCCTTCAGCTTCCTCATGTAACTCCCCCTTCCATTGCACTAATGTTACGGCCTGTTTACATGAGGATGATTTATTGATCGAAGTCAAACGATATTGCCAGCGACTCTTCAATATAGCGTGATTCCCCCACCCGGAGAGCCATTTTCGTGAACAAAGTTTTCGTTTCCACGGAGACCTAGTGGAAATGGGTTGCACAAGTGGTTCTGCAAGACTCCTGTCCTTCAACGTTTGAGCTTAATTGACACTCAACAAATCAGAATGTATTTGAATGTTATCCCTATTAAACGTAACAGCATCAGACTTGGCTTCGTGAAAACTATTATATGCCGCTATTATATTTAATATATTTTGCTATTAAAAGCCGCTATGAAAAATATTCCTTTACCCTAAACACTAAATGGCAAGCTTCGGGCGGGGGTTCACGGAATCGGAGCGAGGTGAATATCCTGACGCCCCGAACTCTTTTGACTCCGACGACTGTATTGAATTCGCCGTTCTTGCCAGGTCCTTAAGCCATGTTCACAACTTGCGAATCCCTCCCAAAAAAAAACGACCCATCGAAATAAGCCAGTCTTTTGCATCTCCTACCCTGGCGTTGGCAGAGGCCCTTCGAGTGCCGAACGAGTGGCAATGTGAGCACGACTCGGGAGGGGAGGGTGGGGAAGGTTCATCTCCCCTTCTCCAACCCACCCCAATCAATCCGGCCCGGGCTGGAGACGGCGGCAAGTATCGGCGGCGGCGTTCAAAGCGCAATCGGCCTTTTGAAGGGTTTTCCTCTCCCCCGCGGAGGGGAGGAGAAGAAGGAGGTGCCTTCTCGCCGTAATCAGCGCCCTCTGCAAATGTGCCTGTACGCTAGGTAGTGGGGGGGGAGGCAAGTGGCCCGAGAATGAGGAGGTGCGCGGGGAAGAGCGATGGAGAGAGGGCGCTGAAATGAAAAAATAGGGTGCGCGAGCGATGGATCCGAGGTGAGGAGGGTTGTGGAGATGCCGCCAAATGCATGTGCGCTCGTTTTCTAGTGGGTCACTCAGGAATAAACCTACGTGCAGACCCAAAGTCGAGAAACGATCCCTTTTATTATTATTATTATTTCCTATTCCGCGGAATCGAAAGCGAGGAGGCCTAATCTCGGGATCGATGGTCCCCCGAGCGTGGTGACGTCGGTGCTTCGCTCCGCCTGCCTCGCCCTGCCCTCTTCCCACCGATGCAAGGGTCAGGAACGCGAGGGCGACTCGCAACTCGGATGCCTGCTATTTATGTGACGGGATACGTCAATTTGAAAGCAAATGTTGCTAAAAATGAAGAGAAAATAATGGTGGCCAATTATATCATTTAGTATTTTTCAAAGATGACTTCATTTTGCAATTTTCGTTTGACATTTTAACGATACTAATACTTGAAAACTCAGTTGCATTTATTAGGACTATCTGATAGATTTTTTTGCTGGAAAATACTGGTTGACGCACAATTTACGATAAATATTTTTTATCGGCAGCAGTGAGACCGATTGTTTTTATATAAAATATAGCATGCGAGTTAAGATACTGACGTGAATGTGTTATTCCATCATCGTGTTGGCTTCAATTGAAAAGACTAAATTCTACATCAGTTATTACTTAACAATGGCGAGCATGACCTCAAAGTCTACATGAGTCATCTGGTATTAAGTAATTAAGAAATTCGCTTACTGACTATCCTACTTGGCTGATTATCCTATCGGCTTGAATTAAGGTACCTATAACAGAGCGTGGTACCACACTTGACCACACTTTTATCCTTGACGGTGGATCTTATATGGCCCCGTAAATTCAACAAATTATCCCACCTTCAACGGGAGGCATTTACAACGTGAAAAATATTCATAAATAAAACAATTATTTTTTCAATACAACTTTACAGTCAATACAGATTGGTCTTTGCTACCGAGTGTGTTATAAAAACATAAAAGGAAGAACAGGAACATCACAGAAGGTATCATCGGATTTATGAATTGTAAAAATACTGTTTCAATGGTTAGCGGAGCTCCGTGGAATTTATGAAAATGTTACCAACATCTAATCTAAGTGCTATTTAATCTGCGGCTAATGTACCCACGTACCTTTTTATCTAAATTTTAATTTCTTTCATTTAAACCAAAATTTTTATTTAGACTGGCAGGGCTGTTTAGTGTACATTCGCATTAGATCTGTGCTATATTACTCTGGTTTAAGTGCCCCAAAAAATGAATAAATTATCATTTCTAAATACGACGAAAGATGAAAATTTATATTAAGAACATTTTAAATGGAAATGCTTTTTGTCACTGCAGCTCTGCGTGACGAATGTACTATAATGGTATTTTATTTTGAAACATCAAATTTTATTAGTTTAGATGGCGATAGGTATGCAAGCAGAGACTTTTTAAGCCAGTAAATGTTTGCGACATGGGTCCAAATACGAGAAGAGGAAGAGAAATTCCGGTTAGCAGAGGGAGCGTCTCTCCACTTGGTACAAATCCTAGAAGAGATCTTTACAACGTAAAGGCTGGCATTTAAACCAGGTGAGCAATTGGACCGGCCATAAAGTCCCCGCAGTAGCGATCACAAGTGCTCGCTTTACGTGCGTTGGACATTATGGTGGAAAATATAACGAGGAGACCGTCAAAGAACCCAGAGTATACGACTCATTTGCCTCAAAGTACCCTCCAGTCCATGGAGAGCAAGGTGAACCCCATTCGTGGAACCACTCGGACACGATCCACTAATTGAATAAATATAATCTCTCGATCCACGTTTGAAAAGAGCCTTGATCGCGAAAGGCGGACGGAGCGAGAAACACCTGCGTGACCGCCACGCCGTCCCTTCCCTTCCTGCCCATATTCTCACTTGAGAGCAGGTTAAGCTATGGTGACACAAATTTGCCCCTATCTATCCCTGTCCCTATCTTGGGAGTATAAGTCCATCAAATATCAGAGTGTGGATATTCCACTCCAGGAAGAGAGTGCGTTAAGTAATATGGGTAAATTTATTTAATCGTGAACGCACTTTTAAGTTGTACATGGTGCATAAAATGCGGTAAATGGAGGCTGCACATCCACCAGATGTGGCCTATATAGTTTTGGTATTAAACAACTAAAGTGGACAGGTTATTTGCGTATGCCCAGACTAACTTCATAGTCCCTTCTTCCACCTAGCCACTAATAAACATTATATTTGGATAATGACACACGTACAAGCCTTAGGTGGAGGAAAACCAATCGTTTGCTTTTTCAAACTTGACTAGCATGTAGAGGACTTATTTATTGTCTGTATAATAAGTACTTAAAGTACGTAAGGAAATTTTCTAGACAAAAGATTTATTTCAATTATTGCTACACTACCTCAAAATTCTTCGAACTATTACTCTTGAGCGTCGAGACAGCTTTTCCACGACTCGAAGTCTCACTGACTGGCAGATTCCGGAAGGTCCTCACGGGTACGCGTGCAGGCTTCATTTACTGCACTCAGGGTTCCATGGTGATGTCATGAGAGGGAGGATTTCACTTTTGGGAATAGGACATAATCTGTTGGAGCCAAATCAGGACTCTCCCAAAAGTCGAGGCCTTCTTCAACGTGTTGCAGAAGGTCTTCGGACACTCCACTCTGCTTTTCATCGTACGTCAAAACCTTTGGGATGAGTTTAACGCAAATCTTTCGTATCGGCAAATTTTCAGTCATAATGGTGTGCACTGTCATCTGATCAATGCCAATACGATCTGCGATCATGCGCGCACTTAACCGACCGTCTAAAATCAGTACTTAACGCACAAGTTAGGAAAAACCGGTTACCGATAATTTTATACAAAACTTGTATTCGGGCACGCTCAGCTACCAGATACAGGGAATCCTTAATTTAACGGGAATGCGATATTAAATGCGATCATAGTTGGATTTACTTTGACCTTTCTTCCAGCCGAAGTTTTGGCCTTTCCCTGTTACGCATATTTGATTATATATATATTGATCAAAATTTCACTCCTAAAAATGATTTTTTTTGTCTACGGTCAAATCTAGGCCACAGTTGGGAAAGACGTGTGCATTCAACGTCACACACATGCGCGAGCCTAATGTGCTTTCAAACTTAAAAAAATCATTTACCTTCAAATTCAATTCAAAAAGGTGTTTATTTATCCAGGTTGTTGTACATAACATTTATAAGCAACAAATAACAGGTAACAATGTAACAGTAAATATAAACAGTAAGTTGTACAACAAACAAGGAAGCCCTGTTTTAGGCTGTGCGCCTCTTCAGGGTATTACTTTACCTTCTCTACATTTACCTTCTCTAAATTCAAGTTTTAAGGGTTTCAATTATGATGGAAAGTTAGTAAAATACTGCGAAAATTATTACTAAGTTTACTATTTAGCAATATTTAATGTTCAATTCCTCACTGAAATGTTGAAGATGAAATCACATTTGTGATAAAACAACAGTAAATATGTAAGCGTGTTTGGCAGTATTTGGTACATGGGAATGCAACTAGTCACTAAGGATTGGTAAACTATATAGAAATGCAGAGATATAAATCGTAAACTTCTCACTGCATTTTTATGAGTCGTAATTAACGTTCTTATTAACACTAAATAATAGATTTAGCTCTTAGAAGGTAATTTACAAAAATTGATTTCGACCCAGGAATATGGAGAAATTTGACTAACGGTAATAACGTGCTGACCACATATCTAACTGTGGCACAGTAAAAATAAAACGACGTGTACGCACATACTTAACTTTTTCTTTAATTATTTAATTTCTGTTTTTAGTAACATTTATGGAAAGATATATTAAGTAGAAAACCCAATGTTAAATTCAAATCTATAACTAGACCGCGAGATATCTATCACTTAATATTTTGAGTTTCAAAGGCAAAGCAAAAAAAGATATATGAAAGTATCGAAATATCAGCCAAAAAAGTAAATGCTATGAATTAATTCTTAATTCTACACTTATTAATTCATCGATACAGAGAGGAAGTTATGGATGGATCTTCATTCTCGAAAATTCGACACGATGATGATTCGCATAAGGATCTGATAATAAGTTTGGCCGAAAGGACATACCGTAGCCCAAAGACAACTATAAAAACTGAACAAACGAAAACACATTTTAGCTGATGCGGTCACCAAATGCGTCACTTACTCATGGTGTGGGGATTAGTATCACTTCTTTCTCTCGTGGGAATCTCCTCAGAACACGAGTTCAGAAGTTCTCACTGTAGCACCGAACCCCTAAAGTGGATTACAATCGTTTCGAAACTCAAGACTTCTCCCATTAAGGAACTCCTTCAGGGTCTTCCTAGTCCTCTCTTCTACACTAGGTTGTGACTGTGACGTCAACGCTATAAATAAATCAAACGAGTAAATCGCCTGGAAATCGTTGAATAAAAAATGTAAAAACTTGACAGTAAATTGTCCTACTTTTCGTGCATCAATCGCAATAAATTTTAAGGTATTCTCAAAAAACCCACTTTTACTTGTAAATGGAAGGAAATACGACATATCTCAATCTGATTTAATGTGCTAAAAGTAATAATTCATACACCAAATAGACTGTCCACTGTGAGGATAGCCATAAAAATCGCGCTTGGTCACGCTGGTTTGCGCAAGAAGCGAAGACACCTCATGGACACCCACGTACCAAAACGCGGAATAATCTAATTAACAAATAGCATTTCTAGTTACAAAAGATTTGACTATCCAGTGGAAAATAAGAGTGATTTTTATTTTTACTACTTGCATTTTATGCTTCAATAAGGTGAATGGCTCTATTGATATTTATTGACAGTCGTCTACAGGTCAAATTAGGATTTCAATGAGCCCACGGACAGACGATTAATCTTTTTCTTCTCCTACCTCGCTCATGCCTTGAAATTTCCCCCCTCTCAATATCACGCCTGGTACGCAGAGAAAACGATCTTTACCACTCGCCCAATTACCACGTGAAAAATTGAAAATGCCGTGTTTTACACGCCTGCCCTATTCGCGTGAGTGCGTCGTTTCATAATTAGCGCTCTTCGCCTCGCATCGCGAGCGCATCCAGCAGCCACGGGATAACTCGTTTCTAAGTGTTCGGGGGCCACAGGGCGCCTGATTGGTGCCAAAGGGGGAAAGGGGTCACGTGGCCCCTGGGGCCTCCACGATGACCCCCGTCTTCCGCGGGGGAGAGGGAAAAGGGAGGGCGTGGGGGCAGGGAATGGTACCTTCTGCCACTCACGCAACCCCTCTGCCGCCATCAGAGGCAGCCGGCCGTCCGAAGATATCCATCGCTTATCCCTTACATTCCGACCTCCCCCCTTGCTCCATCTCCCTCTTCAAACCCCCTCTGCCCTCGCTTCCCCCCTGGTTCGACCGTAATCGGTGAGAGGGCGTTAAAGGTACGACGTGAGGTACGAGAGGGCTTCCCTAGGGTTCAAGGGTCAGGGTGTGCGCGGATGTCCCTTCGACCCTCGCCTTGGGGAATATCTCACTCCTTCTGGCGCACACTGGACCCAAGCCTCGAGAGATGAGCAAAACGTCATCTGTACGAGAACTTATCCTAAAATTGACACACAAGAGTTTCGGAGACCACCGATCACGAATTCGGAGAGAATTGTCAGAGTTACTGTCAACACAATGACGGATCCAGTATGAAAAACACACGTGAAAAGTATGGGATAACTTGTGCGAAAAATGATGTTTGGTTTGGTTTTTCTGGCAAAACTAACTTTCAACATATCAGATTTCCCCTTGGAAATTAACACGGATGATGGAAAAATATTTGTTTCAATTTCTTCTTAAATAAATTTATTCGAAATCCCCAGTGTTATTGTTATTTATATTGGCTATACCCGGAACTATTTCTGCATCCTCATTTTTAAATTAACATTTATTAAATCCGCTCTTTGGCTACCAATTTCGCTCTCTCCTACACAGCACAGCGGGCAACATTCTTCAATTACTATCTCGGTGAGTATAAAAATTTCACATACTATATTCGTGACTATCTTTCGGCAAATTGTATTATTTTTTACAAGGGGAAGAATTTATGACTAAAATTCTAACAACATTGCATTTATGAGTAGCTAGATTCCTTTTCACCGCTCACCCGGTCGACACCTTGTCTTCCTGACACGGTTAAGGCGTGCGAAGGGGAAAGAGAAGAGGTGATCGTTGCTTGAATTCTTTCCGGAAAGCATCTCATTCGACGGAGGCCATATCTTGAATTGGGTGGCAGAGAAAATTCGGCGCTTGGAGACATTTAGACCAAACTATGGCTATCTCCGTTACCAAGCAGAACGACTCAATTGGTTTTAAAGATTATCGGTGATTTAAGGCTGAATTAAAAATAGTTGATCGAGGTTTCATTGACATCGTTATTCAATGGCAATGTCCCATCAACTGTCTGGCTGCTGATGCTCTTTAGTGATATCCGAATGGAGTGAAATAATAAAATTTCAAGTTTTTCTTGTTAATAAGACTTTCTCGTAAATATCTCGAATATCATTTACTGAATAATTTAGTTCAAATATATTTCAAAGTTTATTGGGAACATTTTGCCTTACTTATTAATAATCACCAGAGCTATAATAATCCATTAACACAGGCAATTATCAATGTTGCGTGCATGGTGTGTAATCACCCCCTGCCGCACACCCTAGCAGTGACTTGCAGGGCACCGTGTAGAACAGAACAGAACAAAAAACAATGGACTAAACACTGTTTAAACTATGAAAAAATAATATACTTCAAGTATTTTCGTTTTTCCTTATTTATATTATCCGTTAATCTGGCATGTTTTCTTTCGTTCAACTCAAATCAAAGTAATTACGACAGAAGGATCCTTCTGTCAAATTTACTCATTACATTCCTCCATATTACTTTCGAAGTATTATAGAAATGAAGCAGGCACGTCTATATACACATGATATCGAATAAACTACCGCTAGGGTGCGTGGCGGGGGTTAATGTGGTATTCACGACGGGAGCCGAAAAATATAAAATAAACTTAACAGACTTATTTTCATCTCGAATGCTGATATATTGCTATATGAAAATTTGTGCTGCAAACAAATTTACTTCAAAGATCATTTGTATGCGTTTTCACCATACCAACGAATACGGTAATCTAGTATTAAGTTCTCTAGGGAAGAGTCCCTCCCCCGAGAACGGCATTGTAATGATGACGGCGCCTTCAAGACGTCAAAACTACATATTTGCGTCCTTTCTTTGTACGTCTGAGCTTAAATGACTTAATCAATGTTTTCATATATTTGTGCGTCGCCGGAGAGTGTTGTTTCGATTCAAGGAAGGAAGGAAGGGCAGTTATATCCTTCTCTTCCTTAAGGACGGTGGCTGCGACCACCGAAAATTCGAAACTTAGTGAGTCTCTTTTTTGTGTCCACTAGTGCTAAATTTTATACATTTTATATATATATATACACACACACGCACGCACACACGCACGCACGCACGCACGCACGCACGCACGCACGCACGCACGCACGCACGCACGCACGCACGCACGCACGCACGCACGCACGCACGCACGCACGCACGCACGCACGCACGCACGCACGCACGCACGCACGCACGCACGCACGCGCGCGCGCGCGCGCGCGCGCGCGCGCGCGCGCGCGCACGCGCACGCGCACGCGCACGCGCACGCGCACGCGCACGCGCACGCGCACGCGCACGCGCACGCGCACGCGCACGCGCACGCGCACGCGCACGCGCACGCGCACGCGCACGCGCACGCGCACGCGCACGCGCACGCGCACGCGCACGCGCGCGCGCGCGCGCGCGCACGCGCACGCGCGCGCGCGCGCGCGCGCGCGCGCGCGCGCGCGCACACGCACGCACGCACGCACGCACGCACGCACGCACGCACGCACGCACGCACGCACGCACGCACGCACGCACGCACGCACGCACGCACGCACGCACGCACGCACGCACGCACGCACGCACGCACGCACGCACGCACGCACGCACGCACGCACGCACGCACGCACGCACGCACGCACGCACGCACGCACGCACGCACGCACGCACGCACGCACGCACGCACGCACGCACGCACGCACGCACGCACGCACGCACGCACGCACGCACGCACGCACGCACGCACGCACGCACGCACGCACGCACGCACGCACACACACACACACACACACACACACACACACACACACACACACACACACACACACACACACACACACACACACACACACACACACACACACACACACACACACACACACACACACACACACACACACACACACACACACACACACACACACACACACACACACACACACACACACACACACACACACACACACACACACACACACACACACACACACACACACACACACACACACACACACACACACACACACACACACACACACACACACACACACACACACACACACACACACACACACACACACACACACACACACACACACACACACACACACACACACACACACACACACACACACACACACACACACACACACACACACACACACACACACACACACACACACACACACACACACACACACACACACACACACACACACACACACACACACACACACACACACACACACACACACACACACACACACACACACACACACACACACACACACACACACACACACACACACACACACACACACACACACACACACACACACACACACACACACACACACACACACACACACACACACACACACACACACACACACACACACACACACACACACACACACACACACACACACACACACACAC